>NC_073339.2:20425666-20743500 GCF_027580225.2 Misgurnus anguillicaudatus
CAGGTACGTAATATTGTGATGCCAAATTAAAATAAGCTGGTAGTGAAAAGTCTTTTTACGGTTTATTGTGTCTCAATAAAATAATATTTAGTCCATTTGTCTTTTCAGTAAAATCACTGATAAAAAAGAATTCCAAAATAGATCTGTTATGACTGAGCAGCTTTTGTAGGCCTACATCTATGAAATATTATGATGCTGCTGTCATGGATACTGTAAGGATACTGCCTGGTACTGAGCACCTCTCCTTTCAATCGAAGCCACAAACAGTTTTCTTCAGCACCACGGACAGCGACCTTCACAAGTAATGCTATATAAACACTATACAATAATGTGAAATAAACACTGCTGCTCTATTCCTAACCTTAAAAGTGCTTTAGGCATCTTGTTAATGGAATGGCACGCAGGCGATATCCATATTATCTGACAGATATCCGTGAATTAAATGTTTCTGTGACAATTCTGCAAACTGCTACAAAATGTGGCTGCAGACACTTTTGTCGTTTACATTTACATTACATTACATTTAGTCATTTAGCAGACGCTTTTGTCCGAAGTGACTTACGAATGAAGTAACATTAGAAGCAATTAGAGTATACATAGCCAAGGGTTAGTAATTTAGTTTGACAGTGTAAAGATAAGGATAGAGAAAAGAGAAAATATAAGCAAGTGAGGTGTTGGAGGAAGAGATGGGGTTATAGCCGATTCTTAAAGATTGTTAGCCAATTGTTTAGCCAATCAGAAGACTATGGTGTACTTTGCACCTGTCGATTACAGTTTATGATCAATCAATTTTCACAGTCCCATTGGAGCTCATGGGATTTTACCAAGTGGTTGATGTCCTTGGGGCAACATTATGTTAACCCTGGGACAACATTTCAATCAGTCAATTAGATTTCAGAAATAAGTTTACAGTTTGTTTGAAGTTTAAGCTTACAACCAGGATTAGCTGCTTCTACACTCCCCTAAAGGATTATTAGGAACACCTGTTCAATTTCTCAATGTTATTATCTAATCAACCAATGACATGGCAGTTGCTTCAATGCATTAAGGGGTGTGGTCCTGGTCAAGACAATCTCTTAAACTCCAAACTGAATGTCAGAATGGGAAAGAAAGGTGATTTAAGCAATTTTGAGTGTGGCATGGTTGTTGGTGCCAGACAGGCCAGTCTGAGTATTTCACAATCTGCTCAGTTACTTGGATTTTCACGCAGAACCATTTCTAGGGTTGAAATAGCCACTTGTTACAACCGAGGTATGCAGCAAAGCATTTGTGAAGCCTCAACACACACAACCTTGAGGCGGATGGGCTACAACAGCAGAAGACCCCACCGGGTACCGCTCATCTCCACTACAAATAGGAAAAAGAGGCTACAATTTGCACGAGCTTACCAAAATTGTAAAGTTGAAGACTCGAAAAATGTTGCCTGGTCTGATGAGGCTTGATTTCTGTTAAGACATTCAGATGGTAGAGTCAGAATTTGGGTAAACATAATGAGAACATGGATCCATCATGCTTTGTTACCACTGTGCAGGCTGGTGGTGGTGGTGTAATGGTGTGGGGGATGTTTTCTTGGCATACTTTAGGCCCCTTAGTGCCAATTGGGCATCTTTTAAATGTCACAGCCTAACTGAGCATTGTTTCTGACCATGTCCATCCCTTTATGACCAACATGTACCCATCCTCTGATGGATACTTCCAGCAGGATAATGCACCATGTCACAAAGCTTGAATAATTTCAAATTGGTTTCTTGAACATGACAACGAGTTCACTGTACTAAAATGGCCCCCACAGTCACCAGATCTCAACCCAATAGAGCATCTTTGTGATTTGGTGGAATGGGAGCTTCGTGCCGTGGATGTGCATCCCACAAATCTCCATCAACTGCAAGATGCTATCCTATAAATATGGCCCAATATTTAAAGAATGCTTTCAGCACCTTGTTGTATCAATGCCATGTAGAATTAAGGCAGTTCTGAAGGAGAAAGGAGGTCCAAAACAGCATTAGTATGGTGTTCCTAATAATCCTTTAGGTGAGCGTATACCATTATTTTTCATTTATCATTTCCCTGTGATTTTAGAGTTCAGTTATGGTTAGGGTTGGGATTTAGTGTAGGTTTAGGTTTTATTTACAAAAAAATGTTGTCCTTGGGTCAACACTTGGCAAAACCAAGTCGAACTGAAGCTCGTATATAGCAAGCAGGATGCATGTGGTAGAAAAAGCAGATCAATTTAATCACAATTTCCAGTTTCATAAGCAGTTGTCAATTTATTATGCTAAAGCACCTTTTTACCACTTTATCTAAGACTTTATTTAAGACTTAAATGATGTGATGTGGCTCTCCTGCTACATCTCTCAATGGTACCTTATGGAAACAGACATGTCTAATTCCGTAGCTTAATCTAGCTAACATTGTGTGTGTGGCACCTTATATTAAACACACTCTAAAGTCTGCTGCGTTATTTTTAACCCAATGCTTGGTAAATATAGGACAGAACACATGTTGGGTTAATAAATAAACCTTTGCTGGGTTTCAATGCAACTTATGGTTCGGTTAACAACAACAACCCAGCAAAAGTTGATTTATTTATATGTGTTCTGTCCAATATTTACCCAGCATTGGGTTAAAAATAACCCAGCAGAATTTAGAGTGCAGTTATTACTTATTGGCTAGATTAAAGATATGAAAACAGTTGAAAAGCTGTTATCATTTATTCAGATTACACATTGTATGTGCTCAGAATTAATAGCTAAAATCTGTTCAAGGCATCGGATCAAGTCAAACATTCACCATGTCTTCTCCTCTTTGTCTTAATTAATCGAGCGCAGTGCATCAATCAAATCACTTGATACAGCATATTGGCGATGACTAGAGAAGACAGAGCCATCTCAATCTTTCGTGAAATTTAAATGCCGCCAATGGTTTACAGAAACAGAGAAAGCAGGTTTATGATTCTCACAATATTGGAAGTGTAATATCAGCACCATACTGTTGTTGGGATAGAGAACAAGAATGCAATTACCTTTCTTATACTGTGTATCATTTCAGCAAAAACTGCTTTGTTCATAAAAATACACTTTTATCACGATGATAAATCACAATGCCTCCACTTTCAGAATCCTCTGTTCACCTTACAAATGTAGATCCAACCTTATTTCATAAAGGCATCTGATTTAAAAAGAGGACCCTGCTTTAGTACATCAATGGGACTTTAGTGATAATAAGCATCACAGGTTTATTTATACTCTTTGAAATATTAATCTCAGAGGGTGCATCACAGTGACTCGTGCATGATTGAACCAATCTTAAAGCAATTCAAAACTGAAAGGTGTTAAGCGAACAAAATACAAAAGTGTCAAATATTGTTATTATGTTGCTTTTATTTGTGACACTGGGTTTACCCGGAATCTGAAACCTCGGTAATACATGTTGACAGGGAGCGCTGTTAGCTTTAAGGTCAAACCAAAGGGCCTGCTTAGTGCTAACACATCATACCCCGGAGAAAATTAGGGATCAGATGTCAGAGTCTTACAAGCGGTTTATGCTGTAACATGTCATGTTTAGCATTTGACTTTGTGGCCCTCTGGGTATGAGGTTTTGTTTTTAGATTACTCAAGCTGTAACTGTGCCTAATTTGTCTCTTTTTATGACTTATTAATTAGTATCAACCATCTTAAGTCTGACAAGAAAAACGAATACACCATAAAGCAAGTGACATAAATGAAAGGTTGGGATGAATATTGGATGACAGCCGCACACAAATCACAGTTTCCATCAAATGCATTTGGCATCAGCGTAAACAGACAAAGTGACAAATAATGGGCATGCTAATATTCAGCAGTCTCGCGTGCTGACACCGTAAAGGACAAACACATTGAGTTATTCTAATCACAACCCAATGAGCTAAATGCCATGCCTGCAGCTAATTGTGAAATGTGACAAATGAGTGTTCATCTGAGGAGAAATAGACAAATTGTGTGCCTGAGGATGAATTGCGTTTGAAGGATTTCAGGAAAAGTTATGACAGTTTTGTACACATATACACACACACAGTTGCACAGCAACACACACTGATGATAACCAAGTCTCTATAAGGCATGCAAAATAACAGAAACCATCTCACAAACAATGCAAACTCACGAATCTAATACTGCTCTAAGCATTAAAACAATAATTATGCATATAGCACAAGTGTAAACATCGAAAGTTTTCTGGGAGATCTAATTAAATGTGATCAATATGTTAAACGGTGAAAAAAGTACGAAACAGTTTATCAGAAAATCATCACGGGAACCCGGAAGGCGAAACACAAACTTTGTTCATTAGATGGTCCTTTGAAGTGGAAATAGGCCTTGACAGACTGTATGAATGCATAAATCATTTTACAAAGGGCTGAGCGATTTCCTAACATTCAGCCGCCCGAGTGGAAGAAGGTCATATTTAATAGGGAACAAGCCTGTGTAGTTACTAAAGTGTTAACATCAATAAGACAGAAATGCTAATCGATGCAAACCCTCTGTGTTACACACACACATAGCGAATCTGAACTGGAGAGAGATTCCATGACTTTTTAACACATCTGTTCTTTTTCCACAACCTTTATTGCGTGTGTTAAGACATCTAGTGTATTTTAAATTCTGTTTACTTTAACAACAGCTTCCAAAACTCAGATTTTGATGATGTTTATGGGTCTGGGCGTTTAAAAAAAATGGCAATCAAAAAAGCATGATGAAATGCACATGCCATTAACAACGCATGGCAGAGATTTTATTTTCCTGACAGCACAACCGTCTGCGATTCTGAAATGAGGCGAGTGGGCTAAATCGGGGCCACCAGTGCTCTTTGAGCACAGGTCTACCGCACGAGATGAAAGCGGAGGATAAACCCGACAGTTGCCGTTCAAATGGATGCTGCAGCTGCCTGCACGAGCAGTGATAAGGAAAAGGACAGCGTGAGAGCCCTCCAGAGCCTGCTGAAAGAAAACACCCGGGTTCATCTTAAATCGAAAATAAATCTTCTGACTGGGTTTTAGAAAGCATAGCAACGGCTCTCAAAACGCATAGAGCAGTGACAGTCTGCATCGTATGATCACAGATCATAATCTTGGCCAAAGAGGGCAATTTTGGATTATTGTTTTTCACCATATAATGTAGAATGGTGTATTTATATTGATTATATGGAAAATGACAATTTTTCACTATTTACTCACTTTTGTATTTTGAATGTAAATTATCAGAAATATGGTTTTGAATAGTTATGTGTTTTCGTTAAAGCAAAAATAATAATAAATCACATTTTATTTAATAATCTTCGTAAATGCACCCTTACTCATGTGATCTTGCTTTAAAACAATATCAAGTGTGCTATATCAGCCATAACAGCACTATTGTGAGCAGTGTTGGGGAAAGTTACTTTTAAAAGTAATGCATTACAATATTAAGTTACTCCCAAAAAGTAACTAAATGAGTTACTTTGTTACTTTTCATGGAAAGTAATGCTTACGTTACTTTTTAGTTATTTTTGCATTACTTTTTCTTGGCTGCGGCTTGATCTCTTTCAGGCCTTGCAGGTGTTTTTTTATGACTGAAAAGTTCTGCATTCAGAAATGACATATTGTCGCTGTCCGATGAAAACCATGTATGTCTATTTTGCCGATTTTTCAACGGATTGAATGTCCAGGTTCATTTCCGTATACAGTATGCTTCGCATATCTAAATGGCCAATGAAAAGTTGTGAAATCATGTCATCTGATTTTCACGTATATCATTTGGTGTCAAAGCTGTCAATCACTCTGCGTATCTCCCACCCTGTGGAAGCATCTCGCCGGTCTCGTAAAGTTTCTTCGAAGCTCAGCACTGGATAGCCAAATAAACATAGCCTGGTGAGACAATGACTTTCCTTCATCGAGGTAAACGTTTCCCCCCTGATGCCAGAGATATGTCTAGGAGTGAAAAAATTACGGTAGGACTGTGCAAACAAAGTATTTCTTTAGCATTACCATGTCAGTGTATTGATTCAGTGTCCCTTCATAATTTGCAAGAGACATTTAATAAATGTATAATTAATATTAAATAAACTAAGCGTATTTAATAAACTAAGACGTAGGTTATTTAATAAACTGAGCGTATTCATTTGTCAATATGAAACATGACCTGGCCATTAATGATCGGAAGAACGCGTATTGACCACCGTTACTGTAAAATTTGCACGTATGTCCATTTAAACTCAATTTTGGTCAAATGTGGATTATATCATTACACTGGCAAGAATATGGTTACATGTAAAGATGCCGTTTTGGACATACATGAGTTTCATCGAGCAGCAACGATATTTCATCACAAAAATTCCGAGCTCTGGCCTGCCATCTCAGTTTCTCACACAGGCATGTACGCATAGAGGGCTTAATGTTACTATGTTTAGTTTAATTCTGTACATAATTTTTTTAGCGAATTAATTAAACCAAAAAGTAACTTGCGTTACCCCTAGCACTGATTGTGAGTGTGTTATTGATTCCCTTTTGAGGGAACTTCGACACAGCGTCTCGCTCTCTTCTCAGGGAACAAGGGTTACATACGTAACCTGAGACGTGTTATATAGCAGGTAATTAGACAATAGAAAGAATTTAAATGAAATGATGACATCACTCAGTCAAGTGTGGCTCAGTTCTCAACAGCTTTGTAACTTTCATAAAACATCTACACTACTCAGTAGAACAGCTACTTTTAAACATACAGGACAGAAATACATTATTCTTTCTTTGAAAGAGATCATGTGTCCTTGACTGTCAAAGAGCAAACTTGAGTACAATTGAAAATGTGTGGTGAGCCTTTAACAAAGCTGTCCATCACCGCAGAAACACAGCAGAAAATGTAATTTATAACCTTCAGAACCATGTGAAGCTGTGTCAAGACACTGTATTGATAACATAAGAAATATAAGCTCTCCTGTCTGTTGGAAACAACTCAAGTTCTGTTTTGGCAAAGGCCAGATCGGCCCTTTAGGCTTCTTGTGTAATGTGCTGACTTTGCAATTGGACGCCCTGTCCTTGTTTTGGAGTTACAGTACGAGGTGATGAAAATCACTTCTTCCATCCTACACTCTCAGATAAAAAGGTACAAAAGTTGTCACTGGAACAGTACCTATCAAAAAAGTCCTAATATTTACCATTTTGATAGATATGTACCTCCAAGGTATCAGTATGTACAAAACTGTACTTTTTGAAAAGGGACTGTTCCGCCCCAGTGACAACTTTTGTACTTTCTTGAAACTTTTATTCTCAGAGTGTACAGTAAATCAACTTTAAAGTTTTAAAAATACATTTGAAAGATTTTTTTCATCTTCGTTTCAAAGTACACTATATAGTCAAGAACAAATGTTATTGGTTCCTGGGTTTTACTTTCTATTTATGAATGAGAAATTGTTTTTATGTTTTGTTATTGTTTATGTGTCTTGTCCTGAGGACCACAATGATAATAAGTCTTGGACTTTATTGTGTTTTTATCCTCGATTGTATTTGATTTTTTTGTGGTTATGTGTGAGACATTGTGGTTGATACAATTAAATCAAATCCAATCAAATTCATCTAGCATTGGGTCAAAAACGGACAAAGTCCAGCCGAGTCAAATGTTTTTATTAGAACCAACAATGAATTTTATTTAATGAACAACCCAGCATACATTAACCCTTATGGGTTGTTGAGGCTATTTTAGTTTTTTATGTCTTAATTTGGCCACAACTTTCAGCAAATTGAATGATTTTTGGTGAGAAATCTTATATTGTCACATATTTTGAGAAAATGCTATATAATGAATGAAAATTTTCAAAAACTCAACAATATACCGTGGGCAAATGTACTACCCTTTCGGGTTGTTCATGTACAAAAAAGCCACTTAATTAGACGGTTGTAAAAATGTATCAGATCAATATTTTTCCACATTTTTTTTCATAAATCTATTAATCACCTTCAGTACTGATCAAAAATACCAAATGCTTACAAAATTTTCTTGATTTAACTCTTTAATTGCCAGGTTCATAAGTGGTGTCACTGATTTGATGAAAAAAACCCACAAAATTACAGATTTTCGATATATAAAAAGTGATTGTGGACAGGATTTTTAAAACCTTTTTCACAGTCTAGGGCATGCCAAAGATTGGTAAAAACATTGGCTTTGATGCATTTTTAGTTTTTGTGCAGCATCAGTTTTTATATTTATTTTTTATTAGTTGTTTGTGGCTTTTTTGCTCCATTGACTTCCATTATAATGACATTTTTTAATTTCAAAGCCATGACACTACATAATCATGCATTCTTGATTGTTGATGGTTTTTCCTTTTGCTAAGAGGTGAAATTTGTCATTTTTATTGTTGCCAACCATGTGGCACCATTAACCCTTTAGTAGGTCTTTGCAAAAAACAGACTGTGTGTCTTAATCAACTCCCTTGTTCAGTAGTCAGGGCACTGATCAGGGAGTCTGACATTTGAAGGGCTGTCTCAATGGCAAAATCCGTCCAGTGCACTGAAACATTTGTTCCCTAAAAACTCCCACAATGCAACCCAAAAACCAGTGAGCATCGATGGTCCCTATGTTCCCTTACAGGAAATCACGTGACCTTTTCTGAAGCTCGCCAAAGTACATCACGTGATCCAACTCAATAAACTTTATGAATGTGACATAAATTTTTTAAAGACAAACGTTTATTTTAATTTTAAATATAAACACACATCGCTACACAGTAAGGAACCACAATCTATTCAATATTTAAAATAATAGTATTTTTTTTAATTGTAAAAAAAAACATTTAAAATGAAGTTATATTCCTCCAATTGTATGCACGGATATGTAAGAGAATAATGACAGCGTTTTTCACATTGTACTGTTTAAAATTAAGTTAGAGATATGTTGGTTTTGCCGGTTGTTGATTAGTAACAGCTGTGAATAATCACAACGCGCTTAAGCAGCCACGTGACAGAAAAATAAGTGAACATTGTCCCAATGTCAAGTGAGCTAGGGTCCTTACCAGTGCCCGAACCTGTGTACACGATATACTGATTCACGACCTCGGGAGCTAGGGAACGAATTGAGACACACGGAGAACTTAATTTCTGGCTTGTACATTGAGTTAAATGGACTATAACAGCATATTAGTGTGTGTGTGCGTGCGCGCGCGTGCGTGTGTGTGTGTGTGTGTGTGTGTGTGTGTGTGTGTGTGTGTGTGAAGGGTTAGGGTTAGTTTTGAGGATCACCTCCCTCGTGCACTAGTTGGTACTGCACTGGTGAGAGAGACTCAGCCTGTAGCTGTCCCTCTAGACACAAATCCACAGAAGCCAGCAGACACCAGCAGCTCAGGCCTGAAGACGGGAACAAACAAGTGGTTCCACAGAACAATAAAAGAACAGTCGGCACTTGCATCTGTTGTGGTGGATACACCTGCAGAGAGCACCAAGTAACATGCTGCAAGTCTTGCCGGAAAGACTGAACACTGTAAAAAATGATGTGTCAATTTTTTACACATTGTGTGTGTCATGCCATTTAACATGTTATTTCATGTTAAAATAAATGAAAGGGACAACACAAGTTGTGTTAAAAACAGTGATGGAAGTAACGTGTTACAAAGTAATTCTGTTACTGCAATTCCATAATAACACTGTTAAGGTGTGTTAGTCCTGCAACGTTAGATCAGAAATGTCTTGTCTGCAAGTGTTCATTTTTCACAAAATAGAGTAACGCGAGTAATGAACTCATTTAAATTTTAGTAACTGTAACTGCGTTACATGATTAAAAAAATACTTTGTTACATGTTTATTACCGCTTAACCCTTGTGCATCAATTAAAAAAAGTTACACATAGGTTCATAGGGTCCAAAAAGTGTCATAAAAATATTTTTAGCCAGCAATAGCTCTAATCACAATGACCAAACATTCATTAATTTTCAGAATTTTAAAATGCTGGTTTGTTTACATAATGCCACTGGTGTTTTTTTATGAAAAAAAGAAAAAATTTAATTATTTTCAATTTACTAAATGCTTAGCAGATTTTTTTTCTTTGATTATTACAGCTTTGGATATGTCAATGATTAACAACAACATTCATTTTTATGCATTCATATTTTTTATGCAGTGTCAGATTTTAAAAAAAAGTTACCTCTAAGGTCCATAAAGGACAAAAATGTCCATGTCAAAAAAGTGTCATAAAAATATTATAGATTAATATTTTTTTCCACTTTCACTGATGCCATTTTTTAAACCAGCATCAGCTCTAATCACAATGACCAAACATTCATTAATTTTCAGAATTTTAACCCTTCAAATGCTGGTTTGTTTACACAATGCCACTGTTGTTTTTTATGGAAAAAAAACGACACCTCCTTTGCAGCGGTTGTAATCTTGTGATTTCCGGTACAATATATTTTTTTTCATTCAAACTGTTCACACACACACACACACACACACACACACACGACGTACGCACGCACGCACGCACACACACACACACACACACACACACACACACACACACACACACACACACACACACACACACACACACACACACACACACACACACACACACACACACACACACACACACACACACACATATCTCTCTCTCTCTCTCTCTCTCTTTCTCTCTCTCTAATATGCTGTTATACTTCATATAACTCAATGTACAAGCCAGAAATCAAGTCACCAAATCGGTGACACCACTTATGAACTTGGCAATTGAAGAGTTAAAATCTTAAAATTTTGTAAACATTTGGTAGTTTTAATCAGTTCTGAGGTTGATTAACAGATTTGTGAAAAATAAATATTTATACATTTTTACAGCCATTTAATTTAGTGGCCGTTTTTGTACACGAACCACCCGAAAGGGTAGTGAATTTCAACAACCCACAACGGTTAAATTACAACCCAATGGTTTGGGTTTGTCACCTTTTGACCCAACAATTGGTTCATCTAGCACAATAGCACTTTACACTCTTGACCAAACAGCTGGATTTGGATGTTAGTGCACTATACTTTGGTGATCCAATACACTGATCTACAGACTTGCACATTGTCCCCCACAGTGCTTTGAAGTACCATATTAACATTCATTTAGCTGATGAAGGTAGATTCTTATGCCGGGAGAGAATGTTTCCATTTAGGTGAGCCTCTGGCTCTGGGCTTAGCCTGAGGACATTACCAACCTTCTGATCTAGTGTGTTTAAAATCAAGAGGTTAAGTTTTGCAGGGTCCCTAGCGAGGAAAAGACTAAAAAGCACAGCCTGTATTGTCGCTTGCAGTATGTCACCCTACCGCTGAAGATCCTGTGCAAACAATGCAACAATGGCTTTTCCTCATAAGAACCAGCGCAATAGAGATACTGTATGAAAGTATAAGGCTGTGCTTTTCATCAAAGCGACTCAGCCCATAAAATCACAGAGTTATATCTTACAGTGTTCATTTTAGTGTGGAATTGATCAATATAATTTTTTTTCAATGGCATAATTATAAAGCTCTTATAGGTACAGTACAAAGACAGATGAGGCTCCAGAACAGAGAAGGGCCACATTATCTGTGCAGCACAGAGAAGTGTGTGCTTCACAGTGGCGCAGTTTCCTTTTAATGACTCAATAAAAAGCAAAGAGCTAAAGAGCCGTCAAAACGCGACCGTGACTGGTCCTTCACGACGAACGGCTGTATAAACAATCTTAATATATAGAGCCATAATGCAACATGATTCATTATGAGTTCATGAAAAAGATTTCACTGTGTCTGTTTGTGATTTTCATTGGCAAAAGCTGTCCCTGGGGAAATATACTAGTCTATTGTATTATCCCAAACACGTCTGAAATGACAAATTGGACCGTCCAATGTGCAACATTATGGAACACTGACGTAAATGAGCTGTTGGCTTTGTCACATATTGTCTCCTGAAACGTCTTCATGCTATGAAAAATGTCTCGCATAAAAATCCATCAGACATTTAAACTAAATGCTCAATTGTGTGTAACAAAACACTACTTTAACTAGAGTATTCCCATCTTTATCATTCATTCTGTGCTTAGAGAAAAATGCAATGAAAGCTGAAAAGAAACATTGAAATATGTGAGCCTAAAATACTGTTTGTTTAGCCAAATAAACATTGCAAATTGCATTCAGATGGTATGAATACACTATATTCATGCGGATAACACCGGATGAATTTAATGGGCAGCAGCTAAAGGTGGGCAAAAATGTCCCTCGCAGAAACACGAGATGGACAAATAGCTCTAATTTTGTGCTTGAAAATAGATAGGAATGAATAACTAAATGTCGGGCACCATCTTTCTTCGCATGACAGTTTTCCCTTTGGGTATCTCGCTCCCTTACATGCTCTGTTCAACCTTTTGGAGGTGGGAAATCTATTGAATTTCAATTTCTTCTTCTGTGGGAAAGAATACCCCCGAGGTAGAATATTTGACACAGGCACATCACCGGAATAAAATGATATCTATATCAGGCTCCGAGAGGCCACGTAAAGGGCGAAAGCAACTTTCCTATGCTTACAGAATATTTTGGATTGGGCATTATGTATGAGCCGGTTGGCATTGAGTGGAGATGAAAAAAACAAAGTGTAGTTACAGTGGCACAAAAAGAGGGTGAGCGTGCATGCCTAATTCTTTATGTGGCTATCAAGAGCATGATGGGAAATTAAATTCCAGCCACCTGACCGCTACTATTAGTAGGATGAATTACCACCCTTTGAGCAGGTGTAATATCATCCATTGGTGAATGGTTGGCTCTATCCCAGCATTCCCTATCCCATGGGATAAAGCAATGGCCCAGGTGAGGGTACTTGGCCTCGTTCATTACTCTTCATTAGTCTGCACTTCATACCTCAATAGAGCTCTGCAACGCGATCAGGGGAAATGCTGCATTTTATTAGTTGTGTAGTTTTCCCTCTCTCTGTGTGATAATGAGACCATCACAGACTCACAGGTCACAGTCATTACTTCCCTTTGCAGAGAGTCAGAACCTCTGCAGCAGCTCAAACTATGCTGTCCATTCTCCTCTCCGGCCCCCGAGGCCCTAAAAGTCTCTGTGCTTATTTGACATTCCTGTCTGCGAAGCTTCGCTTTACGTCTCGTGGCGCCTACAACGCTGGAGTCGTTTGTCTCAGTCGAGCCAATGAGACCTAATAATTCACCCCCGCTCAGGAGTTCTGCTCTTTGACTTTAAATTAGTGCCGGAGAACCAGAGGTACCCAGAGATTTGATTGCTAACAGATGCTACAAGCAATGTTGGCAACGCCATGTAATGTGATGCTTAGTTTAGTCTTGATTTTCAAGGCCATGAATCACAAATTATTTCAAGGCTATCAGATGTCAGTAGAGCAGTGATGTACTTAGGAATGTGTAATTACTGCTAATTGGTTAATATTGGTGCTCTGCTTACAGTAGGTTCGCATAGGATTATAATGACTCTTTATAGCATAATTCATGCACTGTAAAACTTTAAGCACACTTAGATTTAAAGGGCACCTATTTCATTGCTAAAAAACAATGTTATTTTGTGTATTTGGTATAATACAATGTGCCTGCGTGGTTTATGGTAAAAAAAAATCACATTATTTTTCACATACCGTACATTTTTTGTTGCTCCAGATATCCTGCCTTCCTTTAAATGCTCTGATTTTGTACAAAGCTCAACGATCTGTAAAGCGCTGTGTCCCTAATTGGCCAGCTAATCTGTATGTTGTGATTGGTCTGAATACCTCTGACATCAGCCGGAAATGTGAAGCTCCTTACCATGTTTGAAAGATTTGCTCACAATGCAATGCTGGCATGAGTTAACTTGTTAGTCAAAGTGGGAGAAATTATAACAATGAAGGCCCAGGAAGTAAACTGTTGCCTACAATCCGCTTGTTTGTTGTAGTCCCAGAAACGAGATTTACGTTGGAAACGATAACTCGCGTCATTGTTTACTTTGGGATTTGTACCTTTGGCATAACCTTGACATGTACACTCTTAATACGAATATTAAAAAAAACACATGTTGTGTCTAGTTATAATAAACATATATTGTGTTATCCCTTTTATTTTAAACATAAAATCAACAAGAAATGGCACATAATGTGTTAAAATAACACATAATGTGTAACAAAAAAAAGAGTAAAAAAGTGTATAAAAAAATGAACACATCCTTTCTAAAGGGGGTCGCACCCCGGCTGCGCAGCTCAGCGTCGCGTCGAGTCGCGTCTAAATGAGTTCAAAACGTTTCACACCCTGTTAACATCTGTATTTGGTGTCATCCACTTCTGATGCGAACTACCAAAGTACATCTTAAATTAACACCCAGGACTAAGCATTAGTTATATCAGAACATTTAAGTAGCATTTAAGAACACATTACTGGTTAACAGGACTCACCCATACATAATACCAGTCTACAGGAATCTGATGACTTGTGCTTCTCCTTCCTGACCCATTTTCAAGATAAGTTAAATGCCCTATGCGGGGCTTTTGATATCGAGCCGACCATGTCCTCCTTGGAGCAAGCTCAGCCTATTCAGCCTATGCATCTGCTTAACAACTTAACACTGACAAACCCCACTCAAATAAGTCTTATAATAAAAAAAAATCTGATTCTTCTTCTTGCCAGTTAGACCCTGCACCTACATTTCGTCTGAAACACTGTATAAATGTCATTTCTGCTCCTATTTCACATCTTGTTAATACATCTCTTATTTCGGCTAATCTTCTGATTTCTTTAAAGACTGCTGCTATTACACCTGTCCTTAAAAGCCAGACCTTGAAAAAACCGACTTTGCTAATTACCGCCCAATTTCTAACCTACCGTTTGTTTAAAAAATAATTGAAAAGGTTGTGGCCACCCAACTCCAATCTTTTCTGGCTACTAATAATCATTTTGATGTTTTTCAATCAGGATTTCGACCTAATCACAGTACCGAGACAGCTCAAGTAAGAGTTACTAATGATCTCCTCCTATCTGGTGATTCAGGCAACATTACATTACTGCTATTACTCGATCTCAGCTCAGCATTCAACACTGTCTGCCACAGACTATTACTGGGGTGCCTCTCAGAACTTGGTATCTCTGGAGCACGCTGTCCTGTTTTTCTGACAAACAGGCAATATTTTATTTCTATGCACAAATACAAATCGCCAACTGTCATACTCAAACAAGGTGTTCCTCAAGGTTCAGTTCTTGGACCATTACTATTCATCATTTATATCATGCCTATTGGCCAAATTATCCACCGCCATGGTTTTCAGTACCACTGCTATGCTGATGATATTCAGATCTACACTGCCTGCCAACCGGACTGCATTAACCAGATCACATCACTCTCAGCATGTGTCAGTGAGCTAAAGACCTGGCTAACTTCAAACTTTTTGGGCCCTATTTTAACGATCTAAGCGCATTGTCTAAAGCGCACAGCGCAACGTCTAAATGGGCGTGTCCGAATCCACTTTTGCTAATTTAACGACGGGAAAAATCGTTTTTGCGCCGAGCGCATGGTCGAAAAGGGTAGGTCCTATTGTAATGGGAGTATTTTGGGCGTAACGTGCAGTAAACCAATGAGAGTCACAGCTCTCATTCCCTTTAAAAGCAAGTTGCGCTGGCGGTATGTCTAATCCCTATTTAGATGACGGACTTTGTAAACTGAAAAACTAAGCGGAGGAAGAAGATCCCCAGTTTAAGATTAATGTTAAATAATTGTGTTGTTTTTCCCTAATATTGAAATTGTTATTTTTTTTATTAAAACCTTTAAAACCCGTTATCTTTTAGTCATGGAAGTAAAAAGCAGGCTTGTAATTGCTTTAAATGTATGGCTATCCAATATCATAAAAACATAATTTACAAGTATGTAAGATAAGGTTTGTACTCTAAAAATACTTTATTTGTAAAAAACAGGAGATAAAGAAATTACAAACGGCTCTCACGTTTCAGCACTTTGGACAGCGTTTTTTTTTAGCAAAGAGTTTTTTTAAGCATTACTTACAAATGTTTCTCATCTCGCCATATCCACAGGTACAGAGTCATCATATACAATAAATTCGTGAGGTAGCATTAAAAAAAAAACATTTAAAAACAGACGCATTTGTTTAAAGAAAAGCATTTATTTACTTATCAGGCTGCAGGTAAAGCAGCTCTTTGCGCCTTCTAACGTCTCATAATCAGTCCTCATTTATAAATATGTCCAAGAGACTCAATAATAATCTCTTAAATTCAATCCTTTAATCTTTCATATTTAAAAGCATTTTTGTGCTGCTGCGCATTTATGTACTTTGTGATAAGCAAACCCGCGTTGTCCTCTCGTTTATAGGCGCATATTACTAATGCGCTCTTTAAATAACATAAAACATATTGCGCCATTGACTTTAGACTTTAGACCAGGTTTTTGTTGGTCAATGGCGTAGTCTATTTTAGTTGCCTCAAAATAGCAACGCGCCAACAACACACCTCGTTTTTCAGACCAGAACGCCCAGGGGCGCAAAGGGGGCGCAAATGCATTTGCTATTTTAACAAAGCGGCGCTAAACGTGAAAGTTAGGGTGGAAACTAGCGAAAGACACTTGCGTCGCGCATTGCGCTGCATTGCGCCGGGTGTAAGATAGAGCCCTTTAAGTCTAAACCTGACCAAAACTGAAATCTTAATAACCGGCCCCCCAACCCTAACAAAAAACATAACAGTTTCTCCTAGCTTTGACCTCGGGGCTACATCTATCATCCCATCTGTCACTATCAAAATACTAGGTATCACTCTAGACCCCTCCCTGTCCTTAGATCCCTACATTAGTAGCCTCACTAAAGCTGCATTTTTCCAACTTCGCCTGGTTCATGCCTTTGTCACATCACGCATTGATTATTGCAACTCACTATTTTATGGTTTAACAGCACAGTCTATCTCCCGCTTGCAGTATATTCAAAACTTTGCTGCAAGAATGCTTACTTCCACTAAACGCTCTACTCATATCACCCCTGTCCTTTACCATCTTCACTGGCTACCTGTGCTTTCTCGTATTACATTCAAAATACTCCTGCTTACCTTTAAAGCCCTCAATGGTCTTGCTTCCCCCTACCTTCTGAATTACTCTCTCCCTATACTCCTCCCCGTTCTATTTGATCTTCAGATTGCAAGCTTCTGTGTGTGCCCAGATTCCGACTATCATCTATGGGTGGCAGGTCTATTTCTGTTGTTGCTCCCAATCTATGGAACTCACTGCCCCTGGCCCTTAGAACAATAACATCACTTCAAGAATTCAAGTCAAATCTTAAAACCGACAATGACAAGACAAAATAAGAGACATAGACAGGGGAAACACAAGACAGGACATATACTTTGTAACAATTGTTAGTCATAATATTTGTATTTATCAAAAAGTGGTGCCAAGTAAAGATGCTTTTTATCCAGCCTTCCAATCATGGTGGATGAGAGGCGGGACAAATAATACAGTGACCAACCGCAACTTCCTACTTTTATTACTGAACAACAACATAAAAGTTTATATAGCTTGATGCTTACTATATAAAACCTAAAAACCTTTGGTATAGTCCATGATTTTACTCCAAGGTTGTATAAATTAATGAACTAGGGCCAGATTTACTAATCAGGGGAAATTAGTGTGAGAGCACAATTCCAAAAATTTAGCAGCTGATGGGAGTGAAAAATCTGTGGGTAATTTACCAAAAATGTGCAAATTAAATAACACAGGTTCATAATGTGTTCATAACCAACGCAATCTACCGAGCAGTTCAAATTAGTGTGGGGTCGCAAATAAGCAAAGCTGATGCTTGCTGTCACCTGACAAACATGTAAATATATGTCAATAGATGGGTGTGCTTTTCACAGGTTATGTTAGTAGAGGAATGTAATAATTATAGTAAAATGCTATATTCTTATACACTATTTTCATCAGTGACTTCAGCACCATGGACAGCGCAGGTGAAAATGCAAACTGTGAATTTTTTTTTTCAAAATGTACATGTACAAACAACAAGGCACCAACATTCAATGTACAATACAGTATACCTTCACATTACATTGTAGGGAACAGGCGCATACTTCAAGTAAAAGTAAAACAAAATAAAACAAAACAAAAACAATACAACTAGTAAACAAACAACATCAAAATTTGAGAGCTAGGGCTTTTGATCTAGGTCATATTCTTTAATTATGGAGAAAAGTTGAGTGGCATTCTTATTCTGCATAACAGTTTGGTAAAGAAAACAAAATAATTGTGAAATGCCTGAAATGTAGCTTTAATGTTCTCATATACTTTGATTTGTGTATGTAGAATTTTACCAGCATGAGTAAATTATTAATCAAGTATTCATCAATGTTATTGTCCAAAATCAGTTCATATATGATGTCCTGTGAGGAAAAAGGTATTTTTTGGTCATAAACATCCATCCATAGTTTGTCAACATTGACACAGTAGAAAAATAAATGTTCAGTGGTTTCATTACCATCACAAAATACACATGTTTTGGTTACAATTCTGAATCTTTTTTGTATGCATTATGCAAACTGTGAAATGCCAACTAACAAAGCCAAAGTATACTGAAATGAAGGGTTACACAACATTTTGAAACACTTGGTATTGCATGACTCTTCCTAGATGAGGCTCCAAGTCATACAGTATGTCCTCCAGCAAATAAAATCATGGCCTTGGCAAACGATATCTTTGAATATTTTTGGGCGTTTAATAGTGTTAGTAAATCTGGCCCCTAATGTACTGTTCGCTGCCTATGAATTATTAATTTTGCCTTTTGTTTTTACTTGTCTTATGAATTAGGCATTGTGTTGTGTTTTAGAAATGAAGAAAACATCCTAAAATAAACTAATCCTGTGTTTTTTTTTTTGCAGTGTATATTGAATAAGGTATTAAACATCTTAAGTTTAATATGTTTGTTGTTTATACTGGCAAACTGCAATTCATTATGATTTAGGACGCTCAATATTTTATCACTGTTTATAATAAAAAATTAAATTAAGAGGACTTTTACTGATAATAGTATTAATATCATTATTAATAAAACAATAATGGTCCTAATTACTTTTAACTTTCAAAAAATGAAATCCATTATCATGTTGTATTTTTATAACATTCAGACTCATTTTAATGTAGTCAACAAAAATGTTTTTAAGTATATAATTTGGATTTAGTTTGCCCTAAAACATAGCACTTGTTGCGGTATAGATAGTACTGTTGGTGTCAGGATTCTGTCAGAATCTTGTCTTGTTTTAATGTCTAGTTCTATTTGACAGGATTCTGACAGTACCATGTTCTGTGGGGGCCATGGTGTGTTGATATCAGGCCACGTGTTTTCCTTGTCTCGTCTCTTTTACACCGCTCCCTTGTCATTCTCATTGGTTTGATTGTTTGATCCCTAGCAGCTGTTCCCCTCTTGATTTACTCCCTTATTTAAAGCCCTTGTGTTTCTTGTCCTGTGCTTGTTCATTTTGTTATTTCTGTTGTAGTCAAGTGGTCCATCCAGTCTCTAGTCTAGTTGTATGTTAAGTTGTGTATTTAAATTCAGTTGTTTTCCCCCTCGAGGGCTTTTTGTTTTGTTATAATTAAAGTATTTTCTGTTCACCCCTCAACAACGTCTGCATTTGGTTTCATCCATCCTTGATCCTGACAGTTTGATAGACCAGTCTGGTGGCTTTGTCCCCCAAGCTCAAATTTCAAGCTTTGCTTATACTTAGCTTTTTTTTTATACTTTTGCAGGTATGGATAGTGCGCAGGACCCTTTTTTGTTCTTGTCATTATTTGCTTAACCCCATGTCATTCAAACCCCTCTCTACAAGAGCCGAAATGTGAACTGTATCTCTCACGTGAACAAAAGAGGCATGGGTCAAAACTTTCATCAAAAAATGACTTAAACGTTAAATTGTATGTTGCTTTCAGGACACTTAAAATATAAAGCATGAGGTGCATGAAATTATTTTATAATGCTTTTGCATCTTTTGATCACAATCTACTACCATTCTAACCATAAAAACCCAAAGCAACATTGTTTTTTATCTGAGCTCCGAAGAACAAAGAAAGCCATAGGATATATATATATATATATATATATATATATATATATATATATAATTTTTCCATTTGGGATGAACTAATATTTTAATTGTTTTAAAGTGTGGGGTTTAATCAGTTGTGAACTCTCTTGTCGCTCACATCGCCTGGGCTTTCCTCTGCCTCCCAGGGGGATAAAAAATGAGACCCGTCAGCCCTGTAAATCCACAGGACAGGGTCCTGCAAAGGTCAGGCCATGTGTAATTACAGCTAATTAAACTGTGCCAGAGAGATAGAGCTGAAATTTACCACCACTCATTAAAGCCTAGGAGATGGAGCTAATTGGACATCAACCCTCCTGTAACTCAATGCCCTGTTAACTGTCATGCTGAATCGCCTTCATAAGTCACGATCAATGTAAAACATCGCCAGCGTTTTTCAAATGAGCCACAACCTGGTGCGCAGCATAACTGCAGGATCAGGCACCAAAGCACACTGAGCTTTAAAAGGAAGTGACATCTACGAAAACCCATTACTGAGAATCGATTGATACATTGAAACAGTGCTTGATAAATCCGTTACTTGCTGACCGATCATTTCTGTTTGAAATAAGTATAAAACGTGTGCAGGGAATGTGATTGGTCAAGTTCGAAAAGATGTAAAATGGCAGCCAAAACGTGGCTAGAACACAAAAAATGTATATATTCACTTTTTACATGTTTGATTGCATTTCTAGAAAGAAATTAGTATTGTAGTTTTCAAATATGAAATTAGTTATTATAGTCTCTGTTTATATTACAAACAGAATTCTGCTACGCCGCTTATGAAGGCCGTCCGAATGCATTTCCCAGAGCATCCTTCGTGCCACCATAGTCATTGCCTTGTGAGGCAGCGAGGCAACAAGTCAGCTGCCTTAGTTTTGAGATGCAGCCAGAGTGATATCTCTTGCCTTCAGTTCTGTCTGATATATTCAGTTGTCAGCAACGTGCCATAATCTTTGGGGGAAAACAATCCCATTAGACTGAATTAACTTACTTAAATTCAGTCTTGCGTTTAACTGTAATTAAATCTTAAAATAAGGCCTGTTAAGCTCTGCTGCTAGATGAATGATTTTATAGGCAATTACCTTGTTGCTAAATTGTTTGCATTCACAGCAGGCTTCTTGTAGTCTTTTATATTCAGTTGGTTGTTATTGTTTTAATCTACGAAATGTGCCTATATCATAGCAGGTAGGTGCTTTAATACGTCCCTGGCAGGCTGATGAAATGGCAAAACACAAATTAGGGGACCGTGCATGTATCTGCAAAGGTAATTTCTCATTTGTTTCACATGATCAATCAGTCATCAGAAAGCAGATATAATCCTTGCATGCCATACTATGTTCATCTTTTGCATGTGGGAGTTTTGGGTAGAGAAAATTGCTAGCAATACCAAGGTCATGGGGTTCGAATCCCAAAGATTGATCAAGTGAAATCATACATTATAGCCTGAATGTACTGTACTGTAGGTTGTTTTGGATATAAGCATCTTCAAATCCATAAATGTGATCATGCCTGTGAAACCCAGCTAGTGTCTTTTTAAAACAGCTAATTTTTACATAAAATCATCTTACATAATATAAAGAGCTACCCAGTCTCACAAGGTTTTGTGATTTAGTCACGTATTTTTTTAAATCTTTTTTCGTGATATTATAACGAATTTTCTATTTTTTTTGTGATCGTATAACGTATACCTGTTTTCGTGTGATTATCTCGTATTGGTTACTCAACAGCTTTTTCCTATTTTCAAAACATTGTCGCTTCGGTTTAGAGTTAGATTTGGTGCTTGCATTAGAATGTCACTTTATGTATTGGTTTATACTATTTTTTTCGGATTTATTTTTTATGTCGCCTGGCGTTGGGGTTAGAGTTGGGTTTGGGTAGGGATGTCATTTTATGTAAATCTAACCCTAAACCGAAGCGACAATGGTAAGAAAATAAATAGGACAAAACAGTTGAGTAACCAATATGTGATAATCACACGAAAACAGGAATTTGTGATAATATCACGAAAAAAATAAAAAATAACGTGACTATATAACGAAATTTTGTGAGACGTAAAGAGCATCCTGTGAAAAATAACCTTAAAGGGGTGGTTCAATAGTATTTCATGCATTCTGACTTATTAACACTGTTTAAGAGTTGTTTCCTCATGCTAAACGTAGGCAAAGTGTCAAAAAAGCAGTTGGGCGTGTTACAGAGTTTCGGAAAGGTTTTTTCGTTTACGGGTCAAGCTGACGTTTCAGGGGTTTCTATACGTATCACTTCTTTTTATATACCCCCCCACCCGTCAATCAGCGGGAGATGCTAGAACTTGCAAACATCACATCACGCGACAGCTTTGTTTAATTTCCAAACTCAACAATGGCACGAAATAAGAAGTGTGTTTTTGGATGTAAGGAGAAGAAAGCCAGCCTTATGAAAACAATGGATATAGTTTATTATTCGGGGTAGCAGCGGAGTTTTGAGTGTGTATTTGATGAGCTGGATTTCATTGAAAAGTCCCAACCGGGTCATGAGTTGCATGCGGTAAGTAAGACTTCTGTCTTATGTTTGAAATAGGTGCATGTATATTATATAAATGACAGGAACATGTAGTGAATCATAAGTTAACAGTGTTGTATAGTGTTGCATGAGTCGTACTCACTCCTCACGCGGTGGTAACTCCTCCTTCTTCATTTTTTCGTACGTTATCGGAAAGAATCTTAAAGCTAATATTTGTTTTATAAATCTGATTAAACTAAAGACTCTTCGGGGGCCATAAAGGATGTAATACTACTCTATAGGTACTCCAGATTAACATCAGAAATGCAGAAACAGCATGTGTTATGTGAGCTTTAATAACATCAGAGATGAAAATTAAAGTGAAATCAAAGATTGACAACAAACTTTGATGCTCCTAATCTCTTAATTAGATTATGAGATTTTGGATTACATAGGCAGGGTCACAAATGTAAGCATAAAGTGTCGCAACAGAATCAATACATTGAAGCTTTGGCAAGACATGGTCGTTCTGTAGCCTACTGGTCATGTACAGTAGGATACATGGCCTATCTTGTGTCAGATTATGCAGGGAAACCAATGTAGCAATAAAGAAGACAAAAATACATTGTGATGCAACTATACTGCATATCTGACAAATCATAATTTCATCATATCTGCTACAAAGAATGTGCAATTTTCTGCTGGTTTAAACCCAAACAGAGATGGACACCTGGTATTTAACGATCATCCCCTACTTAAAGAGCAGTAACAGTCTTCGATGACAGTTTTTATAAACCTCTTTCTTCCTTGTTTTGCATGTCAGAACATTTATGTGAAACTACCTCAGACTAAAGTGACACTGCAATTGTAATCTATTCTTTATCCATCGGTGGATCTTGACAAGTCCGATTAACACCCCTCTCGGCTGTCAGCGGCTAAGACAAAACGCATTTACTTTCCATCAGACGTCTTCTTTGCCACCTCTTGCTCTCTGTCCTTTATTCTGCCCTTCACTTTCTGTCATTCTGTCTATTTCCTATTTTTCCCTTTCCTTTAATTGTAGCTCGTATGGTTTCTGTTCCTATACAGTTTTATATACATTCTATAATTGCTTATGCATAATTTTTACACCTTTGTCATCATTACGCTTAATTTCACATGTTTCTCAGCGTGGTATAATACAGTATGAGCTGCAAATATTTTATTTCACCATAAAGTGAGAACAGATGGTAGTTATGGTTTTATGAATCGTAGGTTCTAACAGCTGATCAAACTGTGCTTCTGTGAAGCTGCTAATATCTTGTGCTATGAAATCCTTTACTTTCTGTCTCTTCAGCAAAGGATTGAGAAGAGTCGGAATGTTGAGCTGCTGGGATTAGAGATCAGCTGAGGTGCTCATAAAAGAGCTTTATATCATATGAAAGCAGTTTAAAGTCCACCTTAGTTGAACATTTTTGGTGCAGTTGTTTTTTACTACTTCATTTTATCTTCCTCCTTTCTTCAAAGCAATTCAAATATTTAAATTATTCAAAATGATCCATTAATTAATCATTATTAATAAGTAATTATTCTGTTGCGCACTGTTAATTATCTGTTTTATACATAAAATCATCATACCTAAGAATATTATGCGAAAATATAACCTTTAGTTTTTAATCAGTATTTCCCACTGGAGTATGTTACCTACCCATCTTCCTCCACGGTACCTCATCTATTTCAGGTTGTTATCATCCTCACCTGCCAGCCATCTTCCTCATTATCCCAATTCCATTTATATGCTCCTGTTCCCCTTATCCCTTGTCCGTTCTTAGTGTGTGTTTTTGTGTCCGTTCTCTGTTCATTTGAGTTTAAGATTAAAGTTTATCATCTCCTTCAGCACGCACCCGTAACACTTGATATCTTCATTATTGACCGAGTAAGGTCATGTCAAAGATTGAAATGAAAGTTTAGGAGGTCATACTTTGATGCTCCTAATCTCATAATTAGATTATGAGATTTTAGCCTGGACTTCACAGACAAGGTCATATCAAGTTTGATCAAGTCATCATTCATTCTCAGATCAAATTAAATCATCGATTAATAAAATCATCGATAGAAGGTTCATCGTTTTACGTGCCTGAACTGAAGTAAACTTCCAGTCTCTGTTTATTTGTTGGTCTGGCTAGTGGCTAAACCGATTTATGAAACAAATACCTCATAAAAAATAAAATGTTTTGTTTTGCTAAAGACGAGTGAGAGGCGACGAGCATGGATCACCGCTGTGCAGAGAGGATTGGCATGCCAGGCGAGAATTCAAGGACCTGTAGCTAACATTACATTATTTTACACAGTAACTTAAGCTTAGTGTAATAGTTGATATGCACAATATATGATATGCAACTGAGGTAATGTAATTGTTATTTATTTCCTTGTTATCAGAAATAAACTACTATAAAAGGACTCTGTTGTTATTTATTCTATGTGGAAGTCTATCGAGCTTATATAAAAGCAGTTCATTTATAACTGGTGTGCATTCTAATTTACATTGAAAGCACAAACCCATTTACTTAATGAGTAGTAGACTACACCAAACTGGTTTAGACGTTTAGGGGTGGTTTCCCGGACAGGGATTAGCTTAAACCAGGACTAGGACTTAGTTTAATTAGGAAATATAACTAGTTTTAACAAACATGCCTTACTAAAAACATTACCTGTGTGCATTTTGAGGCAAAACAAAGGGAACTGATGTATTTTAACTCTTTCCCCCCCATTGACCAGTTATCTTGTCAATTAAGAGAAAAAAATTTGCATAAAAATGTGTTCCTAATGAGTGTCAGGAATTGGGGCGAGAGACAAGGAACACGAAGGAGGATGCAAATGCACGTTACGAACAAAAATGACATTTATTCAAATAAATAACATCAAACAAAACACGAGCAAACAAACAGGCAGGTAAAAAACTGGAACAAAACAGAACACGGAGCACAACTGACGAGTAACAGGCGACGATGAACCGGTGAGTGAATGACAGAAAACAAGGGTATAAAAATACACAGACAATCAAACAAGGAACAGGTGTAATGAGTTAATGTAATCAGTCAATTGAAGTCCAGGTGACAAGGATCAGAGACAAACACAAAACATGACACGGATCGAACCGTGACATAAGCCCCCCCATAAGGAGTGGCTCCCAGACACTCCACCACGACACAAAAACAAAAGTCCAGGTGGGCGGATCTGGGGGAGGAACGGAGGGCTCAGAAGCCCAGGCGGAACCGGCAGAGCGGAAGTCCATCCACAACAGACCAGCATCACTGGACCGAACAGCGCTCTTCTTCGGCCATCTTGGGCCAGCCAGAGAGTTCAACCATCGAGGGAACCGGCTTAGAAGATTCGACCATCACAGGAACCCAAGATTCAACCGTCACAGGAATCGACCCAGGAGGTTCGACCATCACAGGAACCGACGTAGAAGATTCGACAATCACAGGAGCCGACTCGGAAGACCCAACCAACACAGGAATCAACCCAGAAGGGTTGACCGCTACAGGAACCGACCTTGCCCCCACCGTTGCGTAACCCACTGCATCCATATTTGACCGGGTCATCTGTCAGGAATCGGGGGGAAAGACGAGGAACACGAAGGAGGATGCAGATGCAGGTTATGAACAAAAATGACATTTATTCAAATAAATAACATCAAACAAAACACGAGCAAACCAACAGGCAGGTAAAAACAAAACAGAACACGGAGCACAACTGACGAGTAACAGGCAACAATGAACCGCTGAGTGAATGACAGAAAACAAGGGTATAAATACACAGACAATCAAACAAGGAACAGGTGTAATGAGTTAATAATCAGTCAATGAAAGTCCAGATGACAAGGATCAGAGACAAACACAAAACATGACACGGATCGAACCATGACAATGAGGTTTTATGTTAATCTCTAATATCGCGATTATCCATTAGATGGCTTACCAAATTTATAAAGAACTGAAGCAAAAATTTTTTTTTTACAAATTTTAAACTCTGTGTATGTTTTGATTATTGCTGGGCAAAGATTAATCGTGATTAATCAAATACAAAAATAAAAGTGATTTTTTTTACATAATATACAAGTGTGTTCTGTGTATAATTATCATGTAGGTATAAATACACACACATTCATGTAAGTATTTAAGAAACATTTACATGTGTATATATATTTATTTATATTTTTATATATTCCATATTATATATATATTTTTTTAAATATATATTAAATAAAAAATTCTGAAATGTATACATGAATGTGTGTGTGTTTAAATATACATAATAATTACACACAGCACACACACACATATATTATGCAAAAATTAACATTTATTTTGTGTGCAATTAATCGCGATTAATCTTTGCCCAGCACTAGTTTTGATATTCGTTCTGAATCTGATCTCTAACAAAAATGCAATTTTTTTAGATTTTAAGAAAAAAACCCATATAAGAGTTTATAAGCAGAGAAAAAATATAGATAGAATGAAGTGTTTTTCCCATTTTGTTTGTTTGTTTATTCTTTGTTTGAAAGCATTTCATGTTATATATTATGTTTATATATTTTTAGAAGAAAATTTTCCTGGAGGCATTTTGTGAAATAGCGGGCAACATTTCAAAAAATGGCTGGCGGGGAATGAGTTAAAATATGTCATAGTAAGTTGTTTTCAATTTGGACAGCTCTTAAATTTATTTTAGTCTAGGACTAGTCTAAACCCTTTCTGGGAAACCACCCCATTATGCTCAAAATTTTGCCTGATGCCTAAATACAAATATTTATCATTTTTAAATTGCAATAATGACATCAGCATCATCGTCTCAACACCAATGTCAATGTTTCTCCTTTTTTATTTATGCCTCTGCATCTTTACAAAATCACTACTCTCTCCACAAATTAGAGCACAGCCAATCACTCAGCCATTAAGATGCAACCTGTGTTTGAGGAGTAACAAAATCAATGCAGTGCTAAAACCCACATTGTCCCATCAAATGAGTGGAGCTTGCAAACGTCTGAAAACCACATCGACAAATAACCAAAACAGAGTGTGCCTCAGTCAAAAGGACCTTCATGCATAATGGAAAAGAGATCAAAAAGGTGTCTCAAATCTCATTATTTTTCTCAAAACAGCGCACCACACATGATGTTCAATGCACTTCAGAGAACAGCCCTTAACTGTACCTTGACTATCTAAGTCGGGTAGCGGCTGTTTATTTGTTCACTTGGCACCATGGTGTTATGGCATCGCCTGTAGACGTGTACCGTGCTAGGAAAGACACAGGTGAACTGCTTGTTATCTTGAGCAAAGCACCGCTTTTCCTACCCAGGATACATTCATCAAGACTAAGAAGGCCAAACAAGGTTCCTCCGTCTGCAAGTTTTCAAGATTTTTCTCCAGCGTGCTTTTCTTCTTCCTACAGCCTTTTATATCTGCTTCTTTCTATTTCATGTTCACCTTGGACCCCTTATTCCCCATGATAAAATACAGAGGAGCTTTTGCTTGAACTCCCCTATCTCATTGGTCTTCTCAACACCTCTCCTTCGTTCAATTCCCTAAAGTGTCCATCTCTTGAGTTGTTGCATTCTTTTTTATTTCTCTTCTTTCGACATCATTCTCACATTCATCACCTTATCTCCCATTGCATCATGTCTGGGCACATACAGGCACTGTCACATGGCAATGTCTCCCACCTCTCCTGGCAGTTCGAATAACTGAAGAAATTCTTCAATAGGATGTGTTTCCCCTTAACAATGTGTACCTCTCACAGTCCTCCAAAGAGAGTTTGTACAATGATACGGGTGCTCAAGGTTTACGTGTTTTTGAGAAAAAGGTCTACCTATAAGGGAGGGGGGTTGTGTTTCTCATCATATTTCATCTTCGCACAAAAATGTACCTTAAAACTTTACCACCCCAGTTGTCAAATTCTTCCCCTTAGCAGCTTTTAAAAAGCGTATCTATAAAACTGTATGCTTTAGTTTTCATCCGAACAATAAAACAAAATCCAACCAAGCATGCCCAACTTACTGCACTCTCCGAAAAGAAAGGCACGAAAGTTGTCACTGGGATGGTACTTTTTACAAAGGTCCTAATACGTACCATTTTGGTACAGATATCTACCCTGGGGTACCAGTATGTACCTCTAAGGTACCAATGTGAACTTTGGGGTACCAATTTGCACCTTATAGGTGGGTCATTCTACAGAAAAGGTGGAATTCGGATGATGGAAATTTGCTTAAATGAACTACATAGCCAAAACTTCTTTAATAGCATTAATTAACTTGTCAAATCTATGAATCTGACGGGGATCTTAATCTAGGTTTAACTTTTTTAATACATTTTAATAAAGAATCCATGCGTCATTTATTTGTCATTGGTGTTACCTGTGATTTAAACAACATTAATGTTGATACTAAATATTTTTTTCTCATTACAGCTTATGTATTTAGTTAAAGGTTGAGTAGAGGAATGATAACAGCAAAAAAATAATTGATTATTAATATTTGTTTAATTAAATTCTTCATCTTTACCCAGCATTGAAATTATTTGATTCTCAGTTTGACTTTTTTCTTTAAAACCAACAAAAACAAAAATATTCAACCAAAAAGGCTTTGATGCAAAGACTGAAATATCAACAATGTCTTACATCCCATATCAACAACACAATATTACTAGAAAGTACAAGAAAATACATTCGTAACACCAAAACTTGCTTTAAAACCAATGAAACAATTAGAAACAATGTAACACCAATGACAAAATTAGAATATAATAATAGATAATGAATATGATAAAACCTATAAACTTTTATAACATTTTCCATCTTGTTTTGTTTTTATGTTTATATGTTGGTCAGTTAAAGGAATAGTGCTTAGGAAGTACTCTTTAGAGAAGTAACACTAATGACGGTAACACCAATGACGGTAACACCAATGACAATTTACAGAAAAAAACTAATATTTTAACAAAATGGCTGCCATTAGCCATGTGCTATTTCATCAGAGATGTAACAATCACATACTTATTCAGTATAATGTATTTTTATGTAAAGATCTTAACATTCCCAGCTATAAAAAAGAGTAACACTTAATGACATCCAAAAAATAATATCTCAAAATTCTTAGATATATCATGATATTTTAGACAAATAAGGTAAGACATCTCAAAAACCTTTTGCCTTCCTCCACTGCACTTCTTTCACTGACCTCTTGACCCATGAAAAACTTCAAAGAGCTGATGCATTGTTTCAAAATAAAAGTGCTCTGGGTAACACCAATGACATAAATTTGGGGGACAAATATTTATTTGATATAATTAATGTTAATAGTGTATTTTTACCATTTCAGTGTTGTAGTAAATGCATACAGGGTTAAAGGTAAATGTAAATTAGATTTGTTTTATAAAAAACATGGTTTTAAATAATAAGTACACAGTTCAACTTCCATGTATGATCAAAGGGACAGGGCAATTTTCAGGACCAGACATTTAAAAAAAAGTTTTAAAAAAGGAAAAAAGAAAATTAAATAAATAAACTCTCTCATCATTTTAAGGACAGTCTATATTCATTAAATATATATATCATTATGGGATTATTGGGTCAAATGATTAAGGGGTCTGCAAAAGCAAGGGACAAGCATTTCCACCTTTTTTGTAGAATGACCCAGGTACGAAAGTGAACTTTTTTTCTAGTGTGATATCATATAAGCAAATTGACCTCTTGTCAATTTAGCCAACTCAGACCTCTTGTACTTCACTCTTGGACATGGTGTTGAGCCCCCTAAAACTAAAAACCTAGAATCTGAGGAAAAACACACCCCAAAATTCAACTTTTTATCCAACCCGCATACGATATCCTGGACAAGCCCCCAATCTGCAAATGTGTGTGTGTGTCACTCAGCAGGCCCAACGGCACCTCCTCTCTATGGCAATTCTGAATCTTTCTGCCACTCTGATCACCTACACAGCACCACATCAGGTGAACAACAGATGCCGGGCCAACCCTCCAGTTGCTTCCCTTATTCAATTATTCTGCCAGTTTCTTTTCGGGTCACACTGCCAGCATGCCGCACAATGGCAAGCAAACTGGGCCAGTTCGCACCTGCCAGTAGTGAAGGCGAAGTTAGACGGCTTTCAGAGAAGAGGTCTCCACTGCTCTGGTGTGGATGGATGTCAGTAGGGCTCCGGCTTGATGCTGCTTATTTTCAGAGCATCTGACAGTGTGATTCATTTCTGCTCTACAATTCAACAGACTGTAAGGTGAGAACAAGAGCAGACCCTGGGGACACGTGCATGGGCCCCACACACTTCATCTTGGATGCACACGTGCACCTTTCAAACTCTCTTCTCATGTTAACACCAAAAGACGAGAGAGTGTGAGGATAAGAGCAGCCTGCAGCAAGGTGAGATGTGTGTGCGTGTGTGTGTGTGAAGGCTACAGCTGTGATTCAGTGACAGGTAGAGGAAAGACTGACGCATGATGTTCAGTGGTGCTCAATACCTGTGGAGACATCGTCACTGTCTCATGCTCCAGGGAGATGTCTGTCCACATTCATTGGCATTTTTCACAGAAGAGTTGACACACATTGAGAGTTCAAGGATAGATAAATAATAATGTAAAAAAATTAGCTACATTGTTAGCTTTGATGTAAGTTGGACATGTTCTTAAGAAAACCAAACAATATTGGTTACACTTAACCCTAAATTTGGTAGCACTTTATATTGTTTTTTTATACACTTGAAGACAGCTCCCCAATTTCTTTTAGAACCTCTAAATAATTTGTCCTATCTATGCCTGATAAAAAATCCTGATAATCCTGAAAAACTAACATATGAAGAGTTTGGTTCCAAAGCGCAATAAATCTATTTTGACAAATTTCGGTAAAAACGTGTTTTCTATACCAAGAAAGTGACAAGATGAAAACCACTATTTTCTGTTACAAACTTTCACATAGCATCTTTAGGTTATAATAACATAAAAAATTCAAATCCATAAATTGATTTTCAAAGATTTATTATAAAAACAAATTATTTATTATTTAAGTTTTTTGTCAAAATGCTATAAATCTATTGAATCAATATATAAATGTGCACTCATCTTTGTCATGTTATATTAATTTAGTTGAACAGTGGTATACACTGATTAAAAAAATAAACATTATTGGCCAAAACACTTACTTTGTCATATAGTCATTGCTGTTTTTATACTTGGAACGTCATCATTTAACTTTTTTGACAGCGATCAGCTGTAAAATGTTTTGGTCCTGCTCGATTTTCGTTGACTTTGAGTAAAATAATGGAAAGTTTTTAATAAGATCCCATGGGGTCGACGTGTCAGTATAAAAGAAGCTTGATGCTGTCGGGAGAACAAGCAACCAGCTCCTGAGTGCCTCTCATGTAAATTATTAGATGTTGATGGCTTACGTTTCTTTCCATCACAGAAAGCCACCACCGGTTTATCAATGCCATTAAAGTATTATATTGTTTGTTCATCATGAAGTACAAAGTAAATGAGGAAAACTAGGATTCTGTGTACTCAACACGTCCCCATTGTTGTTTACAATGCGTGGAATGGTGCGCTGTGATTTGTTGAGCGAATTTATTGCATTCTGCAGAGAAGGAGGAGTGGCGCTTATTGCGTTTTGGGAAAAAAGGGGAAAAGATGACAGAATAACACAGCGGATATCGGATTTTGCGTAAAATTAAGAATTTACTTTTTAATACTGACTTGAAATAATACTGATAATACTGGCAGTTTACCCGTCACTCAAGTGGCCACCACGCCCTTAACTCTGTCGCCGCCATTGACGAGATATCTCGTCAATCAAGAGAAAATGCTTCCCTGTCAATGACAAGAATTTCCATCTTTCCGCAATACCGCGTTCTTCCGCAACTTTTTAAACCCGGAAGTATTGCCCTATGGCAAGCGGCTGCATGTCCATGTTTGTTTTAAAGATCACTCTGAATGGGATCTCTATGAAAAGTCTGTAACAAAAATGGAATTATCTCTGCTTTTTGCTCAAAATTTGGTGTTTTTGCAGAAACCTACTCATGTTCAAAAGCTAATTACAAAAGAACTCCTGAAGGTAGGATGAAACATTTTTTTTTTTAAAGCAGAGAGTCTGTTCTTTCATTTCATTGTATGTTTATTCATTTAAAGAAGAACATTTTCTGGAAGGCATTAAACTTTTGTGAAAATCATGAAAAACGCTGGCGCTGGCTGGCAACTTTTAAAAAAAATGTTGGCGGCGAAAGAGTTAATTATGCAGAACTTTAAAGGTGCTCTAAGTGAATCTGTGCGACGTCACTTTTTGTTGATGTTTGAACTGTTTTCAAACAAACGGAGCATACCTAACCCTTTCCTCTCCCTTCCGTGCTTTCATGAATGCGCCCAACCCCCCACCCCCAAATCCTTCTTGTCGTTTATTGGCTGGAACACTTTGTTATCGTTTCTGGTGGTAGATTTGGCCACTTTGTTTTTTTGTGCAGTTTGTGGAGTCTAGGCTGTCTACAGAGATTACGTTTTTTACAGTTTGATCAGCGGACAGGCAGCAAGCAGATAGTGAGGAGATGTTTGCTGTATGTAACACATTTTTTTTTTAAATGAGGGTCTATGGGGATTGACTCCCTTTTGGAGCCAGTCGATGAATTGCAGTTTAAATCACTTCCGTATTGGCTTTATCAGAGAGATCGATAGGTTGCCCCTCAGTTTAGATGCAAAAACCACTAAACACCACCTCTGTCAAAAATGAGATAATGATATTAACTGAATGCTTTGGCATGTATTATACGTTTATCAAATACTATCGCTTTAAATCTGCTTAATCCCAGCCTCAGCTCATTCAGAAATACTGATTTGTTTGCAGAATCCATTAAAAGTCTGATAAAAAGTGCTCATTTATAAGAAAACATGTCAGATGCTGTAAAAAAAGATTTGTTGGTTTAAAAGAGTAAGTTACCTGATTGCCTTTGCATCTGAGCTCTTCAACCACTTCAGTGAGTTGTTTGGCTGATTCATTTCAATTCCGCAATGTCTTTTTATATTTCAGCCAATCTGTAGAACTCTTGAAACAATTTAATAAATTATTTTTAAATAATGAGAGGAGACGGCTGCATGCCAGACAAAGGCCTATTCATGTAAGTAAAGGAAAATATCAATTTTACATTCAAGTACATTAAAATTCTATTTGTCTCCAGTATTGGAACCATATATCTGTTCTGAATAAGAATGTAAGAACTTAATTACAATCATTAAAAAATCACTAATATCCCAAACACTATCTAATGGGTAGGCAATGTGGTTCAAGGAAATAATATGATTTCAAGTCCCCATTTCCTGTGAACAGTAGCTACTGTAAATTATATTAAACTTTGAATGTGATAAATAAGACAACAGGAAAACCACAGGGGACCTATGCAAAATTAACAAACATTTAAATGAAACTTTCCCCTATCTAGAGGAGCTCTTATAAAATTATTATAATATATTTAAGTGTTACACTGGTGCCATCGCCATAATGAAGTTCATCTGAAACCCAAAGTTGGACGCTGATAGGATTTTCTTTTTCATCTCCAAAACAATATTCCCTCTGTAAACCTGTAAGAGGATAAAGTGCTTGCTCTGTAGGCCTGGCATTAAACAGATGACTAAGCACAGCCCATTTATCTTAATTAAAGCTTCTCTCAATCAGAGAGAGGGACAGCGCCTCTGAAGACACCCTGACAAACACACACACGCAAACAAACACACACACACACGTGCACGCACACTAATTCTGCACTCACAGACACATCCATTACGCTCGACTTGTGAAAGAGATGTGCCCTTCCGATGCCCTGAAGCTTTGGTGGTTTTATTTCCACCGGAAATCAATCACGGGCAAATGAAAAGTCAGTGGTATGTGAAAACACTCTCACAGCACCTTTTCTTTCTCTTTTTTAAAACGGGCTAGCCGGTCCTTGTATCAGATCCTTGCATGCTCTCACGAATAGCAAGAGAGGGTGAAAGGAATTCTATCTAGCATTCCATCCTCAAGGACTAAATATGTGGAAATTAAGATAAGCTACCCATTTGATAGATACTTGTTTATGGTCTAATAATAAACAAAGTCACAATTAAACATGTGAAATGTTATAGAACAGATTGACGTATCAATGTGTTAAAGGGATAGTTACCCAAAAATGAAGATTCTGTCATCCTTTACCCATGCCCATGTCGTTCCAATATTAAATTAGGCCAAAAAACAAAGAATATAATTTGAATTTTAAGTAAAGTGTGGTTGAATAAATGTTGACAAAAATTTTATTTCTGGATGAGCTGCAATGCAATTATTGTTCTATAGTGGATGCACATTCAAAAAGGTGAGAAAGTTTGTCGACCAATTAGCAATTTTCTTCTTGTTCTCACAAAGTTCTGTGTTAGTGTAGGAAGAGTGAAACCCAGGTGTAAACAAGTAAATTAGATAGAGCAATGCATTCTCCAGTCCCCCAGACACACTCTTAGACAAACAAAATAACTATTGCATATTAGCTAGTGAGATTGGGTGAAAAAACATGCGCTTAAAAGCAATTTGGTAAGACTTTACAATAAGGTTGTATTTGTTAACAATTAGTTAATGCATTAGTTAACACAAACTAACATTAAACAATACTTATACAGCATTTTCAATGTAATCTAACAAAGTTCCATGGGATAGTCACAGAATTTTTTTGCTAATTTTTCTGTGGCATTCTCACGGATTGGTTACTCAACTGCTTTTTCCTATTTTCAAACCATTTTCGCTTCGGTTTAGGGTTAGATTTGGTGTTTGCATTAGTATGTCACTTTAACTATTGCTTTATACTATTTTTTCTGATTTATTCTTTTATATCTTCTAAACTTTAAACAATTGTCGCCTGGCGTTGGGATTAGAGTTGGGTTTGGGTAAGGATGTCATTTTATGTAATTCTAACCCTAAACCGAAGCGACAATGGTAAGAAAATAGGACAAAACAGTTGAGTAACCAATCATTGAGAATGCCACGGAAACAGAATTTTGTGCTCATTTTTCCGTGGCATTCTCACGTATTGGTTACTCAACTGTTTTGTCCTATTTTCTTACCATTTTCGCTTCGGTTTAGGGTTAGATTTACATGAAATGACATCCCTACCCAAACCCAACTCTAACCCCAACGCCAGGGGACAATTGTTTAAAGTTAAGAAAATATAAAAGAATAAATCAGAAAAAATAGTATAAACCAATAGTTAAAGTGACATACTAACGCAAACACCAAATCTAACCCTAAACCGAAGCAAAAATGGTTTGAAAATAGGAAAAAGCAGTTGAGTAACCAATCCGTGAGAATGCCACAGAAAAATGAGCACAAAATTCCGTGACTATCCCACGAAACTTTGTGAGATCATGTTGGTCTGTGGCAGGTCCACGGAAAAATGTGGAGATCCATGAGAATGGCACGGAAAAATGAGCAAAGAATTGGCATTTATGAATCTATATTCATGTCGATTTTGGCATTTACTAATACATATATAAAATCAAGTGTTAACTGTTCACATAATGCATCAAGCAACTAACATGAATAACTGTGTTGATGTTAACTATCATTAATACACACTGAAAAACAATATTGCCCATTGCTTTTCATGGTAGTTAATGCATTTACTAATGTTTACCAATACAACCTTATTGTAAAGTGGGAATTTTAATCTGTTTTAATGTGCTTTACATGCAAATGACTCTTTAATGATCGTACGTGTTTTAATTATTTTAATTATTTAATTAAAGAATGAAACCATAAATAGGACTCTTTATGCATGATTGTTGTTTAAACAGACAGTAATATAAGATTTACATTATAAGCAAAAAATAAGCATTACATTATGTTTTATGGGCAATTCATTAAGAGTAATGTAGTAAGACCATAGTAATTACTTATACATTACCATGATTTTCACATTAGAGTATGGTTCCAGATCATAAGTAAATCATTAAGAATGATGTGATATCGCTTGAATACTTTTAATGGTGAGCATGATCTTCTTAATAGTTAACCACTCCTCAGTCATTATCAGACTCCTAAAGAGCAAAAAGGACGAAAGAAAGGCATGAAAACATGATCCAGTCCTTATTTTTGTGAGTTAAGTTGGCTAGTGATGCATTGATTAAAATGTATAAGGTACACTGTCAGAAAAAATGGGCAAAAAATAGTCCCAGGGTGTTGCTGGGGTAGTATCATTCGAAAAGTACCTAAAATGTACCATTATGTACAGATTTGGTACCAGTATGTACTTCTGAGGTACTAATGCACTCATTAGGTGCAAAAGTGTACTCTTTGATACGCCTCAGTGACCGCCACAGTTTAACAGTTGTTAATGACTATTAAATAATTAATAACTAACTAATTGTTACTTACCCCAAACATCAGTACGCTCTAACTTACTGCTTTGTTAATCATTCTTCCTTAATGCAGCACTTACCATTTGTTCTGCATTAGTTCCTGTGTAATTACTTATTAAGTATTAAACAACATTCTTAAGTGTTACCGGTTTACATTATAAGCAGAAGTATGTATCCTTCTCACAGACTCCTCCTACATTATCAAGACAGGAATGCTTGTCTGCACATCTGAAACCATTTCAAGCTCAGTATGTGATTTGTACACTCACATCATTTATCTTGAGAGCAAACCTCCCCATGTGACTCAAGCCTCTTGGATTGCTGACACTTGTGTGTAAATGATCACTGCCAGAGTCTCCTGCAAGATCATGCCCAAAATCTTAACTGGAAAGCCAGCCTGATCCACAAAAATCATACATATTTTACGAGTTGGCTGAGTCGTATTAATTCATACAAAGTTAATCGTGCAAAAACGTATGATTCTCATGAAAAAACAACAATGAATCCGAACCCCTAACCTCGCCTCTAACTCCGCACCTAACCCCAACGTCACAGGGGTCAAAGCAAATCGTACCAAAACTTACGATGTGGTCATATGAATTAATACAAATTAGCCAACTCGTAAAATCTGTACGTTTTTTTGTGAGATAGCGTTTCAAAAGCCTATACATTTAATTCACAAACGAAGCAGTTTAACTAAGAAAATTATGTGTTTTATACGGTGTATAGAAATTATGTTTAACCTAAAATTATATAAATTAACTTAATTGATCAATAAATAGTGTGTCTATCACTGCATTCTAAAAAAAATGCTGGATTATTCTTCTACACAAACAATGGGTTGAGCCTTTTGGGTCATTTAATGGGTTATTTTGTCAGTCTTTGGTAGTTTTTTGGTAGTTTGGTTTCTGCAATCATTGGGTTAAAATTTGGGTCGTTTCCGCTGACAGTTGAATAAATGCACCCCTCCCACGCAGCATCAACCGAAATGCTGGGTCAAATTATTTCAGTGTTTGGTGCTGTTTTTTACACCGACAGATTAATGTAGATAAACAAGGCTTGTATCAATATAAAACCATTACTGATTACTAGACAAGTAAACAGCATGACAAGAGTCCAGTTTACACAGCCCAGTCTCACGAAATTTCGTTATATTGTCACGTATTTTTTATTCTTTTTTCGTGATAATATCATGAAATTTCGTGAGACTGGGCTGAGTTGAGTAACCAATACGTGATAATCACATGAAAACAGGAATTCGTTATACGATCACAAAAAAAAAACTAGAAAATTTGTGATGATATCACGAAAAAATAATAAAAAAAATATGTGACTATATCACGAAATTTTGTGAGACTGGGTAGAGTTAACGTGAAACGTTGTTACATGCACCTCTATGGTCATTAGCGGTTAGCTTGTTTGATAAGTTGCGCCCACAGGATCGAAAATACGTTTGTTACTCTTTTTTTTATGTTTAAAACGCCTCCTTTAATCAAAATCCAACAAACTTAAGATAAAAAAAAATAAGATTAACTCATTTATGCAGTAAAATTAACCCAATGTTTAAATAAAAATAAAACAATCCTTTGTATTAAAAAACTTGTGTGTAAAATTGTGTGTAAATGTTTGCTATAGAAAAACTTCAACTATATTAGACAGGCACATGAGATGGATATTGACCCAGGTTCATGGCCGTAGCTACCATTGAGGACACCGAGGTCATGTCCTCGGTAGTTTTTTCTTGAAGTTTCGTTTCATTTTGATGTGAAAATAGCCGACGAGACAATCCTTGCATCTACGGACCATCACGTGCAGTGATGGAAATAACGGCGTTATATATAAACGTCGTTTCCTTACAGCGTTACTGACATTAAAATGCTGCGCATTAGTATAATTAATCTCACTGAAGCGAGTAAACTCTCATCATTAGACAGGCAATGTTTTTCTCTTGCGTGTGTTGAGGGGTGGGAAACACATAACTGATTGGCCTGTGTATGTTAGAGGTGGTGGGACCATAGATATGTATAAAGGCTAGATGGCTCAAGGCGGAGTCCCTAACGGCATCACCTGGCGGCCATCTTAGGACAGGGCGCTCGCTCACTCGTAGCATTGAGTTTAATGGTGCAGGTACTTTTAAATGACCATAACTTGCTCAATTTTCTACCGATTTTCAAACGGTTTGGGTTTTTACAAACGTTATTAACGTGGCTATAATTCTGGATGCTTTAACATGTTTCATGAATTTATTTTTATTTTTAGTATAGGTATGCAGTGTCATAGGTACATCTTTGACGTTTATAACAAACCAAACCGTTTGAAAATCGGTAAAAAATTAAGCAAGTTATGGTCATTTAAAAGTACCTGCATCATTAAAACTCAATGCTACGAGTGAGCGAGCGCCCCGTCCCAAGATGGCCGCCAAAATGCGGACGCTGCACTCAATTGGCCAGCAGCGCGGACGAGCCATCTAGCCTTTATATCTATGGGTGGGACAACCACATAATCAATGATGATTGGCTGAATTTCCATCGTTAGCCAACCAGAAGCAGGATTAGCTCATACACTATATACATGCACAGTCCGAGCAGTGTCGCGTTGCCAACTTGTTGATGACTTTGTCGCTAGATTTAGCAACTTAAAAAAAGCGAAAAGGGACAAATCTAGCGATATTTTCTGTCGTGGTTGGAGACTGACGCAAGATCATGTATCATTCTCTACACTCAACGAGCAGCAGGTGCTGCTAGACAATCACAAGCAGCCCGGTCCTCACGTGCAGTCCGCCCGAGTCCCTCACATCCACAACGACAGAGCGATGGAAGTACAACAAGCTCAAAGGTAGCGGTCGCAAACACAAAGTATAATAAGCACTGCTTCTATACAAGAATAGTATGCAAGAAAGGCAAGAATGTTTGTGTAACATGCAACGTAAGAATGAGTCTCTCCACGTCTGTAATTCTAATCTAATAAAGCAAATGAAAATGAGAAGGCTGTAACAAACTTAACTATCATTTGGAAAGCCAGCAAAAGATGAGCAGAGAAGAAGGGAAAGTGAGAAAGTAAAGGTTATGCAGCAAATAGCCTACAATATGGGATGCAATACGGCTACCAATGAGATTAAAACCTACACTACTGCTCAAAAGTTTAAGGTCACTTAACTAAAATGTTAACTATGGTCTTAAAATCATTAAATCTGAAGGCTTATGGTTAAATGCTTGAAATTACTTTTGTAGACAAAATATAGCTGTGCCAAACAGATAAATTTTTGTTATTAGAAACCAAAAAATATATTTTTTGAAATAGATGACTTACACTGAATATTGAAGAAAAAGCAGCCACTAAGAGCCCTTATTACATATAAACTCCTTCTATACTCTTAAAAATTCATCCTAAATTGAAAATTTAAGAAGCTTCTTGTAAAAATGACACAGTTTTGCAGTTTCTAGGGAAAGGGTGACTTGCACTTCAAATGATGAAATGTAACCATTGATTTATGTTGGATGCTTTTAGTCACCAACAAAATTCTCACAGACACAGTTACATTTGTGCTATGTCGTAGTTTGGACATGTTAATTATTATTCTGTAATATGGAAATAATGAAAATAATAAAAAAAATGTCCTCGGTATGTGAAAAATCCTGGCTACGGCCTTGCCCAGGTTCAAGATAACACTATAAATGTTTGATCATGTTGATGTGTGGCACCTAAGCCTTAAAAGCTTAGAAAATGTTGTTTTGAGTAATTGAACAAAATTGTCTTTTATGTTTCTTAATGCTTGGCTCCAAAGTAAATTGTGCTTTCAAATGTCAGTCTCTGAGAATACTAACTCAAGAATATCTAATACAAGGCTGACTTACACTTGAAATAATTGTATCTTGGCCTGTCTGGCTGCTAACCACATTTCTGTGCTGCAGTTGGTGACCCAAATCAATGCCTCTATTTAAACATTTAGAGCATTTTGATAAAGACCTGTATTTGAAATGACATTTAAAGCAATGTTTCAATGCGTAAACACACAGTGAAGTATATTTCTAAATGAAAGAACTTTAAACATTTAAATGTATAGAATGTAAACATCACAAATCTGGGTAACAAATGAAATGCACATTCTTTATAAAACCTGATTAATCTGCAAAACTAAATTTTAATGACAATATATAATGGAGTGGGGTGACAAGATTCTTAGATGACACACCAACAGCTGACCCACAGTCAGCTCGCTGACCATCTGATGCATACTCCACCAAACATTGAAAACTACTAAGAAACAAAGTGTTAACAGGGTACTAAGATGCAAGAGTTTTGAGGAACTTAATAATATGTTAACCCTTTCAGTATGGGGAACACTTATTGGTTATTAATTATGACTTTTGCCTGAGTAAACTCCCAATTTACTGCTAATTAATAGCTAATAAGGTAGTTGTTGTAGCCGTTAGGTTTAGGTATTGGATTGGGTTAAGGGATGTACAATATGGTCATGCAGAACAAGGCGTTAATATGTCCTTTATATGCACTAATAAACAACCAATATGTATGTTAATAAGACACTAGTTAAAATTGAGAATTGGTCCATATACTAAAGTCATGCTGGCTCGGATGTGCTGCCTCCTTCAGGTCATGTAGGGCAGTCCTTGGCTGACCTGAAAATGATGGCCATGTAATCCTGAGCCTCGTCCAGGAGTTCTCGGCCGTCCAGAAGCAGACTGAGGCTATTACACACATCCTATGTCGATGGAAACATGCTGCTCGTCAGTCATAAGCAGCACCTCAGCGAACATCAGCACACCACGGAGAACACCTCTGCTCCGTTTGGCTGCCCCACTGTGGGTACATCTGTAGTGCCTCTTATTCCACTTGCGCTGGTCCCTGAAAGCTGGTTAGAGCCTGGTTAGAGCTACCCATATGATTCAGTTTGCCCGGCGTCCCCCCAAATTTTCCGGCATCCTCTTCACTACAGTGTAAGTTGTAGATGCCCATGTATTAGGTGCGAAGATTGCTGTACTACTGGTGACGGACAAAATAGAGCCGGTCCCTCTAGCCGACATGAGGTCGGGGTTTTACAGCCCTTACTTCATAGTACCCAAGAAGGACAATGGGATTTAATCAGATCTTGGATTTTAGTCGGTCAGCACAAGCTGGTTATTAGGTTTCTAAGGGGAGTGAGGAGATTAAATCCACCCTCTATACCAGGGATGGGCAACTTCGGTCCTGGAGGGCCGGTGTCCTGCAGAGTTTAGCTCCAACTTGCCTCAGCACACATGTGTTAAAGTTTCTAGTATGCCTAGTAAGACCTTAATTGGCTGCTTCAGGTGTGTTTAATTAAGGTTGGAGCTAAACTCTGCAGGACACCGGCCCTCCAGGACCGAAGTTGCCCTGCTCTATAACCTCTTGGGACTTGTCCATGGTGCTGAAATGTCTCCAGGGCTCCCCCTTTGAGCCTTTACAGTCAGCGTGTGACAAGTTTCTGTCAATAAAAACTTTGATGCTGATCACACTGGCCTCTGTAAAGATGGTAGGGGACCTACATGCCTTTTCGGTCAACGATTCGTGCCTACAGTTTGGGCCTGTTGACTCCAGTGTAACACTGAGACCCCGGCCTGGCTACCTGCCCAAGGTTCCCACCACTCCCTTTAGAGATCAGGTGGTGAGCTTGCAAGCACTGCCCCCAGAAGAGGCAGACACAGTTTTAGCCTTGCTATGCCCCGTTCGCACTATATGTAGACCAAACGCCTGGACCTGGAAGGGGCAGCATCTGTGGTTCTTTTGTAGGATTTCCAATACATCGGATGTAACCCTCGTTCCCTGAAGGAAGGGAACAGAGACGTCACGGCTTACTATACTAGTGCTGAGTCGGCCGAGTGTCTTATGCTCGGCTTCTCAACGGAAAAGCTAATTATGCAGTGCACCTGCTGCTCTTATAAACCTGCATGGCGGGACGGTGTTAGCAGATGCAAATACTACATACAAAAATTTATTGGCTCTTTTATATACACTTGAAGCAGATTGGTCCCTCTAAGCAAGTTCCCAATATGTCGGTCATCGACGTGACGTCTAACAATGTGCTGCCTATGTTCAAAGTGAAATTATACTTAAGTCTTTTACAAAATTCCACCTGGTATTGATAGACAACACTAGTGAGTTATTGATCACAGCAAAAATGTATCTCTGTCTAAAACATTATCACTATCTGAAAAATGCTACTTTTACCCCTGTTCTTCCCTATCTGTCCCTGTAAACCGGGAAATAACTACAGATAAACAGCATCTGCTAAATGACAGCTTGCCATTTATTTTTTATAACGTTTCTAATCTAGATGAACCATGCTTAACATTTAGAGAGAAAAAACACACCTTTATTGTCATGTACTGTATTTACGTTTTGCTGTTGTTGTCTTGTCTTTTATTTTAACTTTTGTATTTTGTGGTATTAAACAAGTACAACATACAAGTGCCATGATGTTACTTCCGTTTATAGTCCATGGCTGCGTCCGAAAACTCAAGGCAGTGCCTCATGAGGAAATGACTTCGGAGGCATGAAGGCAGCTCAGAGAAAGACTTTCGGACACACTTCAAAGGCAGCGTGTTTGAAATATAAACAGAGTGCGCCTTTGTGATAACTAATCAAATATTTGAAAACTACAATACTAATTTCTCACTAGAAATGCAATTAACTCTTTCCACGCCAGTGACGAGATATCTCGTAATTTTAGAGAAAACGCGTCCCCGCCAATGACGAGATTTTCCGTCTTTCCGCAATACCGCTATTATCCGCCCTTCTGCAACTTTTTAAACCCGGAAGTATTGCCCTATGGCAAGCGGCTGCATGTCCGTGTTTGTTTTAAAGATCGCTCTGAATGGGATCTCTATGAAAAGTCCGTCACAAAAATGGAATTATCTCTGCTTTTTGCTCAAAATGTGGTGTTTTTGCAGAAACCTACCCATATTCAAAAGCTGATCCACTGAAGGTAGGATGAAACGTTTTTTTTTTTTTTTGAAAGCAGAGGGTCTGTTCTTTCATTTGGTATATTGTATGTATATATATATTTAAAAAAGAACATTTTCTGGAAGGCATTAAACTTTGGTGGAAATCATGAAAAACGCTGGCGCTGGCTGGCAACTTTTTTAAAAAACGCTGGCGGTGAAAGAGTTAAAAGGTGTAAAAAGTGAAAATCTACCTTTATTTACACTAAATTTGTGCTCCAGTCGCTTCCTTGTCCACCATTTTATTTTTTCGAACTCGACCAGGCTTGACCAATCACATTCTTATTGTACGCCCACGCATAGGTATCTCAGGAGACAGGAAGTAAACCTAACATTGAATTCGGACATGCCTTGATGCCTTCCTGCTTTGGAAAGCTGCCTCAGAAGGCAGCAATTTAAAGTTTTCAGATGCAGCCCATGTTCTTTGTAGTTTTGTCATTGTTGCCCCAACTTAAAATATCCAGGTGTTCCTTGTTATCATTGATTACAAAGTATAGAGGGTATGCACGTGACGTGACCTTCGACGTAAGTGACTGCGGTTACGCCCACTGAGTGGCAAAAGACAGAGCGTCAGAATGAGTGTACAGTGTGAAATCAGCGAAAACATGGTGAAAACGCGCCTAAATGGAAAACAGCTGTTGTGCGTTAGACTGTACTAACAGATTAACAAAAAAATCAGAGCTATCGTTTTACAGACTGCCAAAAAACACAGAAAGGAGGTAAATTGATCGTTCATGCCAACGTCCACAGACCACAGGTGGGTTGACAAGTTGCTAGGGTCACTATCAAGCAAAGGTTTTACTTTCTACCTAAACATATTTTTTCAAGTATTTGTTTTATTCGTGTTTTTCTTTGGAAAACATACATTCCAAAGCATATATCATAATTTTTAATCTATTACATTTCATAAATACAAGTTTTTGTTTTACATTTAATATTTAAATACATTAACATACTTTACTCAAGTAACGTAACAGAACTTTACTTAATCAAGTAAAATTACACAATTTTAATGTAATTATTTTAACAGGTAATATTAAAGAATAAACAGAATGATTTTATGCTTTAGAAGTAAAATTTTTCCCAATACAAACACCCTAATAAAGCACAGATGCTTGAAAAATGTAACTAATGTAACTACGTATTGTCCACCTCTGCTATCAAGTCCAACTAAATTTAATTTAAGCTGATAATAGTCAGTTTCACCAACATTTTCACAGCAGTCGCTATGAAAACCAGCCATTTTGTTGAACGTTTGCCACTCGACATGGTGAGTTCCGGCATGGTCACATGGAAAAGTGACGTCAATACCTCCCACGTACCTTCCTTTCCCATGCTGTTTCATGGGTTTTCCTGTTTATGTCACAGATTATGTTTCACATTTGAATTGATTAAACACTATATTCTTTATACAGATTCAGTTTTAATGCTTTATTTTGATCATAAAATAAACTAATAATACAGTATAATAAGATAAATTATTTCTCTTTCTATAAATATCTATGCATGAATTTCAATGAATGAAAAGACTACTGTACATTATGTAAAAAATGTAGGAGAAAATTGGACATATGTGCATTTTGGGGTTAAAGATTGTAAAAAGCTTTCTCACAAAAATAATAATATAGAATAATGTACTCCATTATCAGCGGGGATTAAAGGATTAAAACATCCCCCAAAAGGCTGAAAACTGTGAAAGACGGAATTATTTGAGCGATTTATTTATCATCCACATGATGAGAAAGAAATAACCAAGAACATTTTGTCGGAGAGAACCGGGTCTTCGGAGGCATAATCTCACGCATTTGCAAACATCCTCCTTCATGTTTTCAACAGCGCAATCCTTGTGCTGCCACTGTTCGTGTCCTTTGCAAAAAGCCTGTTTGATGGATGAGGGTGAGAAAGGTGAGCCATCGTTCAACCTGGATGAGACAGACTGCAACAGCTCACAGCATTTTCCTCCTCACCGCCGCCTCCACTGTGTTTGAGTACTGCCTCTGACAGTGACTGCACCGGTTAAAAAATGACCTCACTATAAGAGGAATTCAATACAGTGCACCTTTTTCATTACACCAACCAAACTTCTGCACACATGTAGCAGACAACAGCATTAACTTCCTGCAGTGCCATGTCTATATCTGGTATCTGGTCAAAATGAGACAAGTGTTTTCGGGAAACTTTGGGCGGGTTGCTAAATCCAATCTGGTTAACCTCGCAACCTCTGAGTAATGTTTTTACATAATTAAATAATGAATGAGGATGAACGGAATAGAAGATCTGGCAACTAAAACCTGCTTTGACAGCTGTGGAGCCATCACTGTGTCACCGGGCCTGTTTTCGCTCAGAAAGGCAGCCGTTTTTAATGGAGATGATTGCAATAATTACATCCTGACATATTCCAGCAATTAAACATCACCGGCATGCAGCTGATTGCTAATGAGGAAACTGATAGAGTGAGGTAGTTAGCTCATGCTGGAGACAATAATATGTTGGACTAAAAATGGAAAATAAATCCATAACCAATGATGATTCTGATGTTATTTAACGCAAAATGGGAAGACCAGAAATTAAACTTTTCTGGACATTTATTTTTTCTGGATATTACAGAACTATTTTGATAGTAAAAATAAGACGTAAAGGAAATGACTGGAATTTGGACATGATGAAGGCCAGATTTAAATCTTTATCTTCAAGATGTGTTCAGTTGTTATGGCATGACGTTAGCAGTGTAGGTTGTCAGTTTCATTCACAGGGAACACAAAAACTGACAAGCTAATGTATGGCTTGAATGCACTGTAGGTAGCTTTGAAAAAAAAATGTCTGTAAAATTCTTATGTCACACTTCTGGTCTGCTCTCATATGTGTTTCCCCTGTCTTATTCATGAGTTTATGTCAACCTACTCTATGTTATACACTTACCTAAAGGATTATTAGGAATACCTGTTCAATTTCTCAATGCAATTATCTAATCAACCAATCACATGGCAGTTGCTTCAACGCATTTAGGGGTGTGGTCCTGGGCAAGACAATCTCCTGAACTTTATGACCACCATGTATCCATCCTCTAATGGCTACTTCCAGCAGGATAATGCACCATGTCACAAAGCTCGAATCAATTCAAATTGGTTTCTTGAACATGACAATGAGTTCACTGTACTAAAATGGCCCCCACAGTCACCAGATCTCAACCCAATAGAGCATCTTTGGGATTTGGTGGAACGGGAGCTTCGTGCCCTGGATGTGAATCCCACAAATCTCCATCAACTGCAAGATGCTATCATATCAATATGGGCCAACATTTCTAAATAATTCTATCAGCACCTTGTTGAATCAATGTCACATAGAATTAAGGCAGTTCTGAAGGGGAAAGGGGGTCAAACACAGTATAGAGACAGAGCGCCGTTATGCAAATTTGAAAACCACGCCCACCGGGGGGGAAAGCAATCCATAAGTCTCCATTGACTTTGTATTGCAAAAGGCCGCCTCCTTGTCATTTCTGGCTTATAACAAAAAACTGAATAATGCCTAAAAGCTGCTTTGGGACAATATGTACAGCTAACAAGCCAAAGAACAGTTTTTATAAGCTGTCGAGCCGTAAAACCCAGTCTTTAAGGAGAATAAAGTGGATCGCCGACTACGTTTCCCCCTAGTGGACGCAGTTCTACTAATAGAAGTACTATGAAAAGTTGCCTGTATCCATTTTTGTGTCTTTAAACGCTCGTTTTTTGGGGTCGACAGCTTATAAAAACTTATTTACAGATTAAACTTAAAAACAGAATAATACCTAAAAGCTGCTGTGTGACAAGGTGTACATCTAACACGCCAAAAAAATAAATAAATATTTTTTTATAAGCTGTCGACTTCAAAAAACGAGCGTTTAGACACAGAAATGGAAACAGGCAACTTTTCATAGTACTCCTATTAGTTAAACTGCGTCCAATAGTGGGAAACGTTATCGGCGATCCACTTTATTCTCCTCAAAGACTGGGTTTTACGGCTCGACAGCTTATAAACACTTATTTCTGGGTTCTTTGGCTTGTTAGCTGTACATATTGTCCCAAAGCAGCTTTTAGGCATTATTCAGTTTTTTGTTATAAGCCAGAAATGACAAGGAGGCGGCCTTTTGCAATACAAAGTCAATGGAGACTTATGGATTGCTTTCCCCCCCGGTGGGCGTGGTTTTCAGGTTGTGACGCGCTGCGCTCTGTCTCTATTACAGTAGTATGGTGTCCTAATAATCCTTTAGGTGAGTGCAAATATCTTATGGATATTTTCTCATTGATATTTTTAATTAATTTAAATGAATGCAGTACCACCTACAAATATTACAATCACAATGCATTTACATTGCTTTCTTCGCTTGCAGGGTAAAAGGCATTCATCAGTTGAGTTGAGGTCATTTTATTTTAAGCCTTTGCAACTATGTATGTGGGCTGGCCATTTTTCTAAAGTGTTAAGTGATTTTACAAACTAGATGATTATCTGTTTTCAGGTCTCTTGATGGTTTTGTGACTAATGTTCCATTATTTGATATACGTTTGAATGAGTCTAAATGAGTCTACACATTTTTAAAAAAATTTCACTTTGACATCTATTGGGACTAATTTTCTTTTTCCCCTCTAGAATTGTGAAATTGCAAAGTTGGGAATTGTACCGAAAGTGGAAGATAAACAAAACCTGGTATCACACTTGGTGCTTTTAAGTCATTTTAAAGAAGACGCTTCACTCCACCGCTATATTTGCAATCCCTCAAGGTCTTGTTGAAACAAGACAAACAAAACCCGTCGAATCTGCACATGCGCAAAGTCCCTCTCCCAGAGGATTCCGATTGATGACTGGCTTTTTTTACTCCGAGCCAGGACTAGAGCTGCCATTCTGACCGTTGCGATCTCCCACATTCATAATACCAGAGACACATCTTCTAAATATTAAATACCTTTGCCTAAACTACCTGAAGAACCTCAAGTGCACCTTTAAAGCATTTCAGAAAATACTAATGGAACTGGATTCAACCGAAAGTAGTCATCGAAAGATGCTTCAGTGAATACTTTTAATAATAATTTTATTTCTCCAGTCTGTTAAAATGTTTGCTTTTATTTGTGGAATGAGGATGATTGTGACTGAAATGTTCAAAACGCACTTTTTATTTATTTATTTTTGCACACAACACAAGTGCTGTGTCTGAAACGGTTCAAATAGTAAGTGAGTAAGTGAATGTACATTGACTGTACACTCAAAATCAGAGTGCATTGTGGGTTAAAAAGTAGTGAACAAATGTAGAGAATGAAGTTCGGACACCAGTACAAAATGATGGATGTCCAATATAGTGCACTATATAGGAAGTATAGGGAGCAGTTTCTAATACAACCAAGGTGTACAGTATAAGCCATGGCTAGTATGTCTTGCTAGTAAGGTTCTGTTTTTGCTGCCTTATGAGTAATTCTTCAACAAACAAATTAATTAAAATGTTGTCTGGTTATTCTTCTTTGTGTTATATTTTGTGAAAGCATATTGTGATTGAGAAGGGTGAATAGGAAAGGAATACATATTAATTTATAAATATGGTTTAAAAATATTTAGGATTTAGGATTATTAACAAAACAAATACATTTATTCGTTATGACTGAATTAAAATGTCTTGCTGACAATCATATAAGCTAATTTAATTTTGTTGTATGTACAGCATATAGCAGTGTTTCCCAACAGTCCTCTGGACCCACCTCACAAAATCTTTAAGCTGTCTCCTTAAAGACAGGTAAAAGGCTGTATAGTATTACTATATAACACTGGTAGGCTATATTGTATTGTTATATGTAGGCTATATACTGTACCATTTTTATGTATATGTTTATTAGTTTCCAGCTAATTGTTTTGAATATTTTTCATCAATATCATAATACATGAATGAGGTACATAAAATGTAAAAAAATAAAATAAAAGTGGAAAAAAATGTAAACATACATAAAGGCATACTGTAGAACATTTTCCATATTTCGCAAGTACTCGGTACAATGGCAAATTATTCACCTAAATAGAATAGCTTGCCTAAATCACCATTGGCATATTTTAGTATCAGTAATGGGTGCTCTGGCAGAAAGAAAAGTCTCAAAGGAATGAATTGTAAAACAGGCCCAGACTTAAAAAAAAAACAGTTTGTTAAGATACTGGACAATCTTGCTGCAGTACCATAGTGTCCAGTACAAATGTATACACAGTATGTCTAATGTCTCGTTCACTATGACATATACCTGACAAATTTAAATACCCCCTCAAATCTTCTTTGCCCGTACTAGTGGTGAATTTGTGTTTGTGGAAATCATACCTCAGTCTGGTGGCAGACAACTAGGCGAGACAGCAATCCAGTGGTAGCTCTCAGTAATGAGAGAAGAGGAGCAGTTTCTGGTGCTCACTGCAGTATGAACTGCCTGCTTAGATTTTTCTCAAGTTAGACAGAGACACACAAAGAGTGAAGGGGAGAAACACATTTGTAATGAGCAGGAAAGAAAGAAAGTAAAATAAAAGAACATTTTAATCCCATTTAAATCTAACCTTTGTAGAAATTACAGTACAAATTACCTCTTTTCAACTCTGATGTTACACATGAGCCTAATCCTACAGGAAATTTGAGATTGACATATTTTTTTCATAACATTGCTAATTTATTTTGACCTTCAGTGTATACAATGGAAAATGTCTTAGGCTGCATGGTTTTTGCCAGTGTTGTGGGTAAAAAACAGTTGGTAGTTCAAGTGCTGCATGCATCTGACATTAAAAGATGAATAGATCACTAAGATTGCAATTACAAACTGCTCAGGGGGTGCATTTCCCAAAAGCATTGTTAGCCAACTAACATCGCAAGTTTCAACATTATTATCTTCATTCAACGATTTGGTGTTTCCCGAAACCCTAGTTCAAACAAACATTTGCCTCTGCATCGCAAACTTGTTTCATTGCATGTTGCTTGCTTATTTTGTTCAAAGCATGATCAGTGCATTCTCTATTCGTCATTCTAAATATATACACATTCAATTATGTGTGTTTTAGTTTGTAAACAAATTTAAAGCACTGATTTTGGAAACTACACTGTAAAAAAATCTGTATTTTTGTTTCTTAATTTTTTTTACAAATTTTATGTTACTTAACAAATTAAGTTAAATGATTACAACTTAGTTTTTTTTAATTATATCAGCTTATTACAGGTCAAGATTTAAAACAGTAGGTTGAATTGACTTGCAAAACCAAGTTGTTTTAACTTCATGCTATACATTGTAAAAAATCTTTGCTGCTGTAATTTTTTGTTTGTTTGTTTAATCAACTTGGAAGTCATTTTAACTTACTATTATTTATCTTGCCTAGAGATGAGTTGTTATAACTTATAAAATATTCATTTTATAAGTTGTAGCAACTCATCTCTTATCAAAACAAATAATTGTAGGTTGAAATTACTATATCTGAGGGGCGGTTTCCCGGACAGGGATTAGACTAGTCCTAGACTAAAATAAATATAAGAGCTGCCCAAACTGAAAACAACTTACACTGACATATCTTAAAATACTTCAGTGGCCATTGTTTTGCCTCAAAATGTACGTGTTTTTACCAGGGCTTTGAACCAGATTTTTCCCCCAATTGGTTTGTTCCAAACAGAAACAGTATTTTAACATTTCCAGTTTTAGTTCAACCTTAAAATTGACATTTCTGAACTGGTTAGAACAAAAAATAAAGTTCCTGAAACGGTTAATAACGTTCCATGTCAGCTGTGGACATACAAATAAGTAGGCTGATCATTAGGCACAATAAACTTAAATTTTTAGACTACACTGTAAAAAAAAATCTGTAGAAATTACATTGGTTTTGCAGCTGGGTTGCCGGTGTGTTACCGTAGTTTTAAATTGATGTTGTTTACTGGCAAGAGTTTGTTCAAAGTTGAATACATTTTAATAAAGTCTTTATCTTTACAGAATAAAACTATACAATAACAGCCTCATGCAAAGCATTCTGGGAACCAGAAATCATCATCAAACTTTTTCTGTTTTCTTCAGATTTTGGTTCCAAGAATATTTTGCTTGATGCTGTTTTTCTAGTTTTATTCTGTAAAGACAAAGCCTTGTAAATGTTTAATGTTCATTTAACTTTGAACAAAATGTTGCCAGTAATAACAAATTTAAATCTACGGTAAGTTACCGGCAACCCAGCTGCAATTTCTACGGAATTTTTTTACAGTGTACATAATTTTCCTTAAGTCTCTATATTGTCATTGAACATTAAAAAAGGCTACATTATGTAAGCGCATAACTGTAATTCTGACATGCATACATTTGTAGAATGCACTTAAACACACGCACACACACAGACGAAGGACGAATGCCAAATGATGCATATTAATCCGCAAATTGCAAGTGAGCCCAACCATGGGTCGTGATCTGTACGGATCACGGATAAACTGCAATCCGTTACACCACTAATTAGTATTAATAAAACATCTTGAGATACTTGGTAGCCTACAATATTTACCTCTTATGATTGAGCATTAGAAACTTGGGATTGATAAGGCTACATGCTGGTGGCAAGCTTCTCATTTCTCCGATGAGTCAACGACCATCAGAAGTGAACTTCACAGAGTTTTGCACAGAAATCTTGTCAAAGAATGAAAAAAATAAAGGTATTAACCGGTTACCATTATTTTAAATAAACGACTCTGTTCCAGAACATATATTTTTTGAAAGTTTCTGGTTTCGTTTATGTTCCTTGCAAAACATCTAAAGTTTCTGGTTTTCGTTCCGTGAACCGGTTCAAAGCCTTGTTTGTTTAAACTAGTTATATTTTCTAATTAAACTAAGGCCTAGTCCTGGGGCACGTTCAAGATCAAAACGGTGCGTAACGTTTTGCTACGGTTTTCGGGTTGAGCGACATGTTTCCTGGAAACGGTGTGCACCGATGTGCAACAGGGTTCGAGATATGTTTTCTCTTGTTTGGTGGATGTGTCAGAACTGCAGTCCAATCAGCAGCAACATGTAAATAAACCACGCGGTACTAAAGAGACAGCTCCCTCAATGGGTTCAAGTTGGAATGTTGTCTTTAACATCGAGGGTATTTTACAGTATTAAACACACATTTATAACGATTTCATCAGGCTTTAGAAACATTTACAAAAGAACACAAAGAATGGCCTCTCAGCTACCGTAGTTGCAACTTTTGTGTCATCACAACAGGGTGTTCAACTAGGGTGGCCATTCGTGCCAGTTTCGCCGGACACGTCCCGAACATGTTTTCGGGTTTGTTCTCCGGAAGTCGCGTTGGTCGACCGCATACGTCATCAAGGTTTAATATTTTGGGTTTAATTTCAAAAAAGCAACCGTTACATTTCAAGGTTAGAATGAAACTACAATGATTGTATGTCTTAAAAGAAATAAATCTTAATTTTCTAATGTATTTTAACTGAAATGTGATGACGTATGCAGTCGAGCAACGCGACTTCCGGAGAATGAACCCGAAAACATGTTCGGGACGTGTCCGGCGGAACTGGCACGAATGGCCACCCTATGTTCAACCCATCACCGTTTCTGTTAAATAAACGTCGTGCAACGTTTTGTCGAGGCTGAACACAGCCCTAGCCTAAACTAATCCCTGTTCGGGAAACCACCCCTGAGTGTAATGATCTCGTTCTGTTTCCCTAGTCTTGTCTCCTATTTTGAACTTCTGTTCTGTCTGCCATGTTTTGAAGTCTTTTGTAGTTCTTTTGTTCCATTGGTCCTTGTTCTTGATTGTTTCCCAGGTGTTTCTTGTTATCTCATTTTCCCCTCATTATATATAGCCCAGTGTCTCTGTTGTCTGGCTTTGTTAGTGTAATATGGTTTGGTTTCTGTGGACTGTTCTGTTTTATACCTGGATTACCTTGTTTCATGTTTTTGTTCTAATAAATGCTGCAATTGGATCTGCTGCCTGCCTCTTACCAACGTTAGACTGAATTGATTGAACTTAAAAATTTAAGGCAGCATAGAATTTTTTACAGTGCCTAAAGCCTTTTGTTGCTATCATGTTTTAGTTCTCTGTTGTTTTATATCAGGTTATTTTATTTATTTGCAAGTTTCTTTTTATGTCACTCATCCCTTGGATTCCCCATGGGTTTTAAAGCCTGTATCTCTGCGCACATGCACATTATTTACAGCAATAATTTGACATTAATTTAATCTAAACAGATGAATTAGTACTCCACCTCCTATGTGACGTCATCATATTGTTGAACCAATTTGGTTCAAACAATGGATGAGACCTGCATGTTACTATCGCTGAATACGATACCGCCTACTTTTATACTACATAGTATACAAAAAGCACTACCTCGCCTACTATATAATATGGAAGTAGGCGGTTTTGGACGCAGCTTAAGTTTTCTGGAAAAAGTTGTGACTAGCTATTTAGTTTCTCCGACTATGCATCATACTATGGTGGTTCAGCAGCAAGCTACGTCGTTGTCCAGGAAACATACCCACGAATGGTAGAAACTGCATAATATACATTATACAAAAAATTTTTTCACTTATCTATTAAGTGTATGTGGGTTATGTGATGCATGAATCAAGAGAGTGTGACCTTCTGTAACACCCACATCCAGACAACATACATCCCAAATAAAAACTACAGGGACACGTCCAATCTAGCCTCCAACTCAGTAAAAATGAGTTCTGTTCAAATACTTTAGTGCTAAAATAAAGGCTTTTTTAAAATTACCAATTCCCAAAACATACCTACTTCTTATCAGGTTGTAGGGTAATGTTATCAGCAGCTAACAGAGAAAGAATGGAAAACAGCAGGGCGTCTAAGCGAGTGGGTTAAAATGTACTCTGCACAGCAGAGTCAAACAGAAAGAAGAGTCACCCATGAGAATCGTTCGCACTATAAAAACATGCTACAGCTCAGCACAAAAGAAAATGGTTTTCTGCTTACTAAACCTGATGTGGAGAAGTCAATCTCTGGACAGTCTCAGACAGGCCGCTGTGGTCCACTCCTGCTTAGCTTAAGGTTTGTCTGGCAGGCCGATGTATTATTCATCTGGACAGGTTTGCAGCTGGATTAGTCGGTGCCATAGCCTGTTTTCTCTCTGTCCACAGTGATGTGCTGATGGCTTAATGATGCGACATGTCTCTGGGAAGTGGCGGATGCATCTGGTGGCCAGTGGCACCTGCCAAAAAGAGGATCTCTTGATGGGAAGAGACCAGCTGCACAGCAGATGTGGGCTAATAAAACACTGCTCTTTACTGGCCTCTGATTGGCCAGCACATGACATAGGTGATGAGGGAAACCGCTCTTTGCTTAATCACTAGAAAGAAAGCTGAGGTGACTAAACTGATCTGCCACCCAACTATGCAGTAAGCCAGTGTCACAAAGACTTTTTGAATGTTATTAAATGCTACTTGAGTGTTGAAAGTTGACATTTTTATGATCATGTTTACTTATAAGTGGTGATTCTTTTTTGATGACAAAACTTTGATGTATAACTCAATCAGTTGACACCCAAAATGCACTAATAACCACTAAGCAACAACCCGCTAACAACCACAAACAAAAGTCCTTTAAAGGGCACATACTCGTCAATTAAGAGACACTTCCCTGCCAATGACGAGTTTTTCCAGCAATCCGTAATACTGCTATTGTGCACCAGGTGCAACTTATAAAACCCGGAAGTACTCCCCTAGGGCAAACAGTTCAAACTCTGTGTATGTTTTGAGGATCGCTCTGAATCTGATCTCTATCAAAAGTCCTTCACAAAAACACAATTATCTCAGCTTTTTACTCAAAATTTGGTATTTTGAAGAGACCTACCCATAGGTGATAAAAAGAGAACAAATAAAAGGTACACTGTCAAAAATAAAGGTACAAAGCTGTCACTGAGGCAGTACCCGTAAAAAAGGTCCTTATATGTGTACCATTTAAGTACATATATGTATCTTTGAACTGCCAATATGTACCTTTGAAGTACTAATATGCACTCTTTGGGTACAAAGTTGTATCTTTTTGAAAGGGTACTGTCCCAGTGACAACTTTTGTACCTTTATTTCTGAGAGTGTAGGATGAAATGTTTTTTGTTTGAAAGCAGAGGGTCTGTTCTTTTTTTTGATGTATTGTATGTTTGTATTTTTTGAAGAAGTACATTTTCTGGAAGGCATTAAACTTTTGTGCAACTTTTTGTGTTTAAATGTGTTTGGACCAGTGGCGGCTCGTGACTGCTCATCCGAGGATGCGCTAATTCAAAAAAGTGTTCAGATTGTCACATGTGTGGTTCCCTTTTCCAAAATATGTGTCCTGTGTGTCGAGAGATCCTGTGTGCATCACTGCACACGCGTCAAAACCGTTTATGGTAAAAGAGACACTCACATTCCCAAAATACACGCTACACACTTCCTTAACAGTAAACTCTGATTACGCATGAGATTATGCGAGTATCTGGCAAACGCGAGTGTCTCTTTTATCATAAACCCTTTAGACGCGTCTGCAGCAGGCACTTATTTTGGTGATGCACACACGATCTCTCAAAGCCCAGAACACATATTTTGAAATTACGAACCACACACATGACAAGCAACATACATGTTTTGACGAACTTCGCATCGTGCGCTTAAAAAAAAGAAGTCAGCAGCCGCCACTGGTTTGGACATAAATGTATGTTGCCGTGTGTGAACACAACATCCCTACAATGAAAAAAATACACTCTCTCCTTCTTTTTTAATCCTCATTAAACCAAAAGCAGTCTCATTAGACATGCTGTTTTGATTCTCTTGTTAATGTGACGTCACACAAACAAAGCCCACTGCAAAAAATGAATGTCTTACTTAGTATTTTTGTCTTGTTTTCAGTAGAAATATCTAAACATTCTTAAATTAAGATGCTTTTTCTTGATTAGCAAAATGACCTAAGTAAAAAGCTCTAGTTTTAAGACAAATAATATACAATTTAAGTGAAATTGTCCTTAAAACAAGCAAAATTATCTGCCAATGGGGTGAGAAAAAAAAAGTGAAATAAGATTTATTTTTTAATACCGCTATTGTCTACCAGCAACTTATAAAACCTGGATGTATTACCCTAGGCCAAACAGTTTAAACTCTGTTTATGGTTTGAGGATTACTCTGAATCTGATCTCTATCAAAAGTCCTTCACAAAAATACAATTATCTCAGCTTTTTGATCAAAATAGGAGGATGATAGACATGTTATAACAAATTATCTGTGTAGTATTTTGAGCTGGAACTTTTATCAATCTAGACAAACCCTAGCAACCTTCCATCAATAGCCTGGTAACTGCCCAGTGTTTGGATAACTTCTCCTTTAAAAAATACAATATATCTAGTATATGATTACAGTGACAAAGTCAGACTCTATTTACTTATATATCAAATAAAATGTTTAACTTTTTTAGTTAAAACATGGTGTAATGTGGCATCACTAATGGTGCAGGGTGATGGCAGATGGCATACTTGGGCTGAACTTCACCACTACAGAGAGGCCTGTCATATTTAATACCAGATGGTTCCTGTGACAGTTTATGTAGCACGCAATGGTCACTGAAAGTTTTATCTCTGGCCTACCTTTAAAATGGGCTTTACATTAAATATCATCAGCAAATTCTACTGGAAATGAGGTCAACACCTCAGAGGGGATCTTAATAAAATCCCAGGCAGAAAAATGCTGTACAATGAACAAAGAAGACAAGCTATTAAAAAGTGTCAAAGAAAAATGAGCAAGATAAAAAGAAGGAAGCTTGTGTGAAATGTTCAGATTTTAAAGTCAGATCAGTAAGACAGAATCTTAAATCTAATCTAGTCTCAACAAAGCACAGGATTTCTTTGTGTTAACACACTGAAGCGTAGCACAAACAAATTGTCTATATTAGTCCAGCGTAGAGGGCAGTCTGCTGTTTTGCAAGCAGTGGAAAATGGCTAATACATAAACATCATAGAAACTGTTTAGAAACTGTTATTTTTCTCTTCAGAGAGCTTTCAAAATACATTCTGCTCTGTCAAACAGATTTTAATTTTTACCACACAAATAAAGCAAAGGTAACGAAGCACAACATAATCAAGAACATAGTGTGAGACAGACAAGTAGTTATAATCAAAACTAAACTTATAAAAATGATTCTCTGATAGAACTCACAAACTCTGTAGATATATCTGTGTGGACACACATTACCACAAATAAATATAATCTTAAATGTTTAGAAAACATGTTCATGAAATGTTTATAAAACAGATAGTTCTTCTGATTCTAAATTTTAATTGGATATAATATCATCAAAGCTGTTTTAAATTGATCATAAAAACATATTTTACTGCATCGTCTAATAATGCATCAAGTTTCTGTGTTACTTAGCAACTGCATGCAACTTACAGTTAACAAACTAAGATGTTAGTAATTGTTGGATACATTTCTTATTCCAATAGTAAAATAATAAATAATAAATGTATCTCTTTTTTGAACATTGGCATCTTTTATCATAATGCTGTTACTACTATCTGTAGTACAAAATCACTGTAGTAAATGAAGAGTTCAGATGCAAAACTCTCTAAATGTGTCATTTCATTGGTATTTCAAGTAAGAACAACTGCGCTTACTAGAAATCAAACCCACATATTAGGTATTCCTAGGTGTATGCTCTAGTTTACTACTTCACAAACACATGCTTCATGTGGCTAACCGTTTTATTTTGAATGCTAAAAAAAACAACTAATAATTACTGTAAATTAACAAGAGATACCAAAGTCACTTGGAAAATCACAGACTACAGCTTTCTTTCTGGCCTTGCCTAAGTTATTATATTTATGTCTACTAATGCGCTCCATAGAAACAGTACAAAGGCTAAAATCTTTGTTTGCTATAGAGGACATAGAGAATAAATGCTGCCAGCTGTCCAGAATAGACACCAGCCCGACTCTGTCTCAAACACACATTTAGTACTGCTAACTTGCAGGCAGAGAGAAATATGAATATGAATGAGGAACTGTTTTCTTTCAATGTCCCCCTGCTGAGCTTAAACAATGCTTGCCTGTTGAGAAAAACAGACAGGTGCATATTAATATGGTCACAAACACACATCTGCAACTTTGCCTATCGTTATGTGGCCCGGTGCTTTAAATTGCATATTTATGGCTCCTTGCAATTTCTCAAGTGACTTTTACGTCAAGGTAGGATACAGAGCTCAACCGAAATAAACTCTCGTTGCTGTCGGATAGAATTGCTTGTGTTCAGCTAACAATGCATGCTCTGCTTATGCATACTGTATAATAGATCTGACCCTAAAACATTTCCCTGTACATGTATGCATTTAATAGGCGGATTCAAGTGCTATACATTATAAGTTTTCCTGGAAATCAAAACCCATAACCTTTGTGTGCATAAAACATTTTACATTGAGTCACATAGTAGTCGTTAATGTCAGTAACAAAAGGTTTGGTCTTAAGCTTGTGAGTCATTTCAGTATTTTAAATATTATTAGTACTGGAGAATGGTCCACAGCGACAAACAATGCGGCGTGTTTTGTACCTGGAGCCAGCTGCATTACAGTCTCTGTGGGCTTATCCGTGCCTTCCATAGCATATGCAAGAAGCTGCCAGCATGTTGTGTAATGCTGTTGCCCTAGAGCTGTGCAGCAAATCTGTGAGCCGCTGCTGTTTTCATGGACGACTGGCTGCATCCACTGCTGTAATCACACAACACATATGCAAAGCTCAGAAGTGCAGAAACACGCCAGTTCTCCCTAACGCTAGAAAACAGAGCGCACGGATGGAACGGAGCTATTTACAGCCAAATGATCCACCGACTGAACGCGATTGTTTTGAAAAATGAAGGATATGTCATGCTCTCTGAGATTTCATTGCTTTCTCTTATAAAACACTGACATTTCATAGAGACATCTTCTTTACATACTGTAGAGACAGCAGAAAGAGAAAATGAATGGTCTGAACCGTGGGGGTTAGCCCACATTGGCAATTCGCTGAAAAATAACCGCAAAGGTGTCTGCTTCGCTCACTCATTTGATTTTTTTGTGCATCCCATTGAATTCTCACCAGATCATATGGTGCGTTCTTACGGAGGACTAAAGCACTTTCAGTGGGTGTTTATAGGCGCACTTTACGATGACGAATGATTCTGTGGAGCTCATATCCACAGGCCGCCTGATCAATCGATAAGGACTCCTGCAGTTCCAGAGCCATCAATCTACACTCAGTGTGCGACTTAAATCAACAAATTGGCTTTGATTCCAGGAGGTAAAATGCTGATGTGGGGGACTCAGCATGCCTCTTTAAACAAGCATCTGCAGGAGGGGAAAAAGAAGCCTCAACAATGAGTCGGAGTGTCTCAGCGAGACGCAAACAAACAAATGACAGCAACAGCTATTATATTTCGTAAATAATAATTAGGCCCAGAAGGGCGTAAGTTTGTGTAAAGTTGCTTAAGTTGACAAACCTAAAATAGCTTTTTATTTTAAAACCAGCTATTAACACAATGACTCAACAACAACATTTTGAATATGATCAAGGTCTTAAAGGAACAGTTCACTAAAATATGAAAATATATAACTTTTGCTCATCCTCATGCAATCCCAGATATGAGTTCCTTTCTTCAGCTTTAATAAGTGTCCTTTCTTCAGTTAATAAGTGTCTTCTGAAGCGAAACACTAGTTGTGACCCAATTCAAAGGCTGCAACCTCTGATGGCTGCATTCTAAGGCTACGTTTACACGGAAACGATCTGAAGAGAAAACGCAAAAGTGTAGTCACTTTATCATATTATGTGAATACGTTTGTTGATATTTTCCTGAACTGGCGCATGCCTGTGACGTAAACGCGTATGTGACGAGAGCCAACGTGAGCAGACTTTTTTAACCCTTTAGACGGGAACGCGACGATAGGTCGTTTTTACGATTTCCACCCAGGAGGGTGGTTTCACTTTTTTGCGTTTTAAGCCCCCAAAATGCTTTCGCTGTGTAAATCAAAGGCACATCCAATAAAATATTTTTATGTTTTCAACCTCGAGCGTTCCCATGTAAACAGGGCCTAATACCGATTGCGTCACAGCAGCGTGACTGAAGGCTGAAGACTGTCCCAATTTGAAGGCTGCTTCTTTATCCGGGCTGTAAAGGATTGAATGAATGGATTCTTCACAGCCCGAGATTCATTGTGACTGGATATTTTTAAATAAACATTTAAAACCTTTATTAACTCTTTCGCCGCCATTGACGAGATATCTCGTCAATTAAGAGAAAACGCTTCCCCGCCAATGACGAGATTTTCCGTCTTTCCGCAATACCGCTATTATCCACCAGGTGGCGCACTTCCGCAACTTATACAACCCGGAAGTAGCGCCTCACGTGAAAGAGAAAGAACTCCGTGTATATTTTAAAGATCGCTCTGCATCTGATCTCCATCAAAAGTCCTTCACAAAAATGGAATTATATAAAAATTGGGTGTTTTTGAAGAAACCTACCCATGTTTGAGAGGTGATTACAAGAGAACTAATGAAGGTAGGATGAAACGGGGTTTTTTGTTTGAAAGCAGAGGGTCTCTTCTTTCATCTGATATATTGTTTGTTTATATATTTAAAGAAGAACATTTTCTGGAAGGCATTAAACTCTTGTGAAAATAATGAAAAACGCTGGAGCTGGCTGGCAACTTTTTTTAAAAACGCTGGGGGAAAGAGTTAAAAAAAATATATTTAGTAGAAAAAAATTCTTGTCACTGCTTTAGTATTATAAGTTATGTTTTGTATTTATATTATTCTGTGTATGTTGCGTATATTTCTGAGATTGATTTATTTGATACACTGTTGGTTAGTTCAATCTACATTAACTATATTCTAACTAACTATTTTTTTCTAGCACCATATTTATATTTATTTTAAATATGTTAAAAGGTCTCCGCCGTGTCCTGCTGAAAAGTGCGGTGGGCACGTACAGCAGGTGACGCATCTTATGGATCCCTTCGAAGGACCCAGCCTTTGAACTGGGACAAAGCTAATATGTTTGGAAAGAAAACTATTTATATTGTAAGCTTATTTAGTAAATGATGTGTCACGTATCCATGGCAACATATAGTACTGCCAAAGCCACTTATAGGTTAGCATATAAACATGTAACGCTGCAGTATACGCAGGGAATGACGCAAGAGGCAGTCTTCTTTGATTGTAAGTCAGTGGAGGAAAGGCTTCAGCTGAATGAATCACTTTTGTGAGGAAATAGTGTATCATATAATGAATAAACAACCTGTTCGTTAATCATTAAAATGTTTCATACTTTTGTTGGGAACTGTCTTTAAGTTTTACTGTGATTAAAATGCTGTTTCACAGGAGAAGGCAAAGTAGGGAATGTTGCAACAGGTAGCAACTCATTTACGGCATTACCACCAATATAACTATTTAATGCTAGACATTGCCTATTATGTGATTTTATATATTGTCTTAAGAAATGAAATGGTTTTTTTACTGGGTTTCAGGTTTCTCTAATTAAATGAAGACTGGAAGGGTAATGACTATAAATGTTATATATGACTATGATGCTGATATACTGTAATGCATTTAAAGAGCACCATTTAATTTGCTAAAAAGCACATTGCTTTGTGTTTTTGGTGTGTTTGCGTGGTTTATGGTTCAACACATTATTTTCCACACATTGTTGATGCTCATCTATGCTCCGTCCCCCTGAAATGCTTTAGAAAATTGATTTCTAAAAATCTTATTGTTCTGAGAAAGCGTTGTGTGCTCTGATTGGCCAGCTTTTTACTGCATTGTGATTAGCCGAATACATTAAAGGAATAGTCTACTCATTTTCAATATTAAAATATGTTATTACCTTAACTAAGAATTGTTGATACATCCCTCTATCATCTGTGTGCGTGCACGTAAGCGCTGGAGCGCGCTGCGATGCTTCGATAGCATTTAGCTTAGCCCCATTCATTCAATGCTACCATTTAGAGATAAAGTTAGAAGTGACCAAACACATCAACGTTTTTCCTATTTAAGACGAGTAGTTATACGAGCAAGTTTGGTGGTACAAAATAAAACGTAGCGCTTTTCTAAACGGATTTAAAAGAGGAACTATATTTTATGGAGTAATAGCACTTTTGGGAGTACTTCGACTCGGCACAGTAACACCCTCCCTCTCCCATTATGAGAGGGAGAAGGGGAGCGGACTTTTCAGGCGAGTCGAAGTACTCCCAAAAGTGTTATTACGCCATAAAATATAGTTCCTCTTTTAAATCCGCTTAGAAAAGCGCTACGTTTTATTTTGTACCACCAAACTTGCTCGTATAACTACTCGTCTTAAATAGGAAAAATGTTGATGTGTTTGGTCACTTCTAACTTTATCTCTAAATGGTACCATTGAATGAATGGGGCTAAGCTAAATGCTATCGAAGCGTCGCAGTGCACTCCAGCGCTTACGTGCACGCACACAGATGATAGAGGGATGTATCAACAATTCTTAGTTAAGGTAATAACATATTTTAATATTGAAAATGAGTAGACTATTCATGTATCGCACCCTACCTTATTTGGAAAATCAGCTTCCAACAGTCTTTACTACTCTATCAATACGAGCCCAAATCTGATCCAAAAAATACAGATGACCAAGCTGATCAATCAAGTTTGCCAGCCCAGCTTAAGTAGAACATAACAGATTGATAAGGTAAGAATACTAAAACATAAATCCATGTCTGCATTTGTGATCATAGAAACGAGAAACAACAAGTGCCACTCTACACTGCTCAAAACACGTGTCACAATCCTTGCGTTCATTGTAGTCCAAGAAAAGAGATTTCAGTTGAAGACGATAACTCGCATCATCATAGATCATAGACTTTGGGATATGTAACTTTGCAGTTCGTTAAGTAAGGAATAATTGATGACGGGCCATTGAATTATAAGGAAATAATGCACACCAAGGTGGCAATGCGGCACGACGCGAAGCCTAGGTATGCATTATTTTCAAATAATTCAAAGGACCGGAGTCAATTATTACGCTTATACCACGGTTACCACAAACATTGCTCTGGTGCCTACTTTTAAGACATTTGACAAGTTAGGTGTGCGGTTTACAGAAAAATAATCAACACCCATAGAACATTTCTCAGCCAATCAGAATGCAGCATTCAACAGACCCGTGGTATAACTTGTACTAACACAGACTTACACAGCAAAATAAATGTAAAGTTATGAAACAGATGTCACTGATCATTCTTGATTGGCTGAGGTGTTGCACGTGATCCAAGTTGATCGTTATGGTTTACCAATTGTAGAATACCCAAGGTTGATATCTCCCTAAATAGAGTATCTCTGGTTCTGCATGGTGGGTTCAGTAAGGTCAAATATGGTGGCATGTCAGTAAGGTCAAATATCATTGGTTTTTGCCAATAAGATTCAACACTATCAATTCAACACTATGATGTCAGAAGGGGATCTTATTATAATAATACCACCCTTAATATGCACTATCCAACCACGGAACTGCCATTTAGTGCAGAGAGAAAAAAATATTGACAGCACAATTGAGTTTTAATTTCAACAAACCATCATTGTGATCAGTGTTTGCATTTCATTAGCTCATTTGCATTTTAAAGGACACACCCAAAACGGCAAATTTTTGCTCGTACCTACAAAGTGGCAATTTTAATGTTCTATAATAAATTATCTATATGGTATTCTGAGCTAAAGCTTCACATATGTACTTTGGGGACAAAGTAATCCTCTGTAATTTCCTGTCTCACAAAACAGCACACTTTTGCATTAAAATTTTTAAAGAAACAGTATGTAGGATTCTGGCCAAAACTGGTATTGCAATCACAAAGCTTGTGGCTAAAACTGGTACTGCAATCACACAACTTGTGGCCAATACACAACATGACAACATAAACATCAGTTGAGGGCTGCAACTCCACTTTTTTAATGACAATATCCTGGCCAGACCACTGTTGTGAGTGATATAAGTATTTGAAATGAAAATGATTTCTTAATGTCTAGTGATATGTCAGGGCCATTTTATGATTCATTGATATACATTTCTTAGATACTGTTCCTTTAAGTAATAAACTTGGATTTACTAATAATTTCAACATATATATATATTTTTTAATCTTGATTAGCCATGAGTTGATGTAACTTATCTTAAATAAAATAAAGTTGAATAAGCTTCATTTATTTTAACTTTATATTACTCATCACTAGTTAAGACACAAAATTAAGTTGAAATGACTCGTGAATCCAAGTTGATTATATTTAAAAATTGAAGTACAAACATTGTTTTTTACAGAAAGGTTATATTTTTAAAGATTGGTGAAACTTTGCAAGCTAAAGGTGACTTTGTATGGCACTCCAAGTTATTGATTCTGCTGGTTTTCGCTTTTGTAAGTCGCAATAAATTAAATCGTCTGCTAGAAGCTTACAGTAAATGCAAATCTCCTAAACAAACACACCTGAACCATTAAATAATGGTCTTCAGGGGGTCTATTACAGAAAGATCGGAATTTAAAATCCTATGTTATTACGCAGTACATCAATTCTTGTAAATGTTGTTGCACATCAATAAAATTGCCATGCTGTGCTTGCATGATTCTGTGTCAGACTTCAATGACAGCACAGATCAAAAACTGCTTTACATGAGCTCCTGTTAAAAGGAAACCACAAAGCTCCGTCTCTCTAAAAACGTGCCCATTTAAAAAATGAACCTTCCCTCCGAATGTTAATGGAAAATGCTGGTGGACTACACAAACATTTTATACAGCTGACAGCCTGGCACACTCACTCCAATAAACCTCCAGACATAACTTCCATACATTACAGCCAAAAGGCCAGAGTGCAGACTTTTGTGGATGAGACCTCCTTTATACACACAAACACACACACACTAACCTCTCATCTGCTTTTATCACTGAATTATAGCAGTGGCCAGACTCGCATGCCTTCAGGTGGCCAAAGAAAGCAGAGCCTGTTATTACCTGCCAGTTGTTTAGAAGTGAAGAATTTCCTTTATTTCCACAGCATACCAGCCCCTGGTTAGCAGTTAAGAGTGAGGGCCATCATTTCCCCTTTGAGCTGGAGGTGATGCATGTTCTCTTTCTCAATAAATCATTTAAAACCTCATGTAGATCTATCAGGGTCTCCGCTTATTGCTCGGCCTAATGCCAGCATAGAGTCACTCAACTGTGAGGCTGTCACATTACGGTAAGATGGAGAGGGTTGATCAAATCTTTTCGCCACCTAGCCCGTATAAGAATGTGAAAAGCCGTTAAAAAAGACTGTGCAGCACTCATTATTTTAAGAAAAATTAAAGTAGCTGTGGTGTACTGAGGATTTATGGTTTCAATGCAATTTTCCAGTGAGCTTTTTCCTTCTGCGTCACAAAGGGAAAGTTAGAAATGAGGGGAAAATCTACAAACTTGGAAAAAATTCAAAGCACAAGCCTCTCGGGATGTTCTTTGTCAAACAGCGCAATGCGCTAACTAGATTTACACAGGAATTAAGAAGTTTCACAGTAGCCAAAAAGGACCTTAGCTTGAAGTCGTAAAAGAGTGCATGAGGCAAACTATAAAAGAGTACTGTGTAAAAATACCTTGCTTTGAAAAAAACACACGAATATACTGTAGAGGAATTGGGGAAGGCTTTAGGCAATGTACTGTATAAACATATTTTTTTTGGGTGAAATGCTATTCAACAAGTGAAGCGCTTGTGAAATTTCAAAGCATAGTGGGAAATCGTTCTCCCATGGGAGCCTTTTTGTAAAAAATGGTTCAGTGTTGTTCTCTGTGTGATGTTTTTAAGGCTTGGAAATCTATCTCAAGCAGAGAATATAAAACACCAATGTTGTTTTTTCAAAACATTGCATGACTTTTAAAAGCACTGTTTTTTTGCATGGAAATATGGGATTTTGGAATTATAGGATCACTGACTTGGAATTACAGTTAAAGGAATATTCCATTTTCTTAAAAGAAAAATCCAGATAATTTACTCACCATCATGTCATCCAAAATGTTGATGTCTTTCTTTGTTCAGTCGAGAAGAAATTATGTTTTTTGAGGAAAACATTGCAGGATTTTTCTCATTTTAATGGACTTTAATAGACACCAACACTTAACGCTTAACTCAACACTTACAGTAACAGTTTCAAAGGACTATAAATGATTCCAAATGAGGCATAAGGGTCTTATCTAGCAAAACGATTGTCATTTTTGACAAGAAAAATAAAAAATATACACTTTTAAACCTCAACTTCTCGTCTAGGTCCGGTCGTGATGCGCCAGCGTGACCTCACGCAATACGTCATGACGTCAAGAGGTCACAGAGGACGAACGCGAAACCCCGCCCCAGTGTTTACAAGTGTGGAAAAAGAGGACCACTCCGACACTGTTGTATGTGGAATGATACTAATTAATGTCTTTGTGTCAGTTTATTGTTTAAAATGGTCTGCAAATGTGCAATTCATATATGTAACACATGACCTCTCTACGTCACTACGCATTTACGTGAGGTCGTGCTGGGCCGGACCTAGACGAAAAGTTGTGGTTTAAAAGTGCATATTTTTTATTTTTCTTGTTATTGTTTATTTTTCTATTATTTCGCTAGAAAAGACTCGTATGCCTCATTTGGGATCGTTTATAGTCCTTTGAAACTCCGTTGAAAAAAACTGTTAAGTGTTGAGTTAAGTGTTAAGTGTTGGTGTCTATTAAAGTCCATTAAAATGAGAAAAATCCTAGAATATTTTCCTCAAAAAACATAATTTCTTCTCGACTGAACAAGAAAGACATCAACATTTTGGATTTTTCTTTTTTTAGAAAATAGACTATTCCTTTAATTAAATGGAATTAAATTTACTATAATCTATTTTGATCTCACATTAAATGTATACATATTTCTGTAGAGAAAATAAATGTTTAAAAATCCTGTCAGGCTTCAAACTTTCTGGCTGATTGTAGATAACGGTGCCTGCATTATTATTCTGTGGCAGTCAGGGCTAAATTGATATGTTAGTGTGGGGCACACGCCTAGCACATCATTGTAAGAGAAGCCTCAGTCTTTTGTAACAGAATGGGCCAAGTGCAAGACAACAGCATGATTTAATCTATAAACTTATAAGAGAGTCAATTGTGAAATAGAGGTCTGGGACTGTTGTTTTTACCAATTACACTACATGGCGGCCTGATGTTTACATCAATCACAGGCCTACAGTACACTAAAATTGGCTAGAATGACTCCTCTTGTTAGCATGGCTAAGTATCAAATACAAGTACTTTCAATTAGCGGTTATTTAGCACTGGAAAAGCAAGAAGAAGCTTAACTTCATAAATCATTAAAAGACAGGCTTAATAATGTTTTACAATAAATGAATTTTCTAGCTCTTGCCACCAAACTAGAACACTGGGCAAGGTGCATAGTGAAAAAAAAGTAAAATTTTGCAGGTATTAATGATTCAGACCCTTTCTTCAGCCTTCCGCACGTGTCTCCCCCAACGGGACGCACGGCAGCTGTAATTAGATGATGTTAGCGTTTGTGTCACTGCCTGGGTTAATGAGTACCTCTATTTACAATTAATATGGCTACCCATTCTCAGCCCAGAGGCTAACTCTGCACATTTAGCTAATTACACAACCCCCTAATACACACCTTGACCCAAAACACACATCACTCATTATGCAATTTAGTGGCTTCAAAAGAAATTTCTTGGTTATAACCATTTCCAGTGAAAAATCTGGCATTTTTAGTGTTTTGCTCTTTCTCAAACTGTTGATCTGGGATGTTCGTGCACAAGCATCTCCAGGGTTTACAAAGAATGGTCAGAAAAGGTGAAAAAGCTTTGGTAATAGCAGAGGTCAGAGAAGAAGGGCCAGAATTTTTGGAGTAACATGAATAACCACTTTTAACATCCTAAGACCCAAGCCTTGGTTTGTCTTTTTTTCAGGTTTCTTCCAGCTATTTTGGGGTTGGGAAGATGCAATAAATATAATAACCAAATTTCAAATGAAGTAGTGTAATATTCCACGTTTGTGTACAACAGGTTTCAGTTACACAGAATTAAGTATTATGGTGCAAAAAAAGTGATTTCCACATATGTGGACATCCAGGTCTTAGGAGGTTAAAGTCGCCTTGCACTGTAAAAAAAACTGTGCTGCCTCTTTTGTTTAATCAAATCAAGTCATTATATCTTGACTAGAGATGATTTGTTTAAACTATATTTTATAAGTTATAACAAGTCAACTTCATTTAAAAATAATAGTAATTTGAAATGACTTTTTATGAGTTTATTAAACCTAAATCTTTTAAAACTTCTGTCAAAAGTAAGATAATGATATTAACCAAATGCTTTAGTCATTAAATACTTTTGCTTTAAATCCACATAATCCCGGCCCCATGCCATTCAGAAATACAGCTGAAAAAGGCTAAATTACAAGAAAACATGCAAGACACGCTTATGGCGCTTTTCCATTGCATAGTACCCCATGGTTTTGGTCGGATCAGCTTACACTGGATACAGTACTTAGTAAGGGAGAGGGGGGCATAACCTAACGCTTTTTTGTTTTGGCTCAATCATTCAAAAAATATTTGACTTTGATTAATTATATTTTTACACAAGCAACACACACATTTCTGCTACAAATGAACATTTGAAGTTTGTTTCTAGTACTTACCATTCTTGGACAATTACACCAAACGTGACAGAAGTGCAAACGTTACAACTTACCCCATAGGTGGGGTTAATTGTAACAGGCGGGGGGTTTGTTGTAACACTTGCTAAAAATTAAGTTTGCAGGCGAATATTTCAATACTATTTTGTCTATATAGGCTACTTGAAGTGGATATTGTTTATCTTTATATAACTATAATATCCTGCTGAAAAAACATTACAGAAAATTCAAATGGATTCCATTTAAATACCAATAGGAACCATTAGCTTTGTGTTTTGGGCCATATTCCATTAGAACCAATACATATTTCATTAGAACCAATACATAGAACCAATACATACCATTAGAGACCAACAAAAAACAGTACACTGTAGTGTGTTTTGGGCCATATTCCATTAGAACCAATAAAATTACCAATAAAACCAATAAAACCATTAGAATTTTCTGTAATGGTTTTATTGCTTTGTTCAGCACAGTAGACAGGTTTCCACACTGTTTTCGTTCATCCAGCCCTTTTCTAACAAAAGTTCAATTATAAATGGATACAAATGTCTTAATACGTGAGGAAAAAAATGCACAATTATGACAAAAAAATGTTTTATATGTGACCCAGTCTGTAATAACCATACTTCAGTTTCAAAATCAAATTCTGAGATGATGAGCATCAAAGTCCGATTTAAGCCATTCATTTCATTATGATTTCAATCTTTGACGTGACCTTATTCAATCAATATTAAAGATATGAAAATAAATTTGACACACGATTATTGATAAGACAGGCACATTTAATTGTTGGCAGCCAGCAATCATTCATGTGTAGCCTATTTAAAACAACGGCAAGAATTACGCTAACGTTAGTGGTTTTCATATCGTAAGTGCTGAGGGCCGCTGTGTCAAAATATTTTCAAACCCACCAAAAAAGTTGCTAAGAGCTACAGACATATTTTAAAACGATGCTATGTTTTAGTCAACAAGACACTGATTAATATGACATAGCATTGGATTGTGTATCTTACACACCCAAATTAGAAACCGAAAATAACATATGATGAAAAATTTACTTACGTGCCACCAAAACACTTGTTCATCAATAACTTTATGTAAAACCATTATAAATTTCCAATAATTTGCGGGAAATCGTCTTTTGGCAGCGTGAAAACAATACCGTAAAACCAAAATGCTCAAACTTGTGCAACAATATAAACAGTCCGTATTACAACTAACCCTGCATTAGTTTTTGCCCCGCGCACCCCTACCCAATACTTTTTTAGGACCAACTCAGTTTGGATTCCAAGCGAGCTGAGCTAATACTAAAACATGACATGAAAACACTGTAGATAACTGATTGGTCTGAGAGAATCATGACTAGCATCATGCTAGCAGCAAGATTAGCTTTACCGTCATGTGTCTCGAGCAAACCTGTTGTCATCTGTGCTTTGATTTAAGTTTCCAAACTTCCTTTTAGAGGTGAAAAACATCCACAGGCTGAGAATCAGGAACACCATACCTGTGTTATCCAGGTTTGTGGTGGCACATTCGCGAGGTGCCGGTCACATACATGGCATTTTTGCAACTTATGAGGCTAAGCGAAGCGCGTCGACTTACACCATGGGTGTTACAGAAACTGTCATGTGATACAGAGGTAGTGATAAATGCGATGTGCACACATTTATTTGTGGTGGTCAATTTTGATTTTGTGGCAGACTGTGAAATAAATGAATGTATGGGGATGTATAGCATTCCAACGACGCTCTCACTTGTATGATGTCACAGCAGTAGGCACCGCAAATATAACGACACGCCTATAATCCCTTTTACTCTGAAGTGTTACTAAACTCAATGGAAAAGCTAACCAAGCCAAAGTGCCCTACTGAAAAATCCAGCTAAAACCAGCATAAGCTGGTAGCTGGTTTTAGCTGGTTTTAGCTGGTTTAAGGTGGTTTACGCTGGTCCTCCCAGCCTGACAAAGCTGGTCATGCTGGTGGGCCAGCTGGTTTTCCAGCATGACCAGCTAAGTCCAGCTAGACCAGCTAAAAAAGGCGACCAAAACACACCTAGACCAGCTTGCTACACCAGAAAAACCAGCTTCCTACACCAGCAAAACCAGCTAAAACCAAGCTGGGGACCAGCTAAAACCAGCTCACCAGCTTATGCTGGTCTTAGCTGGATTTTTCAGTAGGGTGAAGTGAGCTGACCCGACTTGACCCGTGGGGTACTATGCAATGGGAAAGCACCATTAGAGGCTTTTGCATCTTATCTCCTGATATGTAAAAGTTTATTTTGTAATAGTAATTTCTTCTTGCTTTAAAATATGTAACTGTACAGTCTTTCCTCATTAAGTATACTATGAATATGCGAATGAGTCCCCAAGCGCAAAAACTCGGGAAATAGATATGAATATGCAAATTACACCAGCTTGCACCATAGATATATACGTAGTACATGTTGATAGATGCTACATTTGCCAATTTCAGACACATAGGTGCTAAGTATTTTTTAGCACTGATGTTAACAGGTTAGAACTTTCAAAATCCATACTGTATTTATGGCCTGAACTACTTATCCACTTATGTTGATGTGATTGGTAACATGTTTGTAACATAGGAAACCGAGGAGATTTCAAACCGTGGTTTTGAGATTGGAAAACTCCGCTTTTATGGGGAAAATACTCAGCAATGGTGTTGAATAAAGAAATTGCAAATGGTTTGTCTTAAAGCATAAAACACCACATAGACATATAAACAACAATAACAACTGAATTTTTACCACAGGGGGCTTTGAAAAATAAGGCTGGGTCTCTATCAGCTCCCTAGCTCCCCAGGTCGTGAATCAGTATATTGTGTACATTAGGCACTGGTAAGGACCCTAGCTCACTTCACATTGTGACATTGTTTACTTACTTTCTTGTGACGTTACTGCTTAAGCGCATTGCGATAATTCCCAGCTGTTATTCATCAACAACCGGCAAAAACAACATCTCTCTGACTTAATTTTTGAACATTTGTTAAAGTATATTGTGATAGACACATTCATTATTCTCTTACATATCCAAGCATAAATTTGGACAAATATTACATTTAAATATTAAGTAGATTGTGGTCCCTTCCTGTTTAGCAATGTGTGTAAATATTAAAACTAAAACAAATGTGTGTTTTTCAACTGCTCTGCCGCATGTCAAGCTTATTAAGTTGTTTCACGTGATTTCGGTTGGAAAACTTTAGAAAAGGTCAAGTGATTTCCGGTAAGGGGCTCATTATAGTTGTGCATACGTGATACGGTGTAGGCTACGCGTCGGTTTTCATATACACTTACCTAAAGGATTATTAGGAACACCATACTAATAGTGTGTTTGACCCCCTTTCGCCTTCAAAACTGCCTTAATTTTACATGGCATTGATTCAACAAGGTGCTGAAAGCATTCTTTAGAAATGTTGGCCCATATTGATAGGATAGCATCTTGCAGTTAAAGGAGATTTGTGGGATGCACATCCAAGGCACGAAGCTCCCGTTCCACCACATCTCAAAGATGCTCTATTGGGTTGAGATCTGGTGACTGTGGGGGCCATTTTAGTACAGTGAATTCATTGTCATGTTCAAGAAACCAATTTGAAATGATTCGAGCTTGTGATATGGTACATTATCCCGCTAGAAGTAGCCATCAGAGGATGGGTACATGGTGGTCATAAAGGGATGGGCATGGTCAGAAACAATGCTCAGGTAGGCCGTGGCATTTAAACGATGCCCAATTGGCACTAAGGGGCCTAAAGTGTGCCAAGAAAACATCCCCCACACCATTGCATTAGTGAGAAATCGAACAGGTGTTCCTTATAATCCTTTAGGTGAGTGAATACTTCTGCTTCGTTGTCTGCGTCAGACTCTGGCAGACTCTCTGATCAGTGCCCTAAACTTAACTACCAAACAAGGAAACTGATTGAGACGCAGCCTAAGACATGCAGAAGAGCATCAATAACCATTAAACTTCGAGCTACCCACATGGGCTACAGCAGAAACCACATGGGTCCCATTACTAATAAACTTAATAAATTGAATGGTATAGGCAGCTTTCAGTTAATGGAGAAGTTATATTATATCTATAGAATATAGATTTCACTTTTATTTGCCAAGGGACTTAAATTAATGAAAATTTCTCACCCTTCTTGAAGTTCCATTCCCACATTATTAGAGAAGAAATGGAAAGAGCATAATTAAATATAGCTTCAAATAACAAAGACCCATGTTGCATCAAAAGACAATCTGGTTCCTCATCTTGTGGCTGAAAATGAAAGAAAAAAGCTAAGCCAATTATTTTTACATTATCATAAAGTGGATCCTGAATTGTATCTGATCAATGCAACAAAGGTTGTTGTTCGTGTTCTTCTTTGTTTTTCTTTAACGTTTTGTACCAATTTACACACCAATGAACCTCCTAAAAACTTAAACCTTTCAGATTAATCAGCAAGGTTTTTCTCAGCTAGCTGATGACTTGTGTGGACTTGCTGGGTTGATAAAAATAATTAGCATCGATTTAAATTCTTTTCTAATGTTCACTATATCCCAGACTGACATAATAGGATTCTGTAAATGCCATCACTGCAGCTATTTGTGTTGGACTGCCACAAAAGGAGGCTGCTTGATTGGCAGAGAGGAAAATCATTATATTGAAGTCATACATTAATAATCCCCCTACATTATCTGGAGATACGGTGACTGTCAGTGGCTCCTATCACATTAAATTAAAAATGGATCCAGACTGGATGCAAGCAGACAGACGGTGCCCACCCATTCTCAGAAAAACAATGTATGTGAAAGACTGAGCGTGAACCAGAACAGAGCTATTGATCGCACAGACAGCGTGTGCATGACTGTGAGGTCTCATCGTCGTGACATTTTGCTTTACACTGCCTGCTTCTTTGTTCCCTTACATTTCTTACATTTTAAGACATTTGTTTGACTTTGTGTTAAACCAAGTATTGAAAAAAGAGTTATACATCAGCAAAGTGTTAAAGGCTTATAGTAGCACCTTCTTTAATGTCCAGTCATATGCCATGTTCTACAGATCAATACGTTTATATAATCCTTTTTTTATTAAATATGCTACCAAATTAAATTCCACATGGTTGTGTTTATTAGCATTTTGTCCAAATTGTTTTCTAAACCTTTGTGCTGCAATTTTATGAAAATATAGGCCTAAACAAACGTTTACTTCTTCCCCACCATCGACAAGTTATCTTGTTAATTAAGAGAAAACATTTTAATGCCAATGACGCTGTTTTACAGTAAGTAATCTGTAATTCAGCTATTATACACTATTTGGCTATCTTACCCAATTTATAAAAAGCTGAAGCAAAAACTGAATTAGTTTTAAACTCTGTGTATGTTTTGATAATCATTCTGAATCGGATCTCTAACAAAATTCTTTTTAAAAAATTATTTCATCATTTTGCTCAAAATGTGGCATTTTTGAAGAAACCTACCCATATTTCAGAGGTTATGAAAACAAGAACATATGAAAATAGAATGAAACGTTTTTTCCTGTTTTGTTTGTTTGCTTAAAAGCAGAGGGTCTGTTCTTTATATATTTGTATATTTATGTCACGGGGTGACTTTCTGAGGGCGGAACTAAGATGTTGGAGATTGGTTCCGCCCGGACCGTAAAGTGCAAACACCGGCACTTCCGGTAACTCCAGGAGGGAAAATTAGCCGTGATCAGGCACAGGTGTGTTAAGCGAATGTGGCGATCATGGATTGGACAACAGAGAGAAGAGGAGGAGGATATAAAGGCCTTCAGAAGTTGCAAACAGGAGTTCATGTTAGCCGATCTGGTGAGAGGAAGTGGAGTGTCTGAGTAAGCGCAGTATTGTGAAGGCGGAGGAATAACGAGTGACTGGGTGAAGAAGGATATAGGGACACAAGAGATTAGGCTGAGTATTTATACCTTTCAATGATGATGTGTGAAACAACGTGTGTAAACAAGTGATATGTTTTGAGCGTGTGCAACAGGAATACTCATCAAAAGCGTCTTCGAAGGAGGATTTCTGGTGTCAGGAAACCCGAAGGAAAGAGGATTCAGCTGACACCTGGAAGGTGAAGGAGACAAAAGGAGAGTATTAGCGTGGGCTTGTGAGTACCTCTGAATATCTTTGAAAGCTACATCTCATTGGAGAGTGAATCACGCAGCGAATATTGTGAGTTCTAGTGCTCGCATGTGAACGGCCCCACTGTGGAAGAAAGTTGTGGGTGAGCCGGAAGTCGCAAGTAGAGGAAGAGACAGGGGTGTCAAGACGGCAGTATTTCGATCCAAATCGAAGTCAGCGGCCAGTGAATCCCAGGACAAACCCCAGTCAGTCGATGGTCGTGACCTTATTTTCACTAAAGTGTGTGGAGTGCAGTGGGTGAGTCCATGTCCTTGTCGTGAGTGTGTACACTTGAGAAGGTTTGCAGTGTTATGCTGTGCTTGTGTTGTCAGTGGCCGCCTCAAGGCTACAGTGAGGGCCAATCCCATTTCTCTGTCTTACCCCTTCCCCTTACCCCTACCCCTTAGGGCGCACTCACACTATCCAAACCAAACCGCGCTCGGGCGCGTTTGACCCCCAAAGCTTGGTTTGTTTGACAAGTGTGATCGCTCTGTTCCACGCCCAGGCGCGGATTGGTTAATCGCGCCACGGCCGGGTTGCAGAGGTGGGCCGGAGCGCGGTTCACTTGGGCTCAGGCGCGGAAGGCTGTGGTGTGAGCGCATTCGCGCCTGAGCGCGATTCAAAAGGTGAAGACGTCAGCTGCGCGACCACTCACCTTCATCTGCCGTCGTAAAAGCCTTTTGATGCGCGCAGCGGGGTTACGTGAATGTCCGAGCTGCGCACGTGACAGATCAACTAAGCAATATGATGACATGTGAGAAGGCTGTCTGTAATCGCTCACCAAACGACTCTAAATAAAAAACACAGACTTATCATTACGGTGGGTTCCAGTGTTAAGAGAGCGATTTACTTCCTGCTTTTTTCAAAACAATCGCATTTTAATGACAAAAGCGCGCCCGGACTCGGATCGATAAAAAGTACAGTGTGAGTGCGTGCACCTGGGGGAGTAGGGAGGGGTGACAATCGCGCTGGAGCATGGTTTGGTTTGGTTTGGATAATGTGAGTGCGCCCTTAGTTTTGCACGTTCACGTGAGAGTAAGGGCTATCCCAATTCTCGTTTTGATCAAGGGGTAGGGCTAAGGGCAAGTGGTAGATACCCCTTAAAACCAAGAATTTCCGCGAGCTTACTTGAAACCGAGGGGTACCGAGAATACACTGCGCAACCGGCAAAAATGGCGGCCAGAGCGTCCAGAGAGTCCCATAAATGTAAGTATTTTCGGCTTAATAATTAATTTAAAAATTACTAACGTCTTGTTTTGTGCTCTACACAGTCCTGTTCATATATATTTGAATTATGTTCTTAATTTAAATGTTTTAAAATTTCGCTAGTTTGCTACGCTAACGTTACGTTGCTGATTTGCACAACATTCCCGTATTTGCTGATTTGCACAACATTCCCGTATTTCTCTAACTAGCCATGAATGGACTGCATGCTTGTCTACAGTTTTAACTGGCAGCCAGCAAACGACGATGCATGATGACGTAACCGTAACCAAGCGGTGTCTCATTTCATAGGGGTATGTTTTCACCCCTAGCGCTTAACACTTGGTTTTGAGGGACAAGGGCTAGGGGTAAGACGAAGTGGTAGGGGAGGGGGAAGGGGTAAGACAGAGAAATGGGATTGGCCCTGAGTCTTGGGAGAGAAGTGGACGTTGAAAGCTGTAAAGTAACATTTATATGCCCTATCTGACCCCCTGTATGTACATCTGGTAAGGACAATCTGCATCGAAGTTCAGTATTGATATCCCGGGCTGACATCAGGAAACCTCCTGGCCTTAGAGCGGCGGTGGAGAACCAACAAGGCAAGTAAGACTTTCTGTAAGTAAAGTGGAAAAATATCTGTAAGAAGGAAAGTTGGTTGTGGAGAGGATATTAGCTGTGTGAGTAACCACGCCTACTGTGGAGCCCTTCCAAGTTCACCCCTGTCTAGATCTCTGATCCCGTCAGTCGGAAGAGAGGAGAGGGAAGCGTTTGGCCCACCACAGCAATCTCCAGCTTTCCTGTCTTTCCATTCGGAGCCTCAGAGAAGGCCAATGCTAGGATGCCAACCACCACTTAAGGTCTGAAATTTCCTTTTTGTTCACTATCCTGTACTCACCTGCCACAAGTTAATCAGCCCAGATGAAATCGTACTACGTGAGTCCCCACCTGCCGAAGTAAAAGTAAAGCCCCGTCACCTGTAAAGCCATTATCTTCGTCCATAGTTAGGAGCCACCAAACCGTGTTGCACGTTGCCAGAGTGAAAGTCAAGCCCTAGTCACTAGTGAAAGTAACGCCCCAGGCACCTGTGAAAGTACTTACCTTTTACCTATAGCCGAGAGCTACCAAACTGTGTTGCACGTTGTCTATGTGAAAGTAAAGCCCCAGTCACCTGTGAAAATACTTACTGTCATCCATAGCTAAGAGCCACCCAACTGTGTTACACGTTGTCTATGTGAAAGTAAAACCCCAGTCACTAGTGAAAGTACTCACCGTCTGTCCATAGCTATTAGCCATCTGATTTGTGGTGTTGGAGGACAAGACAAAAGCCTCTGTTTGTTGTACCGTGTCTGTTGTCTGGAAATAATTAGGAACCAACATACTGCGTTATACACCTCTTTGCCGGCCGAAGAGTACACTGTGTCTGTCTTTTACCTCCAACTTGCCGATACTTACCAGTGTTTCCATCACAGCTCGAGTGCTCTCCTTCTTGCAGTACCCACCTGTGCCTCCATCTAAAAAACCGGTGAAATACTTACCTCAGTGTCCCTCTGCATTGTCAGAGGGACGGGCGGAGCCGAGTTGGCAGCCAGGCGCACAGAAAGCCCAGGTATTGAACTCCATCTTCCAATCTACTCACCCTTGTTCTCTTTACGCCCAGGAGAAGGCGAGATCCTCGGGGTCGGCGCCCTGTGAAAAGGTAACAACAGAGGATCAGTGAACGAACTATTAACGTCGCAAGAAAAGGAGAGGAAGTAGGAAAAGGATCCACCTGAGACCTACCTGCGACTGAGTCATAGGGACTTGAGACTGTGCCCTCCAATCCATTGGATTTTAGTTTCCCTTTCCCCCTTCCCTTATCTTAAGTAAATGAATAAAGCTTGTTTTGATTAAACATACCTTCTCTCGTGTGTCTGGTCATTGGGGTGTCTTTGGGAACTCCTCGAGGTGAAAACTAGGAAGAGGCGTGACTCGCAATATCTGTGGTCCGCTCTGACCTGTGACATTTATATATTTATAGAAGAACAATTTCCTTGAAGGTATTTTGTAAAACTTTTGTGAACATCACAACTTAAAGAAAAGGCTAAAACTCAATTAAATTGATTTACGGGCAAGCCTTAAGGCTATAGTCCAGACTAAATTTAATGTTTGAGCTGTCTTAAAGGATCATTCACCCAAAAAATTCTGCTATCATTTACTCACCCTCATCTTATTTTAAAGCTGTATACGTTTCTTTTGTGTTGAACACAAAACGAGATTTATTTATCAAGTTTCAACTTCTTTATTGTCAAATGTATATGTACAATGAGAACAAGAACAAGATCCAGACAAACAAAACAATAAACATTGAAGAAACATGACAAGCATGTATAAATAAGTAAACTAAACTAGCTGAGCGCTGTTAAACAGCCTACTGCCTAACAGTAAAAACATAAATACAGTAGAAATTAAAACATTTAAACATTAAAAACATAAAAAACAAGATCCAAACAGGCAAAACGGTAAACATTGAAGAAACATGACAAGCATAAAAAATAAACTAAACTAGCTGAGTCCTGATATACACAAGTATGCTCATATTTTAAAATGCCTAAGAGTTTTTGAGTCTATTGTTGTACAGTCTAATTGCAGTACACTCTAAAAAATTTGCTGTAATTTTGCAGCTGGTTGCCAGTAACTTACTGTAGAAGATAAAGTCAAAAAAAATGTTTCATGTTCATTTAACTTTGAACAACATGTTGCCAGTAAATAACATAAATGTAAAATCTACAGTAAGTTACTGGCAGCTAGTTGCCAGTAATACCCATTAATACTGTAATTTCTACAGACATTTTTTACAGTGTAGGCACAAAAGACTTACTGTACCTTGTGGTCCTAATTTTTCTTTGCAGGATCCTGCCACTTGACCTGTTGCTTCTTAAGAAACTCTGATGAAGAGGGTGGGTTGGATCATTTAGAATTTGTTCTGTCTTTTTTAAACTAAGGTCATTGTATAGTTGAGCTACAGATGTTTGATCAACTTCAATGATCTTACTGGCTGTTTTAATAATTCGTTGCAGTTTATTCTGGTCCTTAAAGGTTCTCTAAGCGAATCTGTGTGTTGATTTTTGAAATGTGTTTTCAAACAAACTGAGCGTAGGTAACTCCTCCCCCCTCCCTTCCGTGCTTTCATGAACGCGCCCAAACCCAACCCCCAAATCCTTCTTGGCGTTTATTGGTTAGAACACTTTGTTATAGTTTCTGGTGTAGGTTTGGCCAGTTTGTTATTATTGCAGTTTGTGGAGGCTGGGCTGTCTACAGAGATCGCGTTTTTTTTTTACAGTGTGATCAGCGGACAGGAAGCAAGCAGAGAGCTTTATAAAACATCTGAAGAATACAGCTGTCTATTCTAAAATGATTAAGTTTCCTTAGGAAAAACTTTTGAGTACATTTGTTAAAAGTCAGTTTATTGTCTATTTCATTACCCAAATATGTGTATGTTGTGCCCAGCTCTACCACTAAACCATTTATATTTGAGAGTGAAACTATAGTTCCCTTTTTATTAAAATCTATGATCATCTCCTTTGTTTTCTTTGCGTTAACCACAAGGAAATGATCTGTACACCAATTAATAAAACCCTGCACCTCTCTCTCAAAACCCTCTAGGGATGCAGTATTAGGTTTTACAAAACCCACTAATGCTGTATCATCAGCGTATTTTAAAAAGGTGTGGTTAAGGAGGTTGCTTGGCAATTATTAGTATATACGGTGTACAGAATGGGGGACAAAACACACCCTTGTGGTGCCTCTGTGTTTATGGCTTCCAACGATGAGACACATGAATTGAATTTAACCTGTTGACTACGGTTTGTCAGAAAGTCAAGAATCCACAGAACTAATCTTGGGTACACCCCCAGATGTACCAATTTTTTACCATCAGGTGGGGTTGGATCGTATTAAAGGCACTGCTAAAGTCTATGGACATCTTAACAAGACTCTCTGCCTGTTCAAGGTGTTCATATATGTTGTTTGTCAGAGTCAGCAGTGCATTTTCAACCCCTCTCTCTGCACGATATGCAAATTGGTTTGGGTCTAGGGATGGAGTGACCTCCCATAAAAGCTATTTCAGGATTATTTTTTCAAATCATTTCATTACTGTGCATGTTAGGGCAACTGGGCGCAGGTCATTAAGTTCCCTAGGTTTATTGTTTTTGGGTACGGGGATGATCAAACATTTTTTTCCATAGACAAGGAACTACACCAGTGTCTAATGACAGCTGGAACAGCCTTTGAAATGGCTGTGCCAGCTGATCTGCACACACCCTTAATGTCCAACGCTCTCTCACAAGAATTAGTACATATTTTATGAGTTGGCTATTTCATATTAATTCATACGACCACATTTGTAAGTTTTTGTACGATTTGCCTTGACCTCTGTGACGTTGGGATTAGGTGCGGGGTTAGGGGTTGTACACTCGCCTAAAGGATTATTAGGAATGCCGTACTAATATTGTGTTTGACCCCCTTTCGCCTTCAGAACTGCCTTAATTCTACGTGGCACTGATCCAACAAGGCATTCTAATAATCCTTTAGGTGAGCGTATTTGTTATCATACAAAGTATTTCATCTGTTGCAAAAAAGCAAAACAATACAAAAAGTCTTCATAATGTTAGCACTATTCACTGTGAATTGATGAATAGCAACAAGCTATCATTTACCTAACCGTGTGTGTGTGTGTGTGTGTGTGTGTGTGTGTGTGTACCTGGTAATTATCACGTTGTGGGGACCCACAAAGATAGGAATACCAGTATTTTGTGACCTCGTGGGGACATTTTGACGTCCCCATGAGGAAACAAGCTTATAAATCAAACAAAATGATGTTTTTTCAAAATGTGAAGTAGCAGAAAGTTTTCTGTGATGGTTGGGGTTAGGGAATGGGGTAGGTTAGGTAAGGGATAATGTAGAGGCAGCCGGTAGTTATTGGGAAATAAGCCCCGACAGTGTGATCAGGACCCGACGCGAAGCGGAGGGTCTTGTATCACACTGAAGGGGCTTATTTCCCAATAAATACCGGCTGCCTCTACATTATCCCGCTTATTACACGGCTACTTGCCACATAAGAAAAAAAACTGGACATGAATATGAATTTGAAACATTTTATTGGCATATTTGTTTTAAATTAACATTTTTATCCTTCCGCGAAACTTTACACAGATGCATAAAATGATTGTAATACCTTATTAAGATCCTCTGCTTCATACTTGTCTCCATTTTTTCTCTTTTAGCCAGTCTTTGAGAAGTTTTAATGCCCATTCTGTATTTTTTTGTGTGTTGGCTTCGTTGCTGTCATGCTCAATTTTGTCAAGTTCAGTCTCTCAGTAAGCTGTCTGTGTCTTGTCGTGGTTGTCGAGTGTTTGTCACAAGATGGCGCCAAACAGACAGTAATCTTTATTGATCTTTATTTGCGCGGAGCGATTTTACTCGTGCAAGTAGTACCGGCTATGCGTTATTATTTTGGAGCGGTTATTATTTGAAAAGAACGTACATGCAAATGTCTCATGTCTGTTTGGGCTACCATACCTAACAATCACAGCACTTTCTGTCTGTCTTTATATTCCGTCTCTTTGTATTCCTTATTTTGTTTGTCATACTTTGTGCTGTGAGATGATGTGAATCAACTTGTCAGATGCTATTCTTGTTTTTGACGTTTGCTTGTACAGTGGCTCTGATGTCAAAACACCTCTCAAAATGCTTGCCACGGATGCAAAAAACACAGAAAATCAAACCTGATCTGAATTTTTTTAAGACAGACGAAAGTTTCGAGGCAGTATGTAAACGGGATTGATGCAACATGAGGTTGTATTTATTTTTTAATGTATGGAAATTTTGGAAAAGTATTTCGGACCCAAAGTTCTTTACAGTTTACAGTAACTGTAAACCTTAATACCACAATTGAGTTAAATGAACAAGAGATTTATTCTGAATGAGCAACATGCCTTACATGAGTATTTTGCTTAATACTTTATTAATATATAATTTTCATGTCGCTCTTATGCTAAGTCAGTTCTCTGTAGCGACTTTATTTTGGATAATCTTACGTAAATTAGATATTTATTATTGCTCAGAAGTCACTCTTTAGTAGCCCAGAAGATTTAAAATGAAGTTCTAAATGAATCACTTCAACAAATCAAATTCTGTCTATCAAAATTCTTAAGACATGTATTAAGAGACGTGTAATAAAAATATGGAGCTATAAAATGATTGTGGATAGCTTGGCTCATATAACTTGCCCTTAAAAATATTTGATGTTAATTTAACATATAGGAGTTTAACATAAAATTTCTGACTTTTAATTAAAGACTTTAGGCCAATCTGGCACAGTCTGAGCCATTGTTAAAGTACTAGCAGAGACACATGTAGGATTACTAGGATCTTTGTCTCATTGGTGTCTAGGAGGAACAATTAAAGAGCTCTCACGTAGTTCTGTCCTGTGGGAATGGCCAGAGGAATGTGTGCTATCCCACTGATCCTAGAACAGACGACTGGGACCATGCTTGTATTGATTTCTTGTAAAGAAGCATTTGAGTATCTGGTTGTATCTGTTGTCCTCTGTAGCTTCTGTCCAGTCTCTGAAAGGCTTCAGTCTCCAAGGTGCACAACAGCTAGGGATTCAAACCTAATAATAACTGGTTTGCACCAGACACTTATTGCTGTGGGCAGTCAAAATACCAGACTGCATTACAGACCCCAACAAAGTGTTAATGTAAAGGAAGATATATGGATGAAAAACCCCGAAACCCCATTTTGTTTGGGCAAATATGCCAGTTGTAATACTGATATTTATTTGTCTGCTTTAATCTATCTAGGAATCACTAATTGGATGTTTACAGAGTATTAAGAGGGATCTGTCCCAATTCTCACCAATATTGAATGCAAATGAACGCTGCATGCTAATAAGCTCATGCGTCTGTCTTATGACACAAAGATGCAATATTTTCCAGTGTTTTTGTCACAGGAGAAAGGCTGTGCAACTCCCTATATGCTGTCATATCTGCTAAAAACGGGAAGGAATTGGTTCTCATTAGCAAGGCTCTCAAATATGCCGTAGGATTGCCATTGGCTAGATCCTGCTGGGGTTTTGTGGGTCTGTGACCACATGAATACAGCTATACAGTAATCGAGCCATTTGAGTTAACTTGAGGACCCTGATTGTTGTACACTTCACCACTGAATAAGGCATGGACCACCGTTGTAAGATTACATCTGGACTGCTTTAGTGATAGAGACAATTTTCATTCTCTTTACCAAGCAGATAAGGATCAGGCAAGGTTGCCCAATCATTGCTCCAGATTGCCTATCAATTTCACTCAGTGTTAACTTACTGCGGGTTTATTTTTATCAGTAGACTGTAGTTAAGGAAATGTATCAGTGAAAGGATTGGATTTAGACTGACTTTGCCAAAAGTGCTGTCAGGCCTAAATGAAGCACTGGTTTATTTCCCCAACCCTGTGCACATTACATGAAAAACAATTAAACAGATATTGTTAGAAGATGGTTCTTTGGTGGATAATAAACAGGATTGGTTTCTTAAACACTAGGCCAAAAAATTAAACCATTTGTGATACTTGAAACGTAGCATAACCTCATTCTGCATGAACGTGCTATTCAGTAAAAGCACTTCTGTCAGAACCCATTCCTCCTTACAAAATGTGTCCCCCTGTAGACCTGGGTTTGTGTAGCTTTTATGTGGTTGAGAGGCTGGGATGGTGTTTGAGGTAAAGCTGAAGTGACATCTGATCGGAGGCCGTGAAGTACCTGTTAGGTAGTGAATATTAATAAGGCAGCCCTCGGTGTGTGCTGAGGCATCGACTCCTCTGTCTAAACGCTGTTACATGCCCGCGATTAATATTTCTGCAGAACAGGAGAGAAAATCGGAGTCAAGCATTACTAATGCATCTACAGTGAGAAGGACGAAGAGAATCCCTAACACCACACTGCTTCAGTCGTAAAGCAAATGTACAGATATGTAAAAGTTTCCACTTTAGACACAACAACCGAAGAAGGCCGCTACCCTGACTGACTTACACAGAAAGAAATGGGTGACATTTATTAACCATTACTGTACTTTATAGGGCAGTTTACGGACAGGGTTTAGATAAATCCAGGACCACCTTCAAATTAATATAACCCTGGCATTTTTGGTCTAGAAGCCTAATCTTGGTCTTGTTTTAAAGAAGACACTTTACTTCAGGGTGATTCTCACGAAATCCAGTGTCCATTCTCACAAAATCCATGTCCAGCATCAGAATAAGAAAAAACCTTGAAGCCAATTTTTTTTTGCACATATAAGGATTTAAAACATATTTCCTATAAAATTGTTTACATTTTTTAGATTATCATTATAAAAAAATATCCTTACCGCAACATGATATTACATTAAATTTATGCATTTACAAACTCATGTTTTAGTAATGAGAACAAAAAAGTTGTCTATGACAAACAAAATTTCAATTTTTATCTGGAGAGAAAAAAATAAGAACTGCTTACCTTGTAGCCATCTTGAGTGTCACAGTCAATTTTGTCCCTTCCAAAATTTTTTTTTTTTTTTTTTTTGAAAATGTTAGTTCCTTGAGGGTTTAAACAATGATTGAAAATTGTTGCAGAGGATGAGAAACTTTTTCTTGGACACATTTATATTCCTTATTATTGTCTCTACATTTACAATGATCACCAAACACCACATGTTTCTTTAGTGTAAATGTTTATAGTAAAACATGCACTGAAGCTTTTTATTTTTTATATTTTTTAATTATAAATATTTCCATGTCAAAGAACCCAAATCCAGTCATGGACACGTTGCGGTAATGACATTTTTCCATTAAATGTGTAAAAAAACAACAAAATTGGTTTGTATGATGTCATTTGAAATCATGTGCAAAATAGTATGTGAAGAGATGTTTGTAACTGTATGTTTCTTATTTTGATACTTTTACTTTGCATTTACTTTTTTATCAAAATGTTTCATGACACCTCATAAGTCTAATTTCGCGCGAATCACCCTATAGGGTTTTTCACCTCCTTAATATAGAGAAGTTTATTTTCAGAAATACAAATTTTCCATAACATATTCATTTTATAAATAAAATAATATTAAATGTAAATATTTCACACATGAAGCCATAAATCTCAAGTAGTTGTGATCCAAATTTCAAGTTAAAATCACAAAAATCTGGTTTGTGTCACAGTTTTAGTGGTTTTACCAACTACAGCAACTAGATGTCAACGGTTTGCTGCATACTCTTGTCACAAATTAATAAATTACTGTCACTGCATTATATAGGTTTTGAAATATAAAAACTACATTTTTAGAGCTTTCCGATGATACATAGTTTGTCAACATTTTTGAAGATTTATAATGGGGTATAGTGTTATGAATAAATAATAATTAATATGCTATGGTGGGGGAAGTCATGTAACAAAAAACTGTCACTACATTATTTCTATCATCAGATAACCTTGAAATATAAAAACTACATTCTTAGAGCTTTCTGGTGATATATAGTTTTCTTATGATTTGTTTAGGTTAAGAGTAGGGTTTTAGTGTTATAAATATGTAAAAACAAATTTGGCCTACCTGTGGGCAAGTGAACTTTTAAGAACTTGACTCTCACTATGTCATAAATTTCCTTAAATGGTGATGAAATATGAAAACTACACACTTTGAGCTTTCCAATGATATATAGTGTGTCATGATTGGATAAGAATTCACATGCAAAACACTGAAGTAAAAGTAGGCGTCCCGCCGGTGGGACAGTGACATTTAGCAGGATATAAATGTTTTGAGGCACACTCTCTTCATAAATGAAACAATTACTCTCCCTACATAATTTATTTATGAAACACTGTTGAAATATGTATTCTTGAGGCTTTCCGATGATAAATAGTTTATAGTGATAGATACAAATTTACATGCAAAATATTAAAGTAAACTCAGGTGTCCCGCTCACGGGACAGCGCCACTTAAGGGTTAAGAAATAAATACTTGCAAGATTTAATCACATTTATTCGTTTTGTAGACGCATTTACCCAAAGCGACCTATAAGCCAGAAAGCATTTAACATGTCATCTAAAATGTATATACAGTAAAGAAGGTGAAACCATTTTCCAGCCACCCTTTGAATCTTCTCTCTTTGAAAGCTAGCAAGGCTATCCTGAATAACAGAACAGCAAACATGTTTTTTGAAATAACATGACTGCCGTAATGGTCCTATGGCACATTCTGTCTTGATGCCTAGCAACCGGTGTTTGGGGACATCCAATTTTCTTTCTGATGAATGCAGGGTTACAACGGAGGAGACTTTGCTGGTTGAAAAAGCGTTGAAACTCCACCTAAACTGTGTTCAGTCACATCAGAACCAAGATTCACCGTTTGGAGGAAATCACTATAGAATTCTAAGCTGAAATAATCAATCTCTTGCAATCGCACGTTGTAGTGCGCATGCTTAGACATGCTTGCCAAGGCCAGAGTAAGGAAGACTGTGTCCCCAGACTAAATGCTACTCTGAGCATCTTACATCTATACTACTTAAATACAGTCTGCACCTGTGAGCCATGAGAATTGTTCCCACCTCACTTCTATAGTTGCAGCCGTAGGGTGAGGAGAGTTCAAATCTGGTTTTGTGGTTTTAATATCCAATCTACACTACTTCCCATTTTTCTCAACAAAAGTGCTAGGTGCAATATTAAAGTAAATTTTGAAGAAGTGTTCTAAAGAACAATGTTAGTTTGAGATCTACAACTTGCAAGCTAACAAAGTTTAATAGGGAAGAGAAGATTCATAAAAAATTAACAATGCGATGTTGATCACTGATTGATCTGAGAGAATCATCACTACCAGCGTCATCGCTATAATGTAAAAGATTAGCTTTACCTTCATGCTAGTTTGCGCTGTCTCAAGTAAACCTGTTGTCATCTGTGCTTTGCTGTAAGTTCCCAAACTCCTTTTTAGTGATGAAAAACATCCACAGGTTGAGAATCAGAAATCAATAACAGTTTTTTTCCAGACTCACAGTTTGTGATGGCACATTCGCGATGCGCACGTCCGCATATATGCTTAAATGCAACTTAAATGAGGCTCAGCGGAGCGCGTCGACTGACAAAGGTAGTGATAAACGCGATGTGCAAACATCTAGTGTGGTGGTCAATTTTAATTTTGTGGCGGACTGAGAAATAAATAAATGCATGCTAATGCACAACAATGCTCTCACTTGTATGATGTCACAGCAGTAGGCAGCGCAAATATAACGACACGCCTATAATCCCTCCCACTCAGAAGTGTTACTAAACTCAAACTTTATTTGAAATAAAGAACTGTTCCAGCTCTTGAGTCTGATTTCAGGACACTTATGATCTTTGTACTTGCATGACGTTTTTTCTGGTAACTTGAAATTATTTTCCTGTTTTACAGCTGTGGTATAGCAAGCAGTATTACAGGAGAATTGCAGAATGTCCTGCAGTGATGATCAGCCACGCTGACATTTAAATATTTATTTCGACAGCAGCTCAACATAGTTTTTAGAAAACTACAACAGTACATTTTCTTAGAAGTAAAAATCAACAGCGCATTTGTATATATTTTATCAGTATGTGTGTTCCTGGGATCGAACCCACTGATCTTTGTGATGCCAATGCAATGCTTTACCAATTGTGCTACACAGTTTCTGTAAAATTCTTCTCCTGAAAAATATATACCCACTATATTTTGATCTTTCCCTGCACAAACACATCCTATGTCATCTGTATTTAGATGGACTAATTTCACAGCAGATTTGAGGCGGATTGCTAGATTAATGTAGCACAGAAAAACTGAGAGGTCGATGTGACCCAAATGGCTGTTTTGGGCCGACCACCTACAACCCTCATGAAATGGATGAGAAACTGGCTGTAAACCCATTTCACGGCCAACTTTAACAGCCTACTTGGGATTTGTAAAAACAATCCACACCTACTGCTAAATGTATTTCTTTATTCTATAAAGTTTCACATAAAGCAAAACTGTTTCTGCATGAAATTGAACTTTCTGATGCTCCAAATGAGATCCCAGAATTTGCATCTGTGTCTGTCCATTTAAGGCGATATTTAGAAAAATGACATTTTGAAATATCAAAGGCCATCGTATTATTAAATTTCATCATTCAGTGATAACCAAAGAGACCTTTTAATCTGCCAACTACAAACTCAAAATTTTGGGGAATATCCGTGATGAGATTCATAAATCTCATGTGAGATGTTTTCATAGATGTCATTTGTTTTAGTCACAAGAGCTTTGTTTAACATTCCACCAAAAATATAATGATTTTTAGTAGGCACACTTGGCTAATAAAGCTTTTTATTCGGAGTATACAAGTAATGTATTGCCGGTTGTAGGCGTAACTGTGTGTTTACACCCGACGCGATAGAGGGAGCAAAAACGAATAGTATTCTCGTGTAGTTGGACGCTTAAACATTAAGAGTTTACTCGCTTCATTCACGCGTGAATTTGTAGTTATTTGAGACATTCACATGGAAATTCGCGTCATGGGAGGGGCTTCTGCAACTCCGCTCACTTCCTGTAATCACGTCACAACTAGAGCAAGCTCCTGGTTAACGCGGTGCGAATATCCGCCTAAGTTCAGATTTTTCAACTCGCACGTTTCCCATTGCAACCCTCAATTTTCGCTGATCGTGTCACACCCAGGGGCTGGCTATGGTTTGGCTAAAGCCACGCCCCTTTTCAACTTCCACCTTGAGGAGGTCCCCAAAGCCAACCCAATGACCAGACAACAACGAGGATAAGTAAGTATAAAAACAAATCTTTATTTATTTAAATATTTAAAAGAAACGGGGGAAATGGGGAAAGGGCAGTTAAAACTAGGGTCTCTGGCTCTGCCCTCCAGGTGGGCTGCGGCCAAGGCAGTAACGAGAAGAGGGGGGGGCGTAGAAATCAGGCTCCTGCCTGCTCCCTTTTATCCGTGGAGCCCACCTTTTCCTTCCTGGAGGCAGAATAAAAGCAAAATGAGTGTTGACGTTGTTCTCCTGTCTGCGTACCTTTTCTCTCCTCACGGGGACTTCACCGCACATGCTTTTACCGTTCTCCTTCGTGTCGTTCACTCTTCCTTTCTCTTACTCCACAGACAGCGGCTGGGACACAAAAGCACAGTTAGTTCGACTTGGTTTGCTCTCACCTCTTCGCTGTTTACAGCTCACAGTAAGTACAGGCTTCACACAGTTTGTTCTCTCGGTGCTCACTCTCTTTCTCTTTCTCCACAGGCAACGGCTGGGACACAAAGGCACAGTTAGTTCGACTTGGTTTACTCTCACCTCTTCGCTGGTTACAGGTCACGGTAAGTACAGGTTTTCACACAGTTTGTTCTCTCGGTGCTCACTCTCCTTCTCTTTCTCCACAGGCAACGGCTGGGACACAAAGGCACAGTTAGTTCGACTTGGTTTGCTCTCACCTCTTCGCTGGTTACAGCTCACGGTAGGTACAGGTTTCACACAGTTCGTTCTCTTGGTGCTCACTCTCTTTCTCTTTCTCCACAGGCAACGGCTGGGACACAAAAGCACAGTTAGTTCGACTTGGTTTACTCTCACCTCTTCGCTGATTACAGCTCACGGTAGGTACAGGTTTCACACAGTTCGTTCTCTTGGTGCTCACTCTCTTTCTCTTTCTCCACAGGCAGCGGCTGGGACACAAAGGCACAGTTAGTTCGACTTGGTTTGCTCTCACCTCTTCGCTGGTTACAGCTCACGGTAGGTACAGGTTTCACACAGTTCGTTCTCTTGGTGCTCACTCTCTTTCTCTTTCTCCACAGGCAACGGCTGGGACACAAAGGCACAGTTAGTTCGACTTGGTTTGCTCTCACCTCTTCGCTGGTTACAGCTCACGGTAGGTACAGGTTTCACACAGTTCGTTCTCCTCCTGGGATCCTCCTTGCGTTCCGTTTCGGTGCGGTGCGTTCTCCGTCCCTGAAATCAACAGACTTGAAAAGGGGTCCAATGTAATACAACCAGGTGGCGGACTTACGACAATTGGTTTCTCTCAATAGGTCAGATCGACAAGCCGTTTTCCATGTAGCGTCGGGGACAGACCCTCACGACAAGCTCGATGGTCACAGAGGGGTGGATACGTCGCACTGTCACACCAGGCCGAGCGCTGCCCTTCTCTTGTTCCCGTTAGGCGATCGTACACCAAGCAGGGGCGCCCCTTTGTAGAGACCACGGGACGGCGGAATTCCTACACCTCACTCTCTGCAACAGTAAGTATTACGTAGGTAAAAGCATCAACAATAGTAACCCTTAGTCGTACTCACACATACACCAATCGTCCAGCTCTTCACCGCCGTTCTTCAGAGGCACCCCAAACGTCTGGACGGGAGATCGTTCCGTGGCACTGCTCCGTTAATTAGGCCTGAAGCGTATTCACAACATATATTAGGATATTCTTCACTAAGACCGGCAACCTCTTCGTCCTCCTTTGACAAAGTGTACGAAGGCGGGGGTTTGTCTGACAAGACACACAGCAATACACAGCAGTACACAGCAGTCCACAGCAGTACACAGCACCACATCAAAAGTGAAAGTTCCACAGCACAAAGACTCACCCACCACGCTCAAGTGTACACAAAGGACGCCCGTCTCTTTACACTTTGCCCAGGTCCGACTGGTGATGGATAATAAGGCCTAGCTGATGGTCTCGTCGCTGTGACTAGCTTCCGTCGAATATTCTCTCGGCTCACCCACCACGCTATCTTAGGGGTAGGGCCGCCCTGGAAGTATCCACTAGAAAGACAGGTTAGTATACAAAACGTCTTCACAGAATATTATTACTCACGAGTACTGTGAACTATTTGTCTCACGGCCCTTTGCTCTGGTCCACACAACAGGCGACGTCAACCCTGCAAAACAGGGCGTCTCTTCCAGCGTTTCTACAATTCACTTGCAGGTTTGTACTCACATAAACTCCGTTCTTTTCCTCTTGTTGTGTCTTTGTTTACAACATTTTCCGTTCGTTTTTCAACCTTTAAGGTTCGCAATGTCCCTCCAACTATACCGCTTCAGCCTGGGAAAGAGAGCTGGACCGCCACCAGCAGCGTATCAGATGAGTACAACGCAGCACTTCAACACAACATCAACAACCAGCCCCTAACTGTGATTTAAGCTGTTCTTTTATACTGGCCTGCTCAGCGTGTCCTCCAATCATCGTCGCTCCCGTTAACTAGGCACAGCTGTATCCAATTCGCCGATTTTCCCTCCCGCGGCGCTACTGGAAGTTCCGGTGTTCTTCCTTTCCGGCCCGGGTGGAAACACTTCCGGGCGGAACCAACCTTCCTTAACTTTGGTTCCGCCCCTAAAAGATCGTCACCTTGTGACAATCGCACCATCCGGATCACTATTCAAATCTTTGCATTGACTTAACATGTAAATCACTTGCGCTTGCCGTCTTTTCTGCGTCTGGTGTAAACACACAGTTACAGTGCACATTACCAATGCTAACTCATGGCAATTCATACGTATTTTACAATGTGGCTAATTCGTATTAATTTGTACGATCACATTCATATTTTTTTACGAGTTGTCTTTGCCCCGTGACACTGGGGTTAGGGGTGGGTTTTCGTTTATGGTAATCATTTGTTTTGCATAATTTGTTGGCATCCTTCTGTCTCTAGAGACAATGGAGTCTGCACCTAAGTATTTAGTTAGTTATGGGGCAGCAGCACCGGCTATGGCTGAATAAGCCAATTCGGGAGCAGCAGCTTCTGCCGCACTTGCTGCAAGTGTGGACCATGGTGGGTGCTATGGGGGGAGCAGTGGTAGGCTGGGTTCTATGTTGCTTGCATCTCTTCCTTTCCTCGCGCTGGATTCCTTTCTTCTCCTCAGCCTGCTTGACGCCGGTTTTGACATTTGCATTCCAGCTAGAGCGGTCGGAAGTTGCTGTTTGACAACATAGAGGATGTCTTTTGGGATGCGGCCATTGTCCATCTTGCATACGTGTCTGAGCCAGCGCAGGCGCCTCTGGGAAAGGGTGGCGAACATGCTTAACATGACTCCCTGAGCAAAAACATCTGCTTTGGAGACGCGATCCTCCCAGGTAATGCCGAGGAGTCGTCTGAGGTTGCGCATGTGGAAGGCGTTCAGTTTTCGCTCTTGGTGCGTGTATAGGGTTCAAGCCTCACTGCCATATAGAAGGGTGCTCAGCACGCACCCTTGGTACACCTTCATCTTTGTGTTGAAGGGTCAGCACAGGGTTGTCCCACACACGCTTTGCTAGGCGGGCCATGGCGGTTGCTGCTTTGCCTATCCTCACATTAAGCTCGGGATCCAGGGATAGGCTGCTGGAGATTGTAGAGCCGAGGTATGTGAACTTATCCACCACCTCCAGGGTGTGTTCACCGATGGTAATTATGGGAGTGGTGCTGACATCCTGATCCATGATGTTGGTCTTCTTGAAGCTGATGATGAGGCCAAACTCTGTGGATGCCTCCACGAAGAGAGTGATGAGTTGCTGAAGGGCGGCTTCCGTGTGAGCAGTGAGGGCGGCATCATTGACAAAGAGCATCTCATGGATGAGGACCTTGCGCACCTTGGTCTTCGCTTTGAGGCGGGCGAGGTTGAATAGGTTCCCGTTGCTCCGTGTGTGGAGGAAGATGCTCCTAGCGCAGGAGCAGGGAGAAGAATATGCAGAAAAGTTTCGATTTTCGTTTATGGTAATCATTTGTTTTGTATGATTAACTCTGTATGAATTCATTCAATTTAGCCAACTCGTAAAATATGTACAAATTCTCATAAGATCAGACATGGTAGTATGTAGCAGTATACTTAAAAAGACATTCAATCCAAACTTTAGAAATACCACTAGAAATTTTATTCAGCAATATTCAATGTTTTCAGCATAGACACCATCAGGAAAACACCAAGAGACTTTCTTATACAACTGAAAATAGCTGTCATTAGCCCTTTTCATTTGAACCTATTAAATTACCATAAAATGTTTTTTTCCAGTAAATTCAAAAATGTGCTGTTGACTCAAGCAAATGGGATCTCTTTTTACTAACTGTAAATGTATTAAACTTCAAACAAAACTGTAGACCAGCATCTACAGAGGTATTGTGTGTTGTACATGTTGTATAATGCTCTCTTGCTGTTGCCATGACCACATGTATAACTTATTTTTGGGCTAGGCCCCTAAAAAGATCAAGTTTTTGTGTTATTAAAGTGAGATGGTGCAGGTCGGAATATTTTGATATTATTTGGTAATTTAAAGCATTTGGATTTATTTTGGATTCTTATGGGCTTGTCATGTTATGATTAGTCCAAAAGAGACTTTTTATGCTATGCCATAAGATTGTCTGATATGTTTTCTTGTAAATTAGCGTTTTTATCAGACTCTTAATGGATTCTGCCAACAAATTGGTATTTCTGAATGGCCTGAGGTCAGAATTAAGAGGATCTGACGTGATCTAATTTTTGGCGGAGGTGGTGTTTAGTGGCTTTTGCATCTGAGCTCTACAATTCCTAATGCATAACTCTTTCTGCTTTGTGTGCTGGATGATTTCACAGGTCTGACTCAAAGCCAATTATTTGCAGATATCTTCCAAAAACACATTTCTGTCAATCACCATGTGATATAACATCGTACCACACCAAATGTAACATTTTGATTCAATGTTTCAGTTCACCAGACCAGGAGATGATGTCGTTTGCATTTAAATTCTTGCTTCTGCAGCGCAGGACCACAACAATCCTACAGTTCAACACATAAATCATTTCAAAACATAAAATTTATTTTTCACTTCTGGTTTAGAGACGGTGAAAACAGAGAGAAGGATGTTACATGACACAGAATAATAAGGCTGTTCCGTATGGATGGTAATGAAGACAGCGAATGCAAAGACAGATGAAGACATTACGCGAACATAATCAAATCTTTCATAGTCATACGGAAATTCGGCAAATTCCTGAAAAAAGACGGTAAATAGAGAGAGAGAGATAGAGAGAGAGATGGAAATAGAGACCGAGATTAATCAAGACCCTGCGGGAAGAATATGTGCAATGCTGTCCAACGGTGCACAGAAATATAATTTTGAAAAAGGTCATTAGGCAGCAACTTGGGCAAATTGAAAGCGCATAGATTGTCGTGTCATAAATAAAGTCCTGTCATTTTCACCTGCCAGCATGCATGCAAAAATTCCACCCTGACATTATCTGTGTCACCTGGTCATTACTCTTAATACCAGCATCTGCTCTGCAATGCAAATGCATTCCCCTGACGCCAGAAAACCAATACCCACGTTTTCCGAAGCCCCTCACCACAGCTGTCATAACTGATATGAGATATTAAGATTCCTTACAAAATGTCCCCCCTCCCTGAAATTCAAAATCAATGTAACCTTTTCAGTGTTGAATAATGGAGGCGAGAAAAAAACCGCCATAATGCTGACTGTGTCATAAAGCAAACTGTGGTAATTACATTATTAATGTCACATTGAGAATACCAATGGCAAGGGGAGACGGGAGCAACCACCTCAACTGTTACAGGATATTAAATATTAAATAATTTCCATGATAATCACATAGATAATCCAATTTTATTTATGCACAGACAGTACTGCTGTATCGGCCCATCTGCTCTACAATTGCAAATGTAGACTATAAATAGGACTTCAATTTGAAATCTTTTTACTAATGCAAGAGCATCAGATATATCTTAATATACAGATAAATGTCCAACACACCAGGGAGCTCACATATTCTGAAACGCTTCATTAAACAAATTATTTTTGTGAATACAACCCGAAAATCAACTGAATGTAAGACACAAGTAAACAAAAAATGTCCTTCACCACTTCAATATAAATCAAGGCCATATTAAAAGCAGCTGGTCAACACTGTTATTAAGCTCTTTGGCTTCAAAAGAAAAGAGGAACACTCCAAATGAAATCTGTTGGTTAATAATGCAGAAAACACATAAAGCGTGGCCCTCAAACCATCTTCAGCTTCATCTATCTCCCTCCGAGCCCCGTATCGATTCGTCTGACATGCCTCATGCTGAAAGGACACCAGTGAAGAAAAGAAATCCAATGAAAGTGCAGACCTCCTTTCTCAAAATATCCCGCCCTCGGTCCGAGGCAAAAATAAAGTAATTTTCATGTCTGGAAATCCAAGGGGGCGAAGAACAGGAAGGATAGTGGCTTCAGGTTTCAAACTCTTTGTGGGTCATGGAGCGTTGCTGAAGAAAAAGCCTAGGCTGTGAGTAATTGGCTGCCTAATGAATTGTATTGGCAGACCTTGTTCTGTGGAGGGTTGAGTGTGTCACAGGGCACTTGGCTCACACTCAAGGGCTGGGCTTTATTGGCTTTCTCTTTGGATTTGCGGCCACTCGTTCACCTCTACAGATGCTGCGGACCAACCATGTGGATGTATGGAAACTTTCAGATGGGCTCATTTTCAAAAAAATGTCCATAAAAAGTTTATCGAATTTACTGTAACTTCTAGCATAGGAGTCTCTGCAAGTGATGTTAATTTTAACGTAATATGGATTTTGTCTTTTTGTATCATTCAGAGAAGGCAGGTTATCATTACACAGTATTACCTTTGGGTTACATATTCTGGCTCTGGCCTCTGTGTCCACTGTTGTGAGGAGACAGCATGGGAGGAGATTTGACACTATATTTGGCCGTTCTAACATGTGGGGAGCTTTTGGCTCAGAATGTTGGGTCATTCAGACTGTTACACCTTCTTATGACCCCTAATCCACATTATGGCAACTTTGATGAAGTCAAAACATTATTTAATATCTGTAGCAACAAAGGTAACTTGCATTACTAGTTATTCTAAGAAAACAACACTTCTTTTAAGATTTAGTGCAAATTTTTTAAGGATTTTTTGTCATTAACCATAATGAAAATATTATTATTGGGCAGAACTTTGTTGTATTTTATACTCACACAAGGAATTAAAGGCACACTATGTAATTTTTGCCACTAGATGTCGCAAAACAACGAAGGCATAGCTTGATAATGCAGCGAAGGAACGTAGAATCGATACAGTTAACTATCTTGATACTTTTTCCCACAATAGTGTATCGATATTTCAATCTCTACTGTCAATATTTTAAAAAATAGCTGTAGTTGTCCCTGTCCAGTTGTCTGTTATATATGGCCAATGTCTCAGAAGTTAGCGTGAGTGAAAAAATGGCAGTAAATTTAAAAACACCTGCAGCTTTCGTGTGGACGCACTTTGGCTTTAAAAAGGCTAGATTTTTTTACATGTTTGATAAAAAAGAAAAAGCATAGCAATGTATCGCAACATGTAACGCATTGTATCGTACCGTGATACATTGTATCATGGGCCATGTATTGTGATATGTATCGTATCCTAAGGCCCTTGCCCTAGTCCCGATACCTCCCCTTCCCCTACATTTTTGCCCTAACCCTCGATTTTGCGCATGCACGTGTAGGGGTAGGGCGTCCCATTCCTTTAGGGAGCAAGACGGAGTGCTATTTTCCCCTTAGAATCAACCCTCAAAATGTAGTCAGGACTGATGCAGGCTTAAAACGAAGTGGGAGATGAAATTACCCAGGATACCTTGCGAGCTGGTCAAACTTTTCGACCAAGATGGCGGACGCTGCTGGTAAAGAACAACAATTTTTTTTGCAAATAAGCATCTTAAAATTCTTGAAATTGTTGGAATATGTTAGTTTGAACACGACTTTTGTGTTTGTGAAGTTTTGAACACTAATGTTAGAAAATATTTTACGAAGCTATTAGACGATTTCTCCCGACTGCTTCGAGAGAGTCTGTCCATCATATATACATCTGATCTGGGAAGTTTTGTCAATATTTAGGATAAGGGCTGTAATGATTAATCGTGCAAATGCGTGTTTTCTCAATGAATGGATTTTAATGAATTACGGTGAAATCCCGGCACATCTGAACGCCAGGGACACTCACTTGCAGAAACTCCCTTTGTGCCACAGAAGAAGTAGCATTACAAACACTATTCAGGAAATGTCTACAGGAATATTTATATCGCTGTTCTTCAAATTGTTTATATTGATTACATACTAATAATAGTAATCACGCTGCACGTGACATAGGTGAGAACGTTAGCCAAACTAGTTTCCATATAGTGGTGTCCCATTTCATAGGGAAAGATTTGAACCCCCACTTCCCTCCTTGAGGGGACTTTACTGTTGAGGGCACTCAAAACCAAGTGGAAGTTTTAAGGCGGTAGAAATGGGATGGGGCCTTAGTCTTCACCTTTACTGCCCAAGTACACCAATCCAACGGGATTTACAAATTACTGTATATTCATGGATGACGTAATGAAATAGTTTTGTAAGTGTTATGTTATTATTGAAAGACAACAGAGTGTTGTGCTAGACCAGAGGTTTTCAAAAAGTGGGTTGAGATGTCACAAAGTGATGGATTGCAAAAGTCTCTTGGCTGTAGCGGTGAATGACACAAAAAAACAGTTTAGTCCAACTAATGACAAGCAATGACAATGATTTTAATATAATAAACCATAACAATATACACTATATTGCCAAAAGTTTTGGGACACCCCTCCAAATGATTGAATTCAGGTGTTCCAATCACTTCCAGTGAACGGAACTCTTAATGCTTCATCATACCTATACATTTTGGACAATTTCATGCTACCAACTTTATGGGAACAGTTTGGGGATGGCCTCTTTCTGTTCCGACCTGATCGTGCACCAGTGCACAAAGCAAGGTCCATAAAGACATGGATGAGCGAGTTTGGTGTGAAGGAACTTGACTGGCCTGCACATAGTCCTGACCTCAACCCAATTGAACATCTTTGGGATGAATTAGAATGGAGACTATGAGCAAGGCCTTCTCATCCAACATCAGTGTCTGGCCTTACAAATGTGCTTTTAGAAAAATGGTCAAAAATTCTCATAAGCACACAGTCTTCCAAGAAGAGTTGAAGCTGTTGTAGCTACAAACTCCATATTAAACCCTATGGATTAAGAATGGGATGTAATTCAGGTTCATGTGCATATAAAGTGTTCCAAACTTTTGGCAATATAGTGTATATTACAATATAAACTTACATTTTATATTGTAATTAAACTTACAATTACATAACAAAATGACAAGAAAAAAAACTACTTACATAAAAAATATAAAAATTTCCATATAAAAATATGTTGTTGGGTCCCAGGATAGATTATACCAATTTAAACGTGGGCTGCGAAATGAAATGTTTTGTAACCCCTCGCATTGACGCTACTATTAGAACTTGCAAATGTGTGGCAGGCAGATCCAGTGATGAGATTTATACAGTACTGCTTTCATAATCGATCCTGTGAAACTTTGATACTGTATCATAGGTCGATCTACCCAGTTCTATGGAATTATTTTTGTGCAAATAAAAATGCAAACTAAAAATAATTGTATCCAGATCGCTGTCCAAAATCTGCTCTACTGCAGTCTAAGGGTACTTTCACATCTGTAAAAAATTTACATTGTAGCTTTTTTAGCAGTTTTGTTTTCTTTTCACACTGATTGCTCTGGTCCGCACCAGTTGAAACTAACCAAAATGCAGTCATGTGATAACATATACATCACTCAATGGCCACATGTCTTTGAATGTATTTTATAAACTGCTTCTCAATTGGTCAGAATTAACATGGAGGAAATTCCATTGGTACCCCGGAAGTAAACAAAAAAGACGAAAATACAGCAGACACAATGGAGAGATGACTGCACGCTGTAATTATGTCCGTGGTTGTTATATACTACATAGTTTGTATACAGCACTCAACAAACTGTTAATTACCAGAATGAATCGTGGATGCGGCTTGAAAACAAAGTTTTAATGCACTGCAAATGGCGAAGCCACCGAATTTCTGAGGCTCTGCACCTCCTTGCAACTCCAGGGTATGTCCAGGACCTGCGATTCTGCTAATATTGCTAATAGAAACTGTCAACAAACACTTCCTCATCCCATAATGCACAGCGCAGCTGATTACGGCAGCAGTACTTTTGCTGTTAGGTCTGTTCGATCTTGTATCGCGCTTTCACCACAAACGAACCACGCCAGAGTTCATTTGAAAGCTTAACGAGACCACCGCTTCAAGGAGGTCTCGGTCTGCTAGTTTGGTCTGCTTTTGGTATTGCTGCATTCTTACCTGCCCAAACGAAGCACACCAAGTGAGCTATCGAACTCTGGTAAGACTCAACTGAACTAAATAAGGGAGGTGTGAAAGCACCCTAAAACTTCCTGATCAGGGAGCTGTCAATCCAAATCTTACCAACCGATGAGAGTAAAGCGTGGATAAGTCCCTCCCACATGAGAGGTTTGTGCTAGAATGGCGAATGTAAACTTATGAAGCGTAAACAAAAACTCTGGCAGTGAATTAATCAAACTTGATTCGCTAAAAACAGTCAAAAAAGAATACAGTATACATGTTAAAGTTTTGCCTTTTCATTTTCAGTTTGTTTTTCTTTATTCTCATTTCAAATCTTTTCTTAAAAGTCTGCATTCATTTTTATTGGCACAAAAATAATTCCATACAGTTCCATATGTGGAAATAGTAGTTGTAGCATCTAGCAAGTTACTGTTGATTTATGTTGTAATGTAACGATTATGAAACTTTATTTCATAAAGTCATCCATGAACATGATTTTTGAGTCTTGTTGGATTGATTTACATCAGCAAACCGGTCTGCGCCTCACGGCATGAAGTCAAATACACTTATGATTTGTTCAGCAGTAAAAGTGGAAAATGAGGATAACACAGAAATTACACTATTGACAGATGACAAAGAATGGATGTTACACTGGTTACAATTGTGAATTTGTCTAGATTGAAACACTGTTGGAAACATATGGAATAATGTGAATACACCCGTGGACAAAACACTGTGCTAGTGATTTTACAATGTTTAATGCAAGCTTTTTGTGAAAGTGAAAAATATATAAGAACAGGCCAGTCTATGATACACTTTAAAACCAACTTACTCACAGACAGAGGACTAGATTGAAAACCACCTCAGGTTCCTATTTGGACAGTAAGGTAATTCTGTCTAAATTAAATCACAGTCTAATTGAATCAAGTCCAGCTGAACAAAAAGACAGTTTTTGGCATAGTTGTATTGCGAACATACTTAGATTTAGATTTTCTACATATGAAGCAACCACGGCAGCATTTTATAGTGATTTCAAATGCACTGCTTGGATGCTGAAATGTTTAAGAACAAAATAGGACATGATACTTTTATCAAACACTAAATTAATGTCCTTTTTTTAAATGAAGTTTTAGCAGTGAATTTAAAAAGTATTTGGTGAATGTGGTAATTACGGCTAATAAATATCTGCTGTCGAAATTTAGGCTGTTGACTGAGTCTGAGAGACGAATCATTTAAATATAAATACGATGGCATTTAGCATGCCATTAGTGCATTGTTGACCCAGAGCACAGTTTGACAGCTGAAGAATGATGGGACAGCTCGTGTGCAGAGCGTTGAGAAACAAATGTACACACAGTCATTAGAAAAGCCATGAAAAGCTACGCTTAATTGTCTCTCGTGGGGTGAAACTATTGGCCGTCAGAGGCGCACAGGCTTGTTCTCATTATTCAAGGGTAGAAAACATCTTCAATGAGCAAAAAGACAAAAACAGACAATACAGCTAATTATAGTAAAATTTATGGTCCCAAGAAGACAGTTCATTATTAGCCTGCTTAACACGGATCCATAAAGAAAGTGCGGTTTATAAAAGAAAACATGGGATTTAGGCCAAGTTTTCTTTTATAAACCAAAATAATGTTAGTAGGCAGATTGTAGCTCAAGAGTGATGCTGACTAGCTTTCTCCATTTTTATTTTCAGTGAGTGCTGATGTTGAGTAGATTGGATCAGGTTGAGTTATGCCCCCGGCAAACAAGTTAGAAAAGAATCCAGATTTCCAGAGTGCAATAACAATCCGTCAGGCGGCCAGCAATGGTGAACGAGAACTAAGGTGAAATAAAAACCATTACTAGTGACAAGAGGGTGATATATAGGACGACAATTTATTACTTTCAGGAGTAAGAGATGCATGTACCAAATTCTGGATGGGATGTGAATTGTTGCCTATTCTGTCAACAGAGTCTGCGGGTAAGTCATTTTGAAGGTGAAAGTAACTTTGTTCGGAAATGTGGGAAATCAAATCATTTTTCAGGTCGCCTGTTTTCAGTGGTATATGTTAGCTGTAAATTAACAAGCCTTCACAAACTACCACACACTCAACTTTAATTTGTTGATATTGTATAAAGAGAGACATCACATATCCAAACAAGTTTGTTTCAAACACTTCAGAGCAAAGTATGCAAATATTCTTGTATTTGGTAGTCTTTCTGGTTTTAAAGATAGACAGACCGTCAGGTAGGCAGAAAGAAAGAGAGTGAGAAAGAAAGAAAGAAAGAAAGAAAGAAAGAAAGAAAGAAAGAAAGAAAGAAAGAAAGAAAGAAAGAAAGAAAGAAAGAAAAAGAACCCTGCTGAAAAAAACAGCATCAAACCAGCATGGGAATTATGCTGGTCTATGCTGGTTTAGCTGGTGATCACCAGCATACCAGCACCAAAATACAACATATGCTGGTCTTGCTGGTATGACCAGCATGGGATGCTGGTGTGACCAGCTTGGGATTCTGGTGCTAGTGCTGGTTTGGTGCTGGTTTAGCTGGTGCTGATGCTGGTTTTGTGCTGGTATGCTGTTTTTTTCAGCAGGGAAATAAATAAATAAATAAAGAAAGAAAGAAAGAAAGAAAGAAAGAAAGAAAGAAAGAAAGAAAGAAAAGAGAATGTAGAGGAGAAGGCTTGACATATTTAGCATCACTATAAGTCAAAGTTATGCATGATCATCAATCATTGCCAAAAAAATAGAAAAAACACAAATTATTTTGGACACTGGCAAGTACCATGCGGAAAGTACAGCAAACTGCAGACATTTTCAACATAAACATTATGCTTACCTTATATGAACATCTGTGCGGATTGTACCATAATACAGCAAAAAATAATTTCATTGTCGCATCGTTTATTGAATTTGTTGATTTAAAGGTGGTGTGTGTAAATTTTAGCAAACTCTGGTGGTGAGATTGCAAATTGCAATCAACAGCTCACCCCTCAATTTCATCACACATATGGTAGCTGCTACAGGACAAACATGTTGTTGTCTGAGACAACGTAGAGACGAACCACACTCTGTAGAACAGTTTGTCCGTCATGTTAGAAACATGATGGTTACTTCAATGTAAGGGGACCCTTTGTGTTTGTAGATAAAAACGACTCATTCTAAGGTAATAAAAACAATACAGTTCATTATCTACAGTAAGGCTCTATGCACCACTGATAATATAGTTATGTATATTATGTTGCATTTCTGTCAAGAGATCATTCTTAAAGTTACACAATGCACCTTTAAAGTTGTTCACTCAGAATTCATACACCTTTACAATATGGCCAACATACTATATGTTGCCTTGGACCATTATTGGATATTTGGACAATTATTATAATTTTTGATAAATTTTTTCATTTGGCCAAAAGATTATCTGGTTTGGTCACGTTAGCGCATTAGCATTTTGTTCCTTAGTTCCTTAGATGAATGCACTCAATCCCATGCAGCGCCCCACAGACCGGTTGGCGCTCAACACGAAAGCACCGCTAGAGCAACCCGAGAGCAAACTGCTTCATATGCTTTGAAAGCACTCCCGCAGAACCCTTGTGCCACATGCCGACTGGCTCACACGGTGACGCATGAAGTTGAACACAGTCGGTGTCTGACAGACAGTGAGATAACTAATCATCATGACTGGATCCTCCGTAGAAATGTGTTGCTGTTGGAAACTTTTGAATAAGACGCTGTTTCCGACCACACTCAATAACCTGTGTCACTTGAACACAAGAACTGTGTCACTAGAACAGTTTTTTGACTAAACTCCGCCCACATGAATACATCAGTCGCCAGCTAAGCTAATGGCAAGCTAAGCTAAGGGCTAGCTAAGCTGCTTTCGAATCAAAATGCACTAAACAAGCTACACAATCAGAATTCGATACATATTTCTAAAGGAGGGTCTTTATAGAGGAAGACATCAGCCTGTTTTTAAGACAGTGAAAACAGCAGTATACAGATAAGTAAATCGTGTGAAAAATACAGCGTTTTTTCACACGCGAAACATGAACACATGTTATATTGCGCACTGTAAACACAATCAAAGCTTCAAAAACACAGAAAGAACGGGACCTTTAACATCTATCCAACATTTCCAAGTTAGAACTCACAAAATCAAGAAAAACAGGACAGGCAAATCACGTGGTCTTGGGAATCATGTTGCTTCGCTCCTAAAATGATCCTGGTGTGAGTTTGCACCTCGTGGAAGACAGAACCAAACGTAAGCGCGTACTGTGTAAATAAGGGGTAAGACTGGTTTTGTGGTCCAGGGTCACATACAGTAAGTTAATGCATTAGCTAATATGAACTACAGTAATAATGAACAAAACTTCTACAGCATTTATTCATCTTCTTGTTGCTTGTTAGTTAGAGGAAGGTTCAAAATATTTACTGATAGTTGTTGCCTCCAAAAACTGGGTTGGAAAACACTGAGCTAATACCATTGATGAGCATATAGGGAACCTTTTATCAAACAAAATACCAATAAAAGTCTTTCAGAGAAATAAGTAAGTTATGTGATGCCTTTCAGGGATTTAACACTAAGAACTTTTATGAAGATGAAAAACGCATACAATTTAATGTATTTCTTAGAGAAAGACAGAAGGTCTAATTGAGTCCCCGTGGATGCTTGGCTTACATGAGCATTGAGTTTCTGTGGGTAAACCACACCCTTAGAAAAGCAGCAACAAACGCAGGACTTAAAGAAATTGCTGTTGTAAATGTGTTTAGTATGGTCCAGGGGAATAGAAAATTGTTTGGCTTAAAATATGTTTGGTGGACTTATGTAAACATGAATAAATAAAAAGTTACGCAATAGCTGTACAGAAAAGAAAACATTTTTAGAAAGGATGCAATAATGACTGCGACACAAGCCTATTTCACAGATCATTTCTCTAACAACACAACATATCTATACCTTTTCTTTACACTAGAATAGAGCCAAATACTTTATTTTGGAGAACCTTTTTAATGTGATCCTAGTGTGCATCTTGGGGTGGGGCTTGAAGTTTCCTTTAATAATGAAATAGACAGGTGCACTCATGCTTATTGAACCAACATAAAATTGCTTTGTAATAGTATATTTGGAGCCAATATTCCAGTGGGCACAATTTAGCCCTTCAGACGAATGAACTGCAGTGAAATGAGTGCCTGAAGAGTGGGAGGCGACCACTGGGTTCATTTTAGAGGAGATGAAGGTATGACTTTGCCTCTGATGTATTGATGTTGAAGTTTATTGCTTTCTCAAGCTGCTATTGGAGAGCACTGGATGTGGAAAGTGATTTCTTCGTTTTTATTTATGTCCAAGGGTCCATGGAAAAGAATAGTGGGTAAAAAAAGGTTCAAATCTAAGTTGTCTTATGCATCTGCCTCCCAGCATGTAGTATGTGCAATTTAAACAAAGAGGAATTTAGGCAGATCTGTTGTTCGTAAGCGTTTAATCCTCGAGCAGGCAATTTGTTGCTGTCTAAAAGTGCGATGCAAGGACAGATTCATCATCAGCCGTGCAATAATGCTTCTTTCAAATGTAATACTGTCCTGTGGTTTATCCTGTGAAACTTATTAATAAAAGCAAGGACGGGGACTAAAAAATGTATGGCTGTGTTTATGTTCCCGAGTGAATAGAGCAAAAGATGAGAATATTTCGGTTTTACCCATCTGTCAAAATCTTAGTGACAGTGACCATAAATCAAATGCAAATCTGCCTGACATTGGATTGGGCCTGAAACGGTCTTAAAATTCACAGGGAGAAAAACGGCCTCAGGAGACGTCTTATATCCTCATTAAACTCTCCAACATTGATCTTTTTCATTTTCCCTTCTGAGAGCAGAGCTACCAAGAGAAAACAAAAGCTGAATAGCTTTGCATTGCACGTATTTAAGCTCTCTGTGGAGCAGAGGTGCCAAACCATTTTGAAAACAAAAACGTAGAGCTCGGTTAATAGTAATGTAGTTAGTAGTTTATGCAATTTAACAAATATATCTGTACAGTGTAAAATTACCGCGTCTGTCCAGACCTACTAATTTATCAAGTTTAAATTATGAAGCAACTCTGTATTCAAAGCTATTTATGTAGTTCTAAACATGTTTGGGAGGAGCTTTAACATTCAGGCCTGTCAATCATCTTTCTTCCTCTGTGCAGTTCCTGTTGCAGGGGGTAAACCTTGGGGCTCGAGGGGCTCTGAAGGTTCAAACCTCTGGTGCAGAGCTCCATTCGAGGACAGCAAGCAAAGTTCGTTTACCATTAATCATTAAGACCTGAATGCTCAGACGAACTAGTGAACTTTATTTTAAAGAAATTTGTATTGAAAAAGTTTTTTTTTCCGACAGCCATCTGGCCTGTATATATATACAAAACCATCCAAAATTATTTGGACTATCAAATCTCACTTAAAATGCATTAATAGCATTGCATTAAAATACAGTATACTTTCCTTTATTTTCATTATATAGCTATCCATATTTACAGTATACTCTCAACTGCAGCAGGTGATGGATGCACTCTGACATCTCAGCATATAACTCAACCTATTTTTCTTCATCTCTTTCTGATTTTCTTTTGTCATGTTGACAACTGCAAAGTAATACATTATACAGATACATCACTAAAATATGACAGCGTGATGCAACCACACCGAAATGTACATTTGCCCAGACACATGAACATAACTATGCACTCATGGACACAAAATACAGCTAAAAAACACAAAAAAAGGTCTGCAGAGCAAAATTATGATTTTACTACAAAATAACTAAATATTGAGAGAAAATGTCCAAAGTTATATAAGAAATAGCTGAAACTTATGAACTTTGATGAAGCTACATCAAATCAAACTAATGTTAAAGATTTTAAGTAAAGATTTCATTTAACAATTAAAGAAAGCGTTTACCCCAAAAATGAAAATTTTGGCATTGGATGGTGTGCCAGAGCCCTATTTTTAATGCTCATGTCCGAAAGACATTTAGTAACCATAGGGTTGGGTATCGTTTAAAATTGTTCTATTCTCATACCAATAATTATACCTTGACTTTGATAGTTCCTGAAATTTGATTTTAGTAAAAAAAAATGTAACTGAAAAAAATTAAACCAAAGTTTATTTGAGCTTATGTGTAAAGTAATATTGTAAAATCATTTTACAATATTACTTTACACATAAGCTCAAATAAACTTTGGTTTAATTTTTTTCAGTTTGTCTACTTTTTAACACACTCAAAGATTCTCCTGAACCACTGCACACAGGAATACATGTAACAAACTCAATGTTTTTTTATATATTTAAGTTAATTGTTAAATTGTTTTTTGTGCAAACAGTATGCACTGTCAGAAAAAATGGACAAAATTTTACCTTTTTCTGTCACTGGGGTGGGACCCTCAAAGGTACCTTTTTGTACCTTTATGGGTATACAACACATTGAAATGTTGTACCTTTTGGGGTACAATATTATACCCTATTGTGTACCCTAAGGAACAATTTTGTACCAGATTAATTTTAGGGGTACACAAAAGTTAACTACCTTTAAAGCTTAACTAAACCCCTGGTCAGAGCCTGACTCCACCCACTGGCAAAATTTGAAAAATGCAAGAAAAGTGGGCAGATCCCAACGGAGATAGAGGGGACGAACAAAGTTCGTACCAAGTGTGTGGTGAGATCGTAACAAGGGCGTGGTGAGCTTGAACCTGCTTACGTCACGAGTCATTTTTTGGACCCAACATCCAATAGGAAAATTCAACTGCAGTAGCCACCGTTCAACCTGAAGAGGGCAGCACTCAGACGTTTTTACACCATATATTGCAGTATTGAAACACTTTATATCCAAATGTCAAAAAACTTACTAAAATCAATGAACAGCACTAATAAAGCATCATTCTTACAGATCATTAACTAAAAAAAGTTGGTTTAGGGTTTAGTTACTCTTTAAATGTACACAATATTGTATTATGTTTAGTATGTACCTGTAAAGGTACAAAACAGTATCTTAGGGTACTACCCCAGTGACAGAAAAGGCAGGGGCGACGTTTGCGTATGGCAGTTGCCATACCCTAGCATTCAGACAAAACACCAGAAATCAACAGGCTATAATGATGCTCATTAAAGATAATTTAAAATATTTTCAGTAGAACATATCTGAACATTGGTACATCACTAATATGGATCATTTACACGTGTGCTCGACTTCATGCTATAATACAGGAACCGACATGCGGATGACATCAACGTGCCGCGAGAGCGGTTTGAAAGCAAACTCTTCCGATGGTTTCTCGCTTCACCCTCGCGGTACTTTGATGTCATTAGCCTGTCGTTCTTGCTTGCAGCGCAGCTTGAAGTACTTGCAGGAGGTTTCATGATGACCGCTGTTGTTATAATCTTTATTTTCGCAAGTAAACTCCTTTTTTTTGTTTTAACATTCAAACAGACTCACGGTCCTCCCCCACACTCGCGCAATGCATATTGCATACATTATTCCAGAAGTAAAATGATTTGTTCTCTGTGGATAAATAAACATGTTCTCTTACACTGGGAAATTGTAGCGCAGTATAAGTGTATTAATTATTTGTGCGCGTTTTTGAATATGGCGACTTGTGGAATAAAAACTGCACGACGACAAAAGGTAAGACTTGTTTTTGCATTTAGCCCTGTTTTATTAAGAGTTTTATTTAGTGTTTTAGTCTTAGTTGGTTAGCTGGCTGGGTTAACTACGTGTGCTCTATCACATCATTAAAAGTCTTTATTGTGTTTAGTGTTTATTGGCGCCTGTCATAAGATTTGTGAAGGGATGTTACATTATGTTTTGATATCTTGATTTAGTTTATCTGTTGCTGGAGTTGCACTTAGTTAAGAATGACAACATTTGAAAAGCATTTTAAACAACCATGATTTCTATTTTTGTTTTTTCAATTGTATTGCTTCCGTATTGTTGTCAGTAAGTGTACATCCGTGCAACCATAGTATGATTTTGTACAGGTTGGTGGAGTATTTACACGTAATGGATGTGGCTTCATAGATTCGTTATTTGAATGGCCTTCTTGTACGAATAATTTTTGCCATGGTTTTCGTGAAACGCCGCCACTGAGAAAAGGTACAGTTTTAAACCTTTTTTTTTTTTGACAGTGTGTGAACCTCCCTGATGCATAATTAAGGTCTTTAAATCACTTTATTTCAAATAATGAATATGTCTGCTTTGCCAGGAGACATACCATCCCGCTCCTTATATTGATCGTATAATTTTTCCTTTTTCTGCCATGTGGAGTGACACTTGATGGTCTCCTTATGGTAGGTGCTTAGGCTGTGGAGAGGAAAAACTAAGAACACTAAACGTTGAGTGCACACTTTAAAAAGAAGTAATTTAATGCAAGTTAAACTTGAACAGTCACTGTCAGCCTTATAGCATTTTAGCACTGATTTAACTAGCTATTTATAAGCATACATCTGAACCAGTGTTTCTCAAACTTTTTCAGCACAAGGACCACTTTATCTTCCACATTTTTTCTGAGGACCACCTAACAGAATCCCACTCTAACACCCCCCCAAAAAACAACAAAAAAAGGAAGGATAAGCTAAATTTAAGTTTAATATGCAACTGTTTCAAGTCAAAAACTAATTTTTTAAACACAAATGCAATGCTATGTTCAGAAATTATAATATGAATTTAATTTCATTTGAAAAAGTAAATGTGAAATGAGTTGAAGCTTAATATGAACACCAAACTGCACATGTGAAAAAAAAATGCAATTAAACATACTATAACAGCCTAGGCCCCACTTAATGTCATTCCAAAGAGCCATTTAGTTTAAAACTGAGGTGGTGGGTATATGAAGTCTATGGTTGTAACTATGGTAACAATAAAATGTTCTTATAAATATAACTAGCTCGTTTGTTACCGAATCAAAGAAAATATATTTTAAACTTTACCAGTATCGATATGCTAGCTTAATAGTGAGTACTAAAAGCCATCCTATTTGTTTATATTCATAGTGATAAAGTTAGGTGTATTATTACATGTGATTGTGACATGATGTTACTACATGCATCGCGCTCCTTTCTCTCCGCTCGTCTCAGGTAAATGCTTCTCCCAGCAGAGCGGTCGCGCGTTCATGTGTTTTGGGGGCGTGGCTTTAGAAGAAACCCAGAAGGGAGGGGGTGGAGTGAACGGAAATAATTAGCTGTGTTTAAAACAGTCGTGAGAGGTCTACAGACCCTCGATTTTTATACTCTCTTTTTTCAGAGTCCTTACATTTTCCTTATGCATTGGTATATAAAGACAGTTTAAACAAATTGGAAAAAAGTTTTTTAGATAATTCCTGCCTATCCTGCCTTTAAAAGGGATAGTTTACCCAAAATTACAATTTTGTCATCATTTATTTACCCTAATGTGCTTCTATACCTGTATGAGTTTCTTTATTCTGTTAAATACAAAAGAAGATATTTTGATAAATGATGGTAACAACACAGTTGGCGTACCCAATGACTTCCATAATTTAAAAAAAAAATAGATACTACTGTATGGAAGTCAATATTGTCTGTGTGCTTACCAGAGTAGTAATTGTTTAAAATATTTAATTAGCATCTTTATTTCAAAAGACTCGACCGACTGCGACCCAAATATCATAAAAAATATTTTTGGATGACTTGTAACCGCAGGTCCTTTCAGATTAATCCGCGCATCACTGGTGCTTACCATCACTTAACAAAATATCTTCTTTTGGGTTCAGCCGAATAAAGAATCACATACAGGTTTGTTACAACATGAGGGTGAGTAAATGATGACAAAATGCTCATTTTTGGGTGACACAGTATTGCAGCTACTAAAAACTTCAAAAACAAAAACGAAAATGCTATTTTTATTATTTTCAAAACATGCAAAACCAAAGTTCCGGGGCTTTAGCTTTATTTCTAAATAAATATTTTTTTTTCTAAAATAAATAAATAAATGCTACTAATATGCTGTTTTTGACATGCTAATTTGTTAATTATCTCCAACCATTAGATCCTCATCATTATACGACTTCATTGTCATTTGTGTTTAAAAAAGCCCCATGATGTTCAAAGGGCAGCTACCGGCCATGAAATTCATTATCAGCCATGTCTGGATTTCGTATTTTCATAATCATTTGCCAGATGAGAGTGATTATGTGTAAATGGGGTTCTCCTCACAGCTGGTATGAACAAGTGCTGTTGTCCTCAAACCTGTAAGTGTGACAGACAGAGTGTGGCCAAAGGGAATTCTGGGGTTGATAAAATAAACCAATGCAAGAATGAGTGAGTTAACACCCAAAATCAATTTGGCCTGGTGAGCCACTCACAAATACCTATGGAATCCACTGAGTAATGATTTAATAAGTTCAAAGTCATTGTTTAGCACAGTTCTTTGTTCGAGCTTGGCCTTGAGGTTTCTGTAAATGCGAAGAAAGCAAGACTATTAAGAGCTTCTTTAGATCAATAACATTAATTCAATCCTTTGAAATAAAATGTCTTCCCCTAGCAAGCCTGAAACTCACCTCCTATTTTTACCTTGTTTTGTCACTTACATTTACTGTATACCACCAATGGATTTTCGATCTCTCGCTTAAAAGCCAAAGACGCTCTATTGTACATGGAGGAGAGTAACACTGAAACTGCATTAAGCTGAAAGTGTAGTGGGGCACAGTGGTAGAAGTATACTTGGCTTTCATGCACCCTGAAACATAACAACAAGCATCGGAGTGCTTGGCTTCATTCTGTATGGCTCACCAGTTGGCGCTTTGACCTCCTGAAACATTGTTTGCACTTACAATGTATTTGAAGGTCTGCAGTGACCATAAAGCACACATTGAATTCGGTAGAAAGGTTATCAAACGATCAGTTTTGTAATAAGTAAATTGCATAGATACTTCATCCATTGAATTGGTATTGCCAATGTTATTTTAAAGTAAAGTAAATACAATAAGACATTTTAAGGTAGGATGAACAAATGTCGATAAATATTGTTTATAAAGCCAACAATACGGTGGGTTTTGCTGTGACAACTTACCCATAAACAGTGACAACATGATTGTAATATCTGTTCATGAAAAAGAAACATGTATGATTTTATATCAGGTAAAGCATTCAGATTCAAAGATTACAGTTGACAAAGCCCACGAGAAAAACACACAAAACAGCCTTTGTACACTTTTCCCTGAATAACAATAATTTATATGTCACCACAGAGACTTTTTTAAATCTGTAAAGCCAAGAATATAATGGTGACAGACCTTAATTGAGACACCATCAAAAATCACTTGGAAAAGGAAAAATGTACAAAACAGCAGGGACACGTTTGACAAAAGACATTTTGTTGAGCTGAAATATGTTTTGAATTGTAGCGAGACTGAGACAGATTGAATAGGTGGCGGAGTGAAACATGGGAGAAATGAAGAGGTCGCACAGGATAAAGTGAATGTGCTGCGTCCTACCAGATGACAGTTAAAGGAGCTTAATTGCACTTGTCAAAATCCAGAGTGGCGATAAAGAGCAGATTGTATCGCTGCAACGGTAATTCTGAGCCAATACAACGAAAAGGCGTGCGAGTCGAGACTGAAAGAGGTTATAAAAGTTGTCAGAATGCTTTTGCCCTAGGAAGAAAATGATTCTTGGAAAGGTTCTGCAGTGAAGGGCTAAATGAAATAGGTTGTTTCAAATAAAACACAATGTTATTTTCAGTTTAAAGATAAGGCAAGACATTCAAATGTCACAAACACACTATTTGGTTTAATAATTTGGTTTAATAATTTATATATATATATATATATATATATATATATATAAATATGTCTTTTAATAACAAGATATGACATGATATATATATATATATATATATATATATATATATATATATATATATATATATATATATATATATATATATATATATATTTGTGTCTAATATGAAACTGTTCCTGTCAAAATTATTTGCAGCATCACCGTGTTGATAAAGTTTAAAGGAAAACACCACCGTTTTTCTATATTTTACTATGTTCTTACCTCAACTTAGACAAATTAATACATACCTATCTTTTTCAATGTGTGCACTTAATCTTTGTACAGTGCGTCGTGTATGTGTTAGCATTTAGCCTAGCCCCATTCATTCCTTAGGATCCAAACAGGGATGAATTTAGAAGCCACCTATCACTTCCATGTTTTTCCTAAAGACTGTAGTAGTTACAGGAGTAAGTATGGTGGCACAAAATAAAACATGGTAATTTTTAAGCAGTTATATTGACAGACGTTTGAGCAAGAGGGGGAGTGGTCAGGAGTGATGATGTTACTGTGCGCCAAGGTCGAATACTAAGTGTTCTTCCGCCATACAATATAGTTCTCATTTTTTTGATTCGCTTAAAAAATCGCCACATTTTGTTTTGTGCCACCATACTTACTTATGTAACTACTCATGTAACAGTCTTTAAATAGGTAAAACATGGAAGTGTTTGGTGGCTTCTAAATTCATCCCTGTTTGGAAATGTATCGGGCTAGGCTAAATGCTAACACATTCACGACGAGCTGTACAAAGATTAAGTCCGCGCATTGAAAAAAGGCAGGTATGTATTAAAGGTAGGGTATCACATTTTGAAAAATGCAGTAGCTGACTAGCAATGAAATCACAATCCCACCCTTCATTCAAATTGCGATTCAAAGTCACGCCTCTTTCAAAACACATGAACAAGCACAGATCAGACATTCACATCTCAAAATAACCAACACAAACAACTGGTTCACATCAGAATTATTTAAAGCACATTTTCGGTTGTGTAGGTAGTAACTATATCGTTAAGCTAATCCGTAAACGAACACAAATTTCATATGCAACACAACGATTCATCAAAGTAGAATATCTGAATCCATCTCAATACAAACATATTGCGTACCTACCTTACCAAAATAAACCCTTTCAGACCATTTGGCTCAAGCAGCTGTTTGCATCTAGTGGTAAAGCAGTAAAGTTGCCGATGTTAATTTGGGTTTTTGCTCTTTGCTGATCCAGTTTTTTGCTGTTGTTGTTTTAAAAGATGTCTTTCGTTTTGTGGCTCCTGTGCAGGTTGTCAATTCAGCAGAAAAGTTTGCCATTCTCCCTCTGTTTACAGATGGAAGGTGAGGGCACATGAACGCGCCGATGACGTATGGTGTCTGTGTGAACAGGCTGCGCGGTGGCATTCAAATTATGCTTACGGATGAGGGACAAAAAGGCAAAGTCCATTCGGGCCAAGATCTATGACTGGTTGAACATTTTTTTGGTCATATGCCTTTCACACTGACATAAATTTCTACAAATACATTTAAACAACTTAACATACTGATTGCTATCAGGATGTGAGGAGACTTTTAACAAGAATAACTAAAAATGTTTCTGGATCAAATGAGATACCCAGCCTTAAATTCCAGATTGTTTCTAAGTTGAGGTAAGAGCATAGTAAAATATTGAAAAAGCTGTGGTGTTTTGCTTTAATAGCATCAAAAGCATCCTGTACATCAGCTGACCAGGTAAATTTTTTAACAGTACTAAGTCAATCAGGGGCTTGGCAAATAAGTAAAAAGTTTCTGCAAAACCCCCCACACCAAGGAACCTTTTCTTGTTGAGTTGTTGGAACAGGAAATTCAATTGTGGCAGAGATCTTAGCATTCAAAATGTAGATGGGGCATTTCTAAGACCAGAGGCCATCACATTATATTGCAGAAATGCATCTAAAGTCACAAAAGCAGAGATATTAGATGCAGGGGGAATTAAAGGAACCTGCCAGTAACCTTTAAGCATGTCCAACTTTGTAATGAACTTGGCAGAACCAACATTGTCAATACACTCTTCCATTCTTGGCAATGGGAAACAATCTGGAGTTAACATTGCAGTAGTCTAAATCAAAATCTGAGTATACCATCTGGTTTGGTAACAAGAAGAACTCCAGGGACTAACACGAGGTTTTGCTAAACCTTCCTTCAACAAGTATTCTGTTTTCTGTTTAATCTAGTAGAATCTACTCTATACGGGTGTTGCCTAATGGGAAGTGCAGAAGCAACATCAATCTCATGAGATATTACATTAGTCTCAGTAGGGCTGTCTCCAAAAATCTGAGGATAGCTTACATATATATCTATCACAGAAGATAATTTAGACAGAATCTCAGAATTAGACATAAGAGAAGTTTGCAAAGGATTACCTTTAACTTAATACCATCATTATCAATGTTATCATTGATAATACCTCTGAAGAGCAATAGGCACGTAAGAAAATACAGAAAAAAGTGCTGTGTTTGTCTTCACTTCGTCTTTGTCAACTGTGGTATTTTCTCTAGAATGATATGCCTTTAGCATACTGTATTTACATGACACACACACATTTTTGTCGACTCTGATCTGGTGTTTTAATGACAGATGTAATAACACACCTGCAAATGTCGCGACTGGCCATTCAAGCAACGATTCCAACGAGCCGTGTAATAAAATTATATAAATGATGCTATTTCCTGAAGGAGGTCTAGCTGACATTTATACTTACAGTAGCAATACAAAAAAGTATTGGTTTCCCAAAACAAACTCCTAAAGGTCCACTTTAAATAGCAACAGCTCGCTGATCAAATGGCTAAAGCACATGAATATTACATTAGCTTATTATAGCTTATATTCGAATAAGAGCTAAATGGTCTTAATCACAGGGTGATGTGCAGTGAGAGAACATTTAGAAATAGCAGGTTGCTGTGGCCACGCTGCTCATATGAAAGATTTATAAATGTGTTGGTGCTCAGTAATGAAAGTCTGGGACTGTTCATCACTGGGGTTGAGGCAGGTGGCCGTTCTTATCAGTAGAGAGAGAGAGAGAGAGAGAGAGAGAGAGAGAGAGAGAGAGAGAGATTAGAGATTTACAAAACTTTATTTAAAACATCACATAATCAACAATTCACATCATATGAAGAGAGGGAAAAAAATAATAAAAAATTAAAATTCCAAAAACAGATTTCCATCAGAAACAACACACAAAACATCATTAACACACCACAAATCATGAAAAACCATCTCATTATTTACAAGACTATAGTACGCAAATTCTATTTTGAGTCTACCTGCTACCAACTTCGTAAACATCACTTCAACATTGATACTATTCAACTGTAACCCTTGATTTTTCCTGGTTTTCCATATTGCCAATTTTGCAGTTCCTATTAAATAATTTAACAGACACATCTTCCTTCTTTCTGAAAATTTGTATTTCACACCCCCTATAAAAACTTGTTCTGAGAATTCCTCCCCAAAAGCTTGAAACAATCTGCTAAGAACATCAAATAGACCTTCCAATCTTTTACATTTTAAAAACAAATGTTGTAAATTTTCCTCTTCCCCACAAAACCTACATCCCACCCCTACTGCTGGATTCAGGTGCGCCACATGTTTGTCTGTAGCTATAGCACCATGAATAATTCTCCATTGAAGATCTGCAGTTCTTTTCTCCACTGGAGGTTTATACAGAGTTCTCCATCTGTCTCTTACAAGAAAATCGGGCTTCAACAGATCTGGCCACCTTGAGTTCTTTTGCCCTCTGAGTGAAACTTGATGCAAAACTTTAACTGCAGTATTATAAATGGCTTTTTTTGATGTTATTTCAAACAAATCCAGCTGTGGAGTTTTAAAAGTCAAAAGGGAACCTTCTAATTCCTCCTCTTGTCTTTCACCGACTACAGCAGCAACTCTTATTTGTGGAAAATCCAACTCATTGTTTATTTCTGATGGGAAGTCTTGTCCGATACTTTTCCTACAACAACTTGGTAATGCCTGCACAATTTCTTCCACCAGCTTTTCCGTTAGGCGCGAGGATTTTAATCCTGTTACCTCTTTCAAAGTTTCAACAGATTTCCATTGTCCATTATTTAAAAGTTGCCCCAGCTTCACAATGCCATGTCTTTGTAAACATGCATGCACGCTTACAGATGACAAAAGTCTTGTCTGAATCATTGGGTTGAAAAACAGGCTTTCCTCTCGTATCCAACTCCCAGATTCACCAAGCTCTCGTTCCACTTTAAAAACGGTTCTCCAATAGTACAAAATTGAGCGATAAAAAGGTGTAATCTCAGACAAATTCACTTTATTCAGTTCCATTAAAAACAAATGTCTATCCAATTTAAGACCACCAGCTTTTTGTAGGATCATTCTTGCAGTCTCAGTCCAAGTTAAGTTCTTATTGTACAGGAATCGCTGTGCTGCTTGTATTCTAAAAGCACAGATCCTACTCCGTACATCGACCAGACCTTGACCTCCCTCGGAAACAGGAAGATAGAGTGCAGCGGCTCTAATCCAGTGTTCTCCATTCCAAAAAAACTCCACAAATGTTCTCTGTATTTTGCATATCAAATCTTCAGGTGGTTCCATTACAATGAGTCTATGCCATAACGTTGAGGCAGCCAGATTATTCACCACAAGAACTCTTCCTCTGTAAGACATCAATGGCAATAGCGGTTTCCATTTAAACAATCGGGCAGACACCTTCTCCAGCATTCCCTCCCAATTTTTATTCTGAAATTGTTTACTTCCAAAAAAAACCCCTAGCATTTTCATCCCATCTCTTTCCCACAGCAATCCACCTGGTAATTTTGGAGGGTTTTGCCCACTTTTCCACTGCCCAATGATAAGTCCCTCACTTTTTTCCCAATTTAACTTTGCAGATGATGCTTTTTCATAATTCCTCATTGTTTCAGTTAAAACATTAACATCATTTTGATTTGAAATAAAAACAGTGACATCATCAGCATAAGCCGATATCGAGATTCCAGGCATGCCATTAATTCCATTAAGGTCCCTTCTAAGTCTGCACAACAGTGGCTCAATGACAAGGCTATATAATTGTCCAGACAATGGACAGCCTTGCCTAATCCCTTTTAACATTGGTATTGGGGCACTCAACCCTCCACCAGCTTTCACAATCACAAAGACTTCAGAATATAACAACTTAATATATGATATAAAATTCTTCCCAAACCCAAAATTTTTTAAAACCTCAAAAAGATATGTATGATTAACCCTATCAAATGCTTTCTCTTGGTCTAACGAAAGCACACCCAAGTCAACATTATTAAATTGATTTAAATCAATGACATCTCTTAACAAAAAAAGATTGTCCATAATTGACCTATTAGGAATACAGTATGTTTGATCCCTGTGAACTAATACTTCTAAAATATGTTTCATTCTGTTTGCTAAACATTTTGACAGTATTTTATAGTCTATACACAACAAAGAAACAGGTCTCCAGTTCTTTAAAAGGCACAAATCGCCTTTTTTAGGGAGCAAAGAAAGAACTGCTCTTCGACAACTCACAGGAAGTAGCTTATTCCTTAGACTTTCCAATAATACTTCATACACATCATTTCCTAGTATATTCCAAAATGTCTGATAAAACTCTGCTGGTAACCCATCGATTCCTGGGGAGCGACCGTTTGATAACTGTCTCATCGCATCAGTAACTTCCTTAAAAGTAATTAATCCATCCAAAGACTCTTTCTGTCCATTTGTCAGCTTTGGTAGATCACTCAGCAAATCAGAAACACATTCAAGATCACAAGTCTCAGCATCATACAAGTTTGTAAAAAATTAACTGCCAGTTTCCTTATTTCTACTGGGTCAGAGGTTATGACCCCATCAGGTCGCCGGAGGTGATACATTAGCTTTTGTTGAACACTTTTTTTTTCAAGATTAAAAAAATATGAGGAGGGAGCATCCATATCTTTAATAGAACAAATTCTTGCTCTTATTAATGCTCCTTTCACCCGTTCTTGTAATAATAAAACAAGTTCTCTTTTTTTTCCAAATGTTCATTTCGTATATTTCCAACATCATTGTTCATCACAAGAATATTCTCCAAAACATTTATCTCCCTTTGAAGTTTTTGTATCACTGCTTTTACCATAGAAGTGGAATGTGAACTATGATTTTGACAAAATATTCTAATATTTGCTTTGCCAACCTCCCACCACATGAGCACATTTTCAAAAGAACCCTTTTTTAACTTCCAGTCATTCCAAAAAGATTTAAAATTCTCACAAAATAAAGCATCTTGTAATAATTTAGTATTAAAATGCCAAAAATAATTTGGTTTTGAAATTCTTTTCATGTTCAAAGCAAATAAAATCAAGTGATGATCTGAAAAACCAACAGGTAAAATAGAAACAGATGTAATTTTATTGTTCCATTCTTTACGAATATAAAATCTATCTAATCTAGCTCCACTAACCCTATTATTAGATACTTTGAGCCATGTATACTGTTTAATTCCTGTGTTTCTTCTTCTCCAAATATCTGTTAACTCAAACTCTTTCAAAATTTTCGACAATACAACACTTGATTCATGGTGAGGTTCTTCTCCATTTCTATCAATAATAAAATCAATCGTACAATTCCAGTCACCTCCAATGATTGTGCAAACATTATCATCAATTTTCTGGATAGCACTCCTTAACTTAAAAAAGTTACTCACACGCTCATATCCATTATTGGGTGCATATACATTAATAAGAACAAACACAGATCCTTCATATTCTATTTTTAACATCAATATTCTTCCCTTTACAATTTCTTCAATAGCCAAAATATTAACATTCATTTCTTTAGAAAATAAAATAGCAATACCAGCACTTGTATTTGTCCCATGACTTAAGAAGCTTTTTCCTTCCCACCATCTACTAAATTCAATTTCATTATCTAAACTAGTGTGCGTTTCCTGTAAGAAAGCTACATTTATTTTTTGTATACCAAATAACTCTGATATCATTGCTAATTTATTACCATCTCTGCCCCCATTTATATTTAAAGAACCCACCCTTAACAGCTCCATAGGAGAAAGGGGATAGAAAGAGGACAGAAAAAGAACAAAAAAGCAAAGAAAAATATTCACCCTGTGTAATTTAAACATTTGATTATTTTTGAGAAACATTCATTTTATCCTTTCTTAACTTTGTTAGCATCTTCTTCAACCTGAACCTTTTTTGTTTACTTAAAGCATCATAACTAACATTTCTCTGCAATACTTTCACTGTATGAATGAATTTATTTTCATCAGGGAAAAAATCACTGACTTCCATTGTTCTACCAAAGGTCACATCTAGGAAATTGTTTATGTCCTGCAATGTATACATGTCATCTACACTTCCACACTGTGATCCAAAATCAGATATATCAGAGAAAGCATCATCATCTCGCATCTCCAGATCAGCATCAGTACACATTTCACCAGAATTAGACTTTTCAGTATTTTCACTAGAAGCCCCTTCAACACTAACCGTAGCTATATCATCATTCGTTACACTATCTTCACCCGTTTCAGAAACCTTATGATTTCTACCAGAATCAACCAATTCATGAACGTTCTCAACCTGACTTTCAGTCAGTCCATTACTCTCAATACTTTCCTGAGAACCAGTTTGAGCCTGCACATCCTCAGAAACTATTGTTTCTGTACCACTCTCTCCAACAGCAGAAGTACTGGGTCTCACTTCTACATCACTAGCCTGAGCCTTGTGCGGACATGCGTGCCTTTTATGCCCAATATCTCCGCACTCAAAACATTTCATACTACCAGTGTTCGCGTAAATAAAATACGCTTTTCCTTCGTGCATTACTCTGAAAGAAATGTCCAACTCTGGTTCGTTTAAGAACATAAACACCTGGCGCCTAAAAGACATAACATGCTTTAAGGCCGCGTGTTTACACCCTAGTGGGATCATTTTAATCTCACTTGCCATCTTTCCATATTGCATCAAAACTTTCTCAATTTCATCATTTCGAATGAACGGCGGTACATTAGATATTGTGACTCTAGTCGTCGGAGTAACAAGCGGTGAGATAATAAGAAAATCGCCACTTACCACAATTCCTTCGCTTATTAACTGATAAACTGTATCTTCCTTCTCAAAAAACACCACCACTGCTTTATTCATCCTGGACGCTGTAGTGATATTCTCATACCCAATTTTTTCTCCTATCGCCAGCAACACATCTTCAACAGTGATGCCCTGAGCCGGAACACACCTGATTCCATGGCGGAGCGACACCTGTGGCGCTATCCCCGCGGGGATAGACGCCATCCCGATGCCGCCTCAAACACTAAAAAACGCTCCCCAAAAAAATCAAATGTTAAATAAAAAGAACACACAAACAATCATAAACTTAGAAAACGAAAAAAAAGAGAATATAGAAAAATATAAACGGGAAAAAACCCTGAAATCAAACGTCCTCTCCTCGTGAGCACCCTCACACGCACCCCACTCCCAGCATGCACCGAGAGAGAGAGAGAGAGAGAGAGAGAGACTGGACAAGTGTCATCAACTATCCATAATAATAGTTTTAATTATTTTACATATTAACTTATAAAAGCAGACTAACAGTATATCATACATCTGGGTTGAAGTTAAAGGAATATTCAATTTTCTTAAAAGAAAAATCCAGATAATTTACTCACCACCATGTCATCCAAAATGTTGATGTCTTTCTTTGTTCAGTTGAGAAGAAATTATGTTTTTTGAGGAAAACATTGCAGGATTTTTCTCATTTTAATGGACTTTAATAGAGCCCAACATTTAATACTTAACTCAACACTTAACAGTTTTTTTTACCGAGTTTCAAATGACTATAAACGATCCCAAACGAGGCATAAGGGTCATATCTAGCGAAACAATTGTCATTTTTGACAAGAAAAATTAAAAATATGCTCTTTTAAACCACAACTTTTCGTCTAGGTCCGGTCCAGCGCAACCTTACGTAAATGTGTAGTGACGTAGGGATGGTCACGTGTTACATATATAAAATGCACATTTGCGGACCATTGTAAACAATAAACGGACACGAAGACATTAATTAGTATCAGTTGACATACAATAACGTCGGAACGGTCCTCTTTCAACACACTTGTAAACACTGGGGCGGAGTTTCGCGTTCGTCCTCTGTGACCTCATGACGTATTGCGTGGGGTCACGCTGACGCATCAAGACTGGATCTAGATGAGAAGTTGTGCTTTAAAAGTGGATATTTTTTATTTTTCTTGTCAAAAATCACTAGATAAGACCCTTATGCCTCGTTTGGGATTTTTTATAGTCATTTGAAACTCCGTTGAAAAAAACTGTTAAGTGTTGAGTTAAGTATTAAATGTTGGGCTCTATTAAAGTCCATTAAAATTAGAAAAATTCTGCAATGTTTTCCTCAAAAAACATAATTTCTTCTCGACTGAACAAAGACATCAACATTTTGGATGACATGGTGGTGAGTAAATTATCTGGATTTTTCTTTTAAGAAAATTGAATATTCCTTTAAGCTTTATTGAATAATAAAAAACCTGTCACATTTATTCTTGGTTCACAACTAATAAAAATCATTCAATCATTCATAAGATCTATTTAATACTGCTTCTGTAAAACAACTAGATTAAATAGTCAGTTGAAACCTCCTGCGTTTTACAAAACAACCAGAAATATCATGTGTGTTACATTACATTAGACTTACAGTTCATTGCATTTAGTCTATACAATTGTTCAGTATGTGTGTTCACTGGGCTTGAACCACTGATCTATATAAATGACTGGATTGCGCATGACGTCACAACTGTGAAGCCACCGCGCCGCCATGTTGGTATACCCAAACATTCTTTTAAATCAATGGACGCGATCAGCTTTTAATGATAAAAAATCACTTTTCTAGTCTTCGTTTTTATATCTGAAGTTACCCTGTACATTATTACAACACAAACGTCCTAAGCATGTACATAGTTATTTACTGAAAGTTGTACATTTTAGTTTTTAATCAGTTATTATACATTCATCTTCATTATTACAGTATCAGATCAGCAGACAGACCGCAGAATATTTAATATTAATGATAAACGTGCTCATTCTGAAATCTAAATAAATAATCATACTTTGTACCGTATGTGCATGCAATAATTTGCTGGTTTTATGTTATCTAAACTTACAAGATGCCTAAACTTATTTAGAGAAATAACACTGACCGTGTAGCTGAATGTCAAAAAAACTTTATTTATACCCGTGTCATTAACAGAATGCAGCAGACACACTCACCTTAACGTTTTTTTATAAATCCATTTCCCTGCCCATTTAAAACATAAACATTGCAAATAACACCAGAATTAACAGTTAATTTACGTACACATATCCTAAAAATAATCTTGCGTGACTGATACGATGTAAAGCGGGTGAATTTAAAACACGATTTTGAATGGAAGTCAATGACGCCGTCTGCCGGTTGGGTATACCAAGATGGCGGCTCGCACTCTGCGCTGGCTTCACCTCACGCTGTTACGTTAAGCGTTCTATGCGCAATCCAGTCATGCATATAGATCAGTGGCTTGAGCTCATAAACTTTACATGCTCCACCAGTAAAAGGTCACATAGCACACAGTTTCTGCTAATCTCTTGTTATTCTTAAGGGTACCTATAGACGGTTTCATTAGACCAGTGGTTCTCAATCCTGGTCCTGGAGGCCCACTGCTCTGCACATTTTGTATGTCTCTCTTATCTGACAGACAATGAGATCTCTGCTAATGAGCTGATGATTTGAATCAGCTGTGTTAAACAAGGGAGACATACAAAATGTGCAGAGCAGCGGGCCACCATGCCAGGACTGAGAACCACTGCATTAGACATACAGTACGCGCGTTGTTACCGTTACTATACTTCTGGACTAAACTTAATTTCCAGTCTCTATTTGTTTAATGGTCTGGCTAGGCTAAACAGAACTAATACATCGTTGAAAATAACAAATGTTTTGGTTTCTTAAAGGCGAGGGGAGATCACCGCTATGTTAAGGAAGTTTTGTCAGCCGATCTGTAGGTAAGATTGTATACATTAATTTTACACAGTAGCGGTTGATATACTTTAGCAATGACTTATAACTTTGTTGTTATTGATTCTTTGTGGGAGATTACCGGAAGTTACTATTTGTTTATGTTGTTACTACTGAAACCGTCTATAGAGTAAAATGGCATTCTTTACATCTCTGAAGAGACTTTAGATTTATCAGATTTCTAGAATACAGCACTGTATTCATATCCATTGTGTGTTCCAGGACAGCCGGACGTAAACAGCAGAATCATCGGAAGTTTTGCAGGTATTGAGAAAAAACGAGCAAGGGGGAAAATGGCAGAACATGGATATAAATCTTATGTTCCAGGCACAACCGGATACCGGAGCAATTCAATCTAAAGCTGTTCGTTTACTTTGGCCATTTCACCGTGGACAATTTTTCAAACCTGGGACAAAATAAAGCAGGCTTCGCTCAGTGTTTGATACTTAAAAAGTGGGCAACATGGCCATTACAACCCCTACCACAAACTGTAAGTAGTGATTTTATTACTGTTGATTTTAGCTTAAATTTTACTGTGTTGTCAAGATCGAACGCAAAATGCGTCTGTAAAAAACTTAAGCTTAGCTATTAACTATCAAACTAAGTGGCATAGATTGTATGATGACCTATTTACACTGATGTTTATAATTATTCCTGCCCGTGGCTTCGTATAATTCAGCTAAATACTAACTTAACTTAAGTGCGCATGTGTTTGTGTTATTCACCTTAAGCGCGAATTCTCTTCTGTCAACTCAACTTGCTGACAGCAATTTGCCTTCATCCAGAAACAGCTCAAATAACACGACAGCAGCGTATCAAATCCTTACAGGCACTGTCATAGTATTTCTGTCTTCATCACCGCACAGAATGATAAAATACATCCACAAGAACGTATTTCTTTTTTAACGTAAGTAAACGGACGGTATATGTAAAGTCATCATTTGTGCTCTGTATTGGGCTATGCGTGAATAATAAGAAAATAAAAACTGCAGGGAAAAAGGAGTGAAGAGGTTAGCTCCAGTCATGTTAACATCTTGCAATTAAGTCCGGATGGTGACGTGATCCCCTTGGGAAACAGCCAATTAGAGAACAGCTCATTATTATTCATGACCCTCCAAATAAGGTAATAACAGACCATTTCATTCTGAGGGCAAATCCTAGGGTTGTAAATGGACATGTAAAACCGTCTCTGGATCATTTTTGTACTTAAAAAAGCCACATACCTTATATTTAGATATCAAAGAACAATGTAACATATTATTTCAATCCATTCTTTGTCACCTTTAATTAGGTATGTTGCTAACTTCGCTGTCGCGGCTGACTTTTTGGTTCCGCTCAACGAAACTCAAGATTTCCTCAGGCGGCGCACGGTGTTGTGGAAAATAATGGTTCTGTTGGTTTGTTGATCGCAAATTTCTGAGTTTTTATTGTTAACATCACCGGAAGAAGCATAGGTACCTTTTCGTTTTCAGTCACCACCTTTCATGTTTAATTACTGTCCGTGCGAGCTCGCCAAAGTCTCTTGTTTGTAAAATTGTCTTTGTTTTTGCTGAAGTTGAGTAAAGACATTCTTGAAATTGTAAAGACATTTAGTTGAATTGCTTAACTACAAGTGAACGAAATGTTAATAAATTTGAACGACGACCACGGGAGTTTTACCTCTACCAAAATCTGCTTGAATGGTAAAGAATGGGAAGCAGTCGTATAGCCATGTAGTAGATGTCTGTATATATAGACTGAATAAATAGTGTTATTTGGTGTAATAAGTGGTTTGTTTTTATATATCTGACTTTTCAGAAGTAGAATATGTAGAGAATAAGGCAAATAGCTAACCCTGAAAGATTCAGGTCAATATCTCAAAAATGTAAAAAGTTATAGCAAAAATTTTATAATTTTCATGATTCAGTCACACATTTTCTAGAATTTTAATGGAAAACATGGGACAAAATAAAGTGATGATTTTCGAGTTTCAAATTACCAGTATTTTGTTATTCTTGAACCCATAATATGATCTTGGTCTCATTTAAAAGCTTTTTTCAAGCTCTTTCTATCTGAACAACAAGTTTCAACATTTAACCATTTTGAAAATTTTAGCAACATACCTACTTTAATGCAATTTTACTTACCGCTTGCAGTTCCAACCTATGACCGGGTCTATTATTGCTGGGGCTGCTCCAGTTTAAACAATCTGCAAATACAGCATTGAACTGGGGCTTGTTTATAAAACATTTGTCACTGAAATGCCATGAACAAACAATCTTGCGACTCCGTTGCTGGCCCGAAAAAACGAACTGCATCCAAATGTACCTTTTTGACCCATACAATGTAATGTTGGCAATTGCTACGAATCTGTGCTACTTAAGACTAGTTTTGTGGTCCAGAGTCACAAACGCACAAACAAAGATTCAGACTTGTAATATTCAGATCAAATCAAATTCCTCTGTTCAAATTGACTGAAAGTGAAGTCCAAGTGAGAAGAATAAGGGCCCACATACTGTAGAGGTCCGATAGCAGAGGTTGAGCTGGGGTGGAGTACAGAGAAGTTCTGACTCTCTGCAGAGGGAAATAATGATTGTGACGCCTGAACACAGACTCTGTGATGGTCTGATTATCACAAAAAGAACAGGAAAACAACATAACTAATACAATGCAAAGGGTCCTCAGATCGCGTCACATAGCTCTGCCGAGGTATGATGTCCAAAACTAATGAAGATTAATGAACAAGGCCAAGTGCCCTCACCTGGACCACTGCTTCACCAAGGAGGGAAATGTTTGCAGTGACACCTCAGCAAGAATCCCATATTGTGCAGCCTCAGATTAACAGCAATCATGGATGGACACTGGACTTGATGGTGCATTAAATTATACTGAAGAACAAAAAATCAAGAACAAGCAATAATTTGATTACGTTTATGTTTTACGTTCATATAACAGAAAGACATTTTACCGATAGAGGATCTGAAAGTCACTGACCTAAAAAAAATACAAATTGCAAAACTTCTTGGTTCGAAGGGTTACAGGAAAGTTGAATAGATGATATAATTTAACATTTCAAATTGCTTTAATTTGTAATTCACAATGTTACTTATTAAAAACAGAAGAACTGCAATGTGACCCAAATCCCATTGACGATATAAATTGACGTGTCCCAAGTAATTCTGCATTCAGCATCAGTCTAGTCTAGTGTGACCGCACTTTCTGGCTTTCTAACATGCATACTAATGATTTCACATTTTCAGAACAGTGAAGCATACAACAAAATTGCATAGACATATTATCTAAAGATGATTAAAGATCCAAAGTGTGTGTCTACATCAGTTGCCTAATCTAGGTCTTACAGATTTGGTCTCTTATAAAGTGTATATGTGTTAACTTATACATTAGGCAATTATAGGCTAGCTGGAGAATGGCGTCCCTTAGCATTCCCATTCATCTCAAAGGCAGTTGCTTACTGGCGCATTCAGCCCCAGAAGTCTGAGACATGAATTTGACTGTCTTTGCTTGACGGGATACATTTTTTTGAACGAGTCACCAGAGCTGTAAACTCTATGTGACTGATTAATCTGGAAACTGATTCAAAATAATGTCCCGACAGATGATTGGTTGATGAGAGTGCTCAGTCTAAAGCCCTTCGCTAGAGGTATATTTGATACAGAGGTATAATTTGCTCAATTAGCTGACATGAAATGCAAAAATATTATATTATTTAAATACATAATAAATGTGACAAAATTGCCTGTGGAGAAAACCTTTAGCTAGGTTTTCACAAGCAGGGTAAAATAATAAAATAAATGGAGAGTTTGATTCCAAAGTTGTTGTTTTTTTGTCAAAACATGTTTATTATTATGCTATCATGTTTTTATTGTGTATTTATTGGGCTACTTGGCTGTATTTTTTGTTATGAAGGCTTTAATCAAAACAAAACAACGGCAGTTTGATTGATGCACAATCAAAAAAATTTATTAAAAAAATTTAAAAGTCTGGTTGCAGGAAATTTAAAAAGATAGTATAATTCTCACATGATAAAGTCTAATTCTAACATCCCAGAGGATAATTATATATTTAGACACATTAAAAAATATGTTAAAAAAATATGTGTGCATGTGGCTATTTTAAATTTTATTCTGTTAAAGAGCACCAATGGTCCGATTCACGATTTTTGTGTGTATTAGTACATGTTAAGGATATGCAAAAGGTACAAACCCCAAAGTAAGCCCTGACGCAAGTTATCATCTCCAACATAAATCTCTTGTCTTCTACTATAACAAACACACGGATTGTAGGCAACAGTTTACTTCCTGGGATTGGTGACGAAGAGAAGACAGACATTATCGTTAACAAATTAATTTAAGTTAAAAAGTATTGGAAATGGGCTTAGGTTTGACAAATAGATACATGTAAAACCTTAAGCTTGCCATTTAATGTGTCACAAGCCGATTGACGAAAGATTGCCATTGTGAAACAATCGTCGCAATTTCTGTGATCGTGGCTCTTCATCGGTGGTCCTATGTCGTACAGTGAGAGAGGTTCAAAGACGCGTTTTCCCAGTCTTGCGTTCCAAAATAACCTTAGATATTTTTTTGACAGTGTCAGAAATTCAGCATGATCACCGCAGTGTGTTTGCTGCTACGACCTGCGTACTGGTATTTGTTTACCACGAGCGCATGCTGGTGATGTTGCCCTAACGTGTGGCGCAGACTGTACGGTGTCATCATCGTACAGTCTACATGCCTGTCGTACCGGAGTTTAAACGATCCATGTCACACAGTGTGATAAGGTAATGATCTTATAGAAGGGCAAAAATCTTGCAGTGTATTCCAGGCTTAAGACGATAAAAGGTGTGATTCTGCTTGCTATGCTTCTTAATTACAGTGAAATGCTGCTACATCCAAAAACCAGAGGGCGCTCTTGTGCAGAAAAACACAGCATATTTATATTGCTGTTCTTCAAACCGTTTCAGCTATTTTCATGATAATAAAGAATATTTATAATGATCATGTTTGACAAGTGTTGCTTTTCAAATGCATGTTATAAATGACTTAAAGTCAATGATTTTAGATTGATAAGGACTTCCTACTGATCAAAGAGCCAAGAAAGAGCTGTGAATAATATCGCCTTTGCGATTCAGAATTAATGTCATGCAGGCATTATTAGTTTGAATCGATTAATCGTCCCAGCCCTAAACCTCTCTTTGCACAGTGGTGATCCATGCTCGCCCTCATCTTCAGGAAACTTTTTTTTTACGTTTTTTGTTTCAGAGGTCAGTTTAACCACAGCCAGACCATAAAACAAACACAGACCGGAGGTAAACTTCAGCCCAGGCGCATGCCTGCGTCCGATGAAACTGTCTACTTGTGTAACTGTGCAAGAACTTGAATTAGGAGTAAGGACCCAAACAGTTGTTTCCATTACCCAGCAATTTAGTAAAAGTATTTGAAAGTAAGTATGTAAATAAATAAATAAATCGACAGAAGTTGACCCAAAACAGTTTTGTTGCCAAATTGCCTCTGCCTGCATCGCTCAATATTGATGTATTAAGTAATGCAGTTCCTTCCTCTAAAACACCACACCCATTTCGGAAATGTCCACATCCCATTTCTTTTAGTACCTCATAATCAAGGCAGCTGACACAGTCATTACTCAACTTAATGGGTCTGTCATCAAAGCAGACTATCCCAAATGCAGCATTGTGAATCCAAATCCGTGTCATAACAGTGTGAGGATGTCACATCAGGGCTTTTTGGCACAATGATAACAGGACAATATAAAATCTCATCATGGAAAGGTTTTTCTTTATGCTATTTACCTGTGGTTTTAAAGATAAAATAATGTAACTGTTTGCACTTAAATTTGTTACTTATGCATATCACTTTTAGGGTCATTGCATGTAATTGAGCTCTTATGCTGCATTTACACCAGCCGCATTTGAGGCATCAAAATCGCGTCTAGGTTGCCGCTTGAACAGTTTGAATGCATTCACGCGTCTAGAGCAAAGTAGACGCGCGGAAAAAGCAAGTGTTTGACGTGCATCAGAGGCAAAATCCGCTTCTTGTGGGAGGGGCAAGTGCTATCCGGTGGTCTGTTTGCAAGATGGCTGATGCTGACTGTGCATTTATTGAGAGAGTTACCTGGTTTGTATTTAGTCACCTTACTATAGGGGAAAAATAAACAGCACGGGTCGATAAACGTCACGTGACTCAAAAGTGAAATGTGTATTTACAACTTACCGGGTTGCCCAGTGTCCTCACTGACACTATTCCAAGCGAGGACCCTTTTATTCCTGTCTCTATAGAAATAAGAACTTGTGTTGTATAGCTCCGGGTGACTGCTCACGGATAATATCATGAATTCCTCCGTGTTGAATGAGTGACTCCGGGTGGGGCTGCCGCCACAGCAGCAAGCAGGCTCTTGATTGTTTAATGTGGCGCAAAAACGTTCACATTTTTCAACTCGGGCGTCAGCCACAAATTCGCGTCAAACGCATAATGCACAAAAGCATTGAAATGTTGTATGAGTGACTCCGGGCAGGGCTGCCGCCCCAGCAGAAAGCAGGCTCCTGATTGTTAGACACAGTCCTGATTCAGACACAGTCGATCAATTTAAAGCTTAACTTAAGACATTCTTCTTTAACATAGCATTCACATAAAATGTCCAGTAAATGTACTTATCCCGCAATAGTTAGTTTGTCTAGAACAAAGCACTCACATTTCTCATATGGGTAATATACTTATGCCGCAATAGTTAGCCTGTCTGGAACCGAGCTGACTTAAACCACTATAATGTATGACACTTGCATTACATGTGAACGGCCCCTACGCTAATAGGACTCTGTTTCTCTCTCCCTGTCTCGTCCTCGACCCTGAGGACAATGAGACAAATATATATGTATCTCTCTCTCAAGGGTTTTTCCCCTCCTAGGAGTTTTCCCCCTGGACTAGCCAGGAGGGTTTTTTTCCTAGGGGTTTTTTTCATCCCCTAAGTCCGCCACCTTTGGCTTAACTTACTTCTCTACTCTATACGTTACATTATTACTACGCTTGCTTTTCTATGCTTTTCCTACATCTATTAATGTAAAGCTGCTTTGAAACAATTAACAATTGTGAAAATCGCTATATTAATAAAATTGAATTGAATTGAATTAACGCGGCGCGAAATCGTTAAAATTTTTCAATTCGGGCGTCAGCCACAAATTTGCGTCAATTAGAGGCCCCATTGACTTGCATAGTAGGATAAAGAATACTGTGGAGGTCGGTGGGGCCTCTGATTGGTTTCGTCATCAGAACAAAGAAATTTATACAGGTTTGTAACAACATAAGAATGAGTAAATGATGACAGAATTTTCTTTTTTCTGTAAAATTTGCTTGTAACAAGTGCATATGAGGCCGTGCCACAAAAAAAGCCTGTTGAAAACCCAACTTTGTCTTTAAAGATAAACAGGATTTCAAGGACACCATGGCGTGGCTATAAATAAAGTTGGTCTTGCATCTGCTAATTAATAGTCTTTACCCTTGAAATGATTAGACAAGATCGAGAACGGAATGCAAAACACTGCAGCAGAATATAACCTTTGAATATGTATAAGCTTTTATATCCACCAACATGAGCATCCTCCAGTTCTGTGGGTCTGGCTTTAAATCTTTATTCTTCAGTCACCTGAATATGTATTCTCCCTTCATTATCATACAATAAAATGTCAGCATATCACTGAAGCGAAATAAATTACTTGCAGTTTCTTTGACCTTCACGCAAAATGAAAACTCAGTCATCGTTTAACTCGACTGTGTGTTCTTCTAAACCTGTTATGTTTTTTGATTCTGTGGGACAGTGAAGATTTTCACTGTAAAAAGTGTCAAGATTCTTAAAAAATGTATAAAGGTACATGATGTTGAGTACAATAAATAAAATTATCATTTTGGGGCGAACTGCCCCTCTTTCCATTTTTGTCCTTTCTCCTCCACCATACTGAAGGTAATACGATTTAAATCGTTTTTTGAACCATGTCTTATATCATTTAATGGATTTACCATTATTTCTGTAACTGGACCATAACTAAGAAGTATGAGGGTTTTGCACTCAGTGTTTCAAATCTATGCCCATCACGCTAAAAAACTCACCTGTCGATATCTGATTATGTGCCGTGAGATGTTGGCAGACCTGCTTTGAAGTTTAAGAGCATTGATTGGCTGTGCTGTGTAAAACTCAGTTAGGAGATGTATTTTCGATTGAGGCTGAACCTGGGAGTTTTTTTCCTGCGGACTCCGCAGGGTCCTCCCGCATCCTCGCGCTTATCTATGCACGTGCAGGCGACTGCGGCATCGATTCAAACAGCAAGCATAAGTTTATCTGCAGCTTCTATCTCCTGCAGTCACCTGAGCTCAGAACAGTTTTGACAGGCTCACCATCTTGTGTGAGTGACAGCATCGATACAATCTGTCCATATCTAAAATTCATATTTGATTGGGCTGTGGAGAGGACGGCTGTGGAATCATTAAAAAAACAAAATGACAGCTGGTTTTAATCTAAAATATGAATCCAACCACCATGTTATGAGTATGGGAGAAAAACGGTCTTGCACACGGTCGGGTGGGTGAAGGACCGACCGCTTGGTTCAAAGTGACACCGTATACACAATTACCATGCATATATGCATGCATCTATCTGTGAGTGTCAACTTCTTGTCCTGAAGAAAAACTGTGTTTATCCAGTTGAACACCCACCTAACATATTTTGCAATTAGCCTGAGGCTTGGCATTTAGCTCACGGCATGTACGTACAGTAACTAATTATGTCTGTCCTAAATGTCCTCTATAAACATGTTATGTAAGCCATTTTAAAGGATTATTCATCATGGATTTAATGGGGTTGACAATTTTAAAGAGCAAAAAAGCCAATTCCTATTATTCAGGACTTGTCTTTGCTCTGTTGTAGCTTATTGTGAATCATCGTTTTATGCATGCAAAAATTTGGTAGGTCAGCGCATTTAATACTTCATGAGTTTTATATTACTAAACATGGTTTAACTTTCAATAAACAGCCCAAACAAGTGATTATCATAATTATGATATATTACACCTAACCCTAAATGCCCCCCTGAATTCATTTCCATCTCAATAAAAATGCTAATTGTAGACCCAAATGTAACAAAACGTGGCCACTGATAAACTCAGCGTCGCGCCTTTGCATACACATGGGCTGTAGTCCACCAGCAAATCCAGGTCTTTTAAAGGTTGTGCTGAAGATCACACAGCCCCATGGGCATGATTAATACTGCATGCTGAGGAGCAAGCGAGGCTGCTTAGCAACCCAACCAGTCATAACAGGTAATGATATCTATGTGCTGACAGGAAACTAGCTGGAGAATAGGGAATATTGTGGACAGATGACCTTTTCTCTGGCGGGACCTGGTCTAACCTCCGCCCCGAAATCCGTCAACTGTAATAAGCCGGCGTAGGAGACCGCATTACAATTCTGTTCAAAAGTACAGCTAAAACCTAAAAAGCGTTCAGGGAGGTTTCATCGCTCATCTGTTCAATCACAATGAGTTTCCATGGCAAACAGCTCTTTGGGTTCTCTCTCCTCTCCTATATAACATCTGGCCGTAATCTCTCTTATTGATTTCAGTTAACCTATCATCTCTACTGAAATAAAGGATACCGAAGAGCACTCGATGGTGGCTTTAAAGACAGCAATGTACATTGTCATATCGTCTACCTTTACTAATACAATGAATGCCAATGCGAGAGTGCTTTATATGCATGTTAATTGAAAACACAGACTCAACATTTATTACAAGGCTTAAAGCCTTGAAACTATTATTAAGTCACAGTATGGCTTGAGCCCATGGTGGCATCGCCGCAGTACATAGGTCTTTAATGAAGCTTAAATGTATTGAGGCACCTCAGGTGGCAGCCTGCTTCCTTTCATGAGGATGTTTACTTTTAATATCTTCTTGGCTGGTGAGCTACGGGGCATTATTAAAGCAATTTCTGACTTCAGAGAGCCAATTACGTCGACTATTTGAGGTAAACAATACCCCTGGTATGGCACCTTTCTAAGGAAAACTGGCAAAATAGATGTAATAGAAAATACAGTACTGGGGCAGTACCATTTGAAAAGGTCCTAATTTGTACCATTTAGGTAACGATATGTATACATTTGGTACCATTGTGTACCTTTGAGGTATGCACTCTCCATTATGTACCTCTAATATGAACTCTTAAAGGGCACCGCCCCACTGACAGCTATAGGGACCATTTCTAACCTTTATGAATCTATAAAATATGGATTAACCAAGAATAGTTTTCTGTTCACTAAATTAAAAACGCTAAAGAAACCTTTAAAAAAACATTTCTAAGAAGTTCATGTATCTTTAGTTCAACATGATGTGCATATGACACGCAAAGGCTCATACAAAAACCACACACACTTAAAAGTGCAGTTAATTTGTCATCAAATCAGACTGTAATTGCTTTCTTTCTCTTGAGCAGTGGGACACGGGTGTGCAATCATGCAGATATTATACACTTTTCAGCTTGGAAGGAGGATAAATCATGTTTTTTGTTCCCTTCGAAAAATTCGTACAATATTTCTTCTCTCCCTCTGTTAAATTGCATTTAGATGGGCGTACTGTTCTCTGTCATATCAAATATGCTCTCATCAGATGCTTGATGGATACGCAGGCCTGGTCTAATTATGATGTGGGGGAGCCTGCGCCAGGTTAGGTGGAAGGACTAAGCCATTTTGCTGGCTATTTTTAGAAGCACGGGTTTCCAATAAGATATACATTAGCTTGAGAACAGATGAAGGCTGTTTTGAACAGATGGTGCTCTCATTAGAAAACCTATTGAGTTCCAACAGCTAAAACAGCACAGCATCGAACCAGACAAAGTCTTTTGCTTCTAGGGGGAGGAAGCCACCTGTAGATACCAGGATGAACTCGAATTAGCACCGATACACAGGCTGTGCTTCCCGCTGGTAAAGGCATGTGCTGAATGAGAAGTTTACAGCAGTTTGGGTGGTGAATGTTAATATTTTTATAAATGGCATTCATGAATTTGTATGGCTTGTATTATGATGAATATGAGGTTGATTTGAACACTTCACAGCGATGCGACCACAAACCGCTGGGCGAATTTTCTCAGCATTCTCATCATGGTGAATGGATCACACGGATACCAATAACCGCTTGGTTAGGTTTGCCTGCTGCCCTATTTGCAGTAAAATGATTATGAAGCAATTGAGATTAAAACTGAAAAATAACATTCATGAACGACGATGTAGGATGTCAATGTGAGACAACTGGGTTGCGATCGGTTATTTTATATAGGCTAAACGTTGTTCCACATGATTGTTTTATTTTGCATAATGTCTCAGATGTACCATGAGCAGGTCTGACAGATTTACAGCTGTCTGAACAGGCAGCTTTGACTGACTCTTCCACCTAAGTGTCTACGACTGGGTGAGCAATTGCTCTTACATTTTATGGCTCCACTCTTCAGAGCGCATAGATTTACAGCATTTAAATATACTGCACGAGGTGACACTTGCCACGAGTGAAACATACCCACCGTAAAGTTGGACAATCTGTTTAACAACGCAGCTCTGACAGTGATTGTGGCTGGCATACTGGTTTATGACATAATAAAGACATTAACAATTCTGCTGAATATTATTTTCAGTCAGAGGTATTTAACCCTTTAAATGAAAATATGACTTTTCAAAAGTAAGCCAAATCTAAAAATCTAACTTACGACATGCTTGGATCTTGCAAACAGACCCAAATTAGGAGTGTTGGTGGACATGCTTTTTACGGGGGCTTATGGAAACGTCCACAGAAGCCCGATTAATATTCTCAAAGCATGCAACACAAATTGAGCAGTGAAAACGTGTACTAAATCCTTTAAATTGAATGGGCTTGTTAAAGAAGATGCTTAAGGTCTATTACCAGCATTATCCACAATTTTCTTCCTTTCAGAAAGTCAGAGACATGGACAGAAAACAGGAGACAATCTGTTGTAATTTCATATGTAACACCATAATCAGAAATAAATCAGGAATAGTTCACCCAAAAATGTACTCACGTTGTGCCATCACAGATGTATATGACCTACTTTCTTTAGCTGATGACAAACAAATAATTTAATATTAAAATGCTGTCATATCATCTGAGGCAAAAAGCACACACGTTCATCTTTAAGTAATTACCACTCCAGTGGGTTAATAAGTGTCTTCTGAAGAGATAAATATGTTTGTGAGATAACATAATTACTAATATTTTTTGTTAATTTAGCAAAAATGTAATATAAACAACCAGATTTTAGCGATAAATTTAAAGGGCACCTATTTCATTGCTAAAAAACAATGTTATTTTGTGTATTTGGTGTAATGCACTGTGTTTGCGTGGTTTAAAAACACACATTATTTTCCCTACCCAGTCTCACGAGGTTTCGTGATAAAGTCACGTAATTTTTTATTCTTTTTTTGTGATATTATCACGAATTTCCACGTTTTTTTTTCGTGATCGTATAACAAATTCCTGTTTTCGTGTGATTATCACGTATTGGTTACTCAACTGCTTTTTCCTATTTTTAAACCATTGTCGCTTCGGTTTAGGGTTACATTTGGTGTTTGCATTAGAAGGTTTAGGGTTACATTTGGTGTTTGCATTAGAATGTCACTTTATACACTGGTTTATACTATTTTTTCTGATTTATTTTTTATATGTCGCCTGGCATTAGGGTTAGAGTTGGGTTTGGTTAGGGATGTCATTTTATGTAAATCTAGCCCTAAACTGAAGTGACAATGGTAAGAAAATAAGACAAAACAGTTGAGTAACCAATACGTGATAATCCCACGAAAACAGGAATTCGTTATACGATCACAAAAAAACACGAAAAATATCACGAAATTTTTTTTAAAAATTACGTGACTATATAACGAAATTTCGTGAGACTGGGCTGTATTTTCCACATACATTGGCCAGCTAATCTGGGGTGCGTTTCCCTAAAGCATCGTTTGCCAACTGTCGTAAGTTACGTCATTACGGCTCTCCTGATTTTGCCAAGTGGTTGATGTCCTCAGGGCAACATTATGTTGACCCTGGGACAACATTTCAATCAACCAATCAGATTTCAGAAATAAGTTACAGTTAATTTTAAGGTTAAGCTTACAACCAGGATTAGCTGTTTCTAGACCATTGTTTTTCACTTATCATGTCCCTCTGATTTTAGTGTTTGGTTATGGTTAGGGTTGGGGTTTGGGGTGGGTTTAGGTTTTATTTTGAAAAAGGTTAACACAGTATGTTGCCCTGAGGACATCAACCACTTGGCAAAATCAGGAGAGCCGTCGTTACTGTCGAAGGTCAAGTATTTGGTGTTTCCCAAAACCATAGTTCAAACGAACATTTGCAAGCTGCATTGCAAACTTGTGTGATTTGAACGACAGCTCTTCACCTGTCGTTAGAAGAAGCATAGTTCCTTGTTATTATAATATGTAGACTTACGTTGATCATGCTTTTGAACAAAATAAGCAAAAAACATGTAGTACATTCTTTATCCATCATTCTAAATATATAAAATTTTTATTCTACGTCTTTAAGTTTGTAAACAGAATTAAAGCACTGCATTTGAAAACTGCGCATGTGCGTAGTTCTACAAGCTTTAAGACCCTGGGGAATCCCTGGGAGGAGTGACGTAAGAGGGATCTTGTGCATGAATTAAATATCTTGAAAATAAACAACAGATAACAAAATCACGATAAAAAAATCAGTCATTTACAGCAGTAATCTGACATTAAATCGATTTGCACAGATGAAATGGTACTTCACCTCCCACGTGACATCATCAACTATGTTGTTAAACCAACATGGTTCAAACTACGAATTTGCAACAAAGTTACTATGCTTTCGGGAAACAGTCGTGACAAGTTATTTTTTTCCAACTATGCATCGTACTATGTTGGTACAGCAGCGAGTTGTTGTCGTTGTTCGGAAAACGCAACCCTGTACCTTGTGATTGCCGTTGTGATGCTCCTTACCATGTTTGAAAGATTCAGTCACAATGCAATGCTAACAGGAGTTAACTTACAGGCTGAGTCCAAAGCTGGAGGAATTAATGACCGTTGTGTCAATATCAACAAGCCCAGGAAGTAAACAGTTGCCAACAATCCGTGTGTTTGTTGTAGTCCAAAGAAAGAGATTTACGTTGTAGACGATAACTCGCGTCATCGTATGTACCTTTTGTGTGTTGTTAACTTGTACTAATACACACTTACACACCAAAGGAAATGTAAAATTGCGAATCGGACCATAAGGGCTCTTTAAATATGATGACATGTCGATAAATTTAAATCCTTTTTTCATGACAAAACATGCAAATAACAGCTAGTCAGGAGACGTGTGAAAAACAATGAGATTTAAGTAAACTTTTGAGAGAATTGTAATTTATGAACTTTTCTTTTTAGGTTAACCTATCAGTAAAGAAAACTCCCAAAAAGTGCTATGGCTGATATGAAACTGTGGAAAATGTATGAGATAAAATGAAGGTCTGGTTTCTAATTTAGAAGAAAAAAATGTTATGACTCAGTATATAGTTCCCTCAAGGTAATTTCATATAGCCAGACATCTGACTGCAGCAAAAAAACATGGTGCTTTTTACAGCTTAAACTGGCCAAGAACTACTGAGTCAGATACGAAAAGCCATCTGACTGACATGACTGAGTGATCAATCACAGTTTGTTTCAATGTTACATGCTGTTTAAAGACGTCATTTATCTTAGTAATAGACTGACGCTGCACTCTTTGCAAACGACACTACAGAAAACACAAGGTAACAAATCTGAAAATATCTAGCTATTTTTACAACAATAAAACCTGTGTGACCTTACTAAAGGGAAGTTGTATAACATCAAATTAGTCTCATTAGAAGGTTAGTTCATTAGAAAACCAAAATGCCTGTTTAGTGTTTACAGGCTGCTATTAAACTAATAAAAAACTACTTTATTTTTTTCACTATCGTTAAAATTAATGTGGACATAAAATTAGGGCCATACCCACCATTGAGGTATCATAGCACCGGACTTTGCTATTTTTTACTGTTTTTTACTGCATCAGCAGTCTAACAGCACTCGTCAATAGTTATGGTTCTGTCCACCTATTTGTATTATGTGCATTAGCTTAAAATTACTGGATTAAATCACCAAGATGCGCATAAATTATACAAATGTGCAAAAAAACATACACATACAGTTATTGAGTTGGATACATTTCTTATCCAATAAGAAAAAGTGCAAAAACTACAATGGAAAAACTTTAACCAAATAAATCTCTAGATGCGCATCAAATAATTTATGGGAGTTTGCGCATTGGACGGCATAACTTGACTAAGCAGAAATCATTGCACATGTTCTAAAAAGCGGTTTTGGCAGTTCTGAAATGAATAGACAAAGTCTGTCATCTCAGTGATTCTGTAATATTACTTTACAGGACTAGCTACTGTTTTACTTGACTGTCAACTCAAACAGCAGGAATCCACATCCCAAGGGAGATAACAGGTGTATTGTGTTTCGTCTGCATGCTCTAAGGGGATTATACACAAAAATGGTTAAATACAGTTACTTTACGCTTTTCTTTATATTTAGTACTAGTTTACCAGGAAGTGACGATTTTGCTCTCTTCATTGATGGAAACGCTGCTTTATTCACAAATGTTTCATTTGATATTTCAATTATGTGCATAAGTTTAATATGCAACTTTGGAGGGAAACATAGCTATTGTGAAGTGATTAGAGTCTCCAATCTATAAAAGAAGTGTGACAACTTACCCCGCTCTCCCCTACACACTAAATAATCTGCATTTGTACTTTTTTTTACCTTTTCTGTTTTCTCCATACAAAAACATTCAGTATGAATATTACTTGGCTATGCAACTGAATTGCATATATGTTTTGCTTTTGACTAAAGTTTAAACAGAAATTGAAATGCTTTTTTGAAAAAGCACTTGTCACCTTGTTTTCAAATGAGAATCATTACTAAAATATCTGCACAATAGGATATTGTAAATTGAACTTCTCATGTCATTAAGGTGACAAGCCACTAAAGAAGAAATAATGGGATCTTTTGATTTTGTCTGTACATCTGTTTAGATTGGGAATTGTTTTTAATTGTCATGTTTGTGCAGCTGTAATATGGATGAGGGTCTCCATCAGCCACATTTAATAAGATTCAGCACGAGAACATGGATTAGAAATGCAATTACAGATTAGAAGTGACATTCTTGTCAATTTATTCGAAAATGAACGAACCATAACTAGGCTGGGCCACTTTTGTTGTAAATCAAACAGCAGCAATAAGTGACATGCATTTCTGCTTAATTCACTGTGCAAAATATTATAAACATCCATAATAATGAAATGTTGGCACATTGTAATGTTGTCAGATAACCTATAAATTGTCGTTTATGTGGTGGATATTTTATAAACTGGTTTAAGTAAGAAATACTGATATTACAATAGCAATTAGTATTTTTTAAAGGAACAGGCAGAAATAATACATGAGTTTACAATAAAATGCTTAAAATAAGAACAACAAACAAAAAAACACTTCACTTCTACATTTATAAAGGCCCAAAAGCTGCTGGGACATCTTTTAAAAGATCATAATATGTACCATTTAGGTACCGATCAGTGGCGGCCATTGATTTCTCTTCTGAGAGCCGGGAATTCAAAATATGTGTGTGGCTCATCATGTAAAAATATGTGTCAGTGCGTCATGTCAAAATAAATGCCTGCTGCATACTGTATGCATCGAAAGGGTTTATGATCAAAAAACAATTCACGTTCACAAAATATTTGCTAGACACTCACTTAACCCTAAACTCGGATTACACATGAGATTAAGCGAGTATCTGGCAAGCGTGAGCGTCTCTCTTATCATAAACCTCTTCTGCAGCGTCTGCAGCAGGGACGTATTTGGACATGATACGTGATGTACCTACAGTAGGTTCACAATTCCCATGAAGCGCCGAACACATGTGTACATATTTTGAAATGACGAGCCACACACATGACGGGCTAAATACATGTATTGACAACCTTTGCATAATGCGTGCCGCCCTCGTAAAAGAAGTCACTGACTGCCACTTGTACTAATATGTACCTCTGAAAGTCCAATATGTATTTTTGAGGTACCAGTATGTGCTTGAGGTACTAATGGTGCTTTTACATTGCACGGTTTGGTTTGGGTCAGTTCGGGTCAGCTCACCTCACTTTGGCGTGATTAGCTTTTCCATGAATTTTAGTAACACTTCGTAGTGGGAGGGATTATAGGCGTGTCATTATATTTGCGCTGCCTACTGCTGTGACATCATACAAGTGAGAGCATCGTTGTACATTCCCATACATTCATTTATTTCTCAGTCCACTACAAAATTAAAATTGGCCACCACAAAGAGATGTTTGCAAATGGCATTTATCACTACCTCTGTCTCACATGACAGTTTCTGTACAAACACTGCTGGCGTCAGTCGACGAGCCTCATTTAAGTTGCATTTGTGCATATATGCTGATGTGCTTGTTGCGAATGTTCCGCCACAAACTGCAAGTCTAGAAAAAAACTGGTACGGTGTCCCTGATTCTCAACCTGTGGAGTTGGGCACAGATGACAACATGTTTGCTCAAGACAGCGCAAGCTAGCAATAAGGTAAAGCTAATCTTTTACATTATAGCGATGACGCTGGTAGTGACGATTCTCTCAGACCAATCAGTGATCTACGGTGTTTTAGCGTCACGTTTGGTATCAGGTTTGCTTGGAACCCCAACCGAGGTGGTAAGAAAAAACGTATCGGATACTACGTACTGCACCCAATGGAAAAGCTCCCAAAAGTAACCCGACCCAAACTAAACTAAACCGTGGGGTACTATGCAATGGAAAAACTCCATAATATGCACTCTTGAAGATCAAATGTGTACATTTTGAAAGGGTATCATCCCAGTGAAATATTTTCTGAGAGTGAACTTTGTGGAATTTTGATAATATGCTTTCCACAAATGGACGAAAAACTTAAACAAAAGATAAACAACAGTAAAACTCATTCTTGTGAAATCCCATCAATCTAATACTCTAAGACCCTTGACTAGACCTACTGGCCTATTTCTTGTTTGTCTTTGTAGCACACTTGCCAGTGGGGATGTCATTCTAGGTGAGGATCAGATCCCTTTGACAAATGCACCTGTCTAGATGCCCGCGAGGTCATATCCCGAAGCTCTGATACAGCCCAGCTCACTCGGGTGGAGTGAATTCATAAGGTTAATAAACAATCGTACTTCACTGGCAGCCTGTGAGGCATCTTCTTTTCTACCACCAATACATCATCCATCTGTCAGCTTAGCAGAGAAAAAGCTGACCTTAAGCATGTTTACCAACTAAGCCTTATGAGCAGTTTCGTGGAGCACAAAGCAGAATGAGCCAAGACTCACAGGAAGTTTAATCAAGCAAGCAATGCCGCCCCCTACATATCTCGCACATACAGGGCACAGATGAGCCTCAGTAAATCAGCAGGGTTATCGCCTGACCTCAGGTGGCAGGCCAACAGATGTGTGCAACCAGGTGATCCAAGTGTCTTAGCTTTACTTAGAGCAGAAAGCAAGTACTTTCCATGCAATAACTAGTTTTGCTGTTGTTGTTGTTGTTATTATGAAATAGGTCCCACCATATATCTTGCTGGCCTGCTACTCTTATTTAAAGACATACTATGCAGTTATTTTACCTTAATATAATAGCTTCAAAGTTATTTCGGTGGTAAACAAAGTCATAGTAGGGCGAATCATCCTCCTGTTGAAGCTCGGGGAGGACGCTGCTAGCAAAACCAGCAATGCAAGCTTGAGAGAACCGGACCTGACAAATCTCGCGAGAATCACAACTTGCTTTACGGCAACGACGTCACACACGTTAGGTTGTTCGGCCCTGCAAGAACTGACCGCCAGATGACGTCAAAGTACCGCGAGAATGATCCGAGACGGCACTTTGACATCATCCGGCTGTCGGTTCTTGCAGCGCCGCATGAAGTCGATCAGGCCTATAACAACAACTGCACGCGTGAATTTGAGACGTGAGGCTAGACGATTTAAAAGTTAAGAAAGCGCGTTCAGAAGAGAGTAGGAAAAGGGAAAGAGAATCTAACCGTGTTAGGAACCGGACAAGAGTCCCACTCGGTCAGGTTTTTACTCGTTGGCGTGAGCTAGAAGACAGCACTGGAGGGATGCTGATCTGGCGATCTTGTTGATGGACTAGTAAGTAAATCTCTTATTTGTAAACTTGTTTGCGGTCTATCTTGTATGTTGTTGCGCTTGCTTGTAGTATGTCATGCGATTATCATGACAACAGTTATATATATCTCACATAATTATCAGGACATAAATAAGTCTAGAGGTTGTAAATAGTGTAAACATGCACAATTTGCAAACTATTATGATAAATAGCAATAATCATGTATAGTGACATTATAACGAACAATGTTATGAAATAATGCAACGTACACAATTAACTTTGTCATGGCATTTTGTAATGTTTACTTGTGATTTAGCTGCAATCATGTAAAAACGTTAACCGTAAAGCCAGCAAACGCGGTAGGCTACTTTTTTAAGATTTAAAATAAATCTTTGGTGTCTCAGAGTACGTATGTGAAGTTCTAGCTCAAAATACAATATAGGCCATTTATTATAACGTTAAAATTGACAGTTTGTGGGCGTGAGCAAAAATGTGCCGTTTTGGGTGTGTCCTTTTATATGCAAATGAGCTGATCTCTGCACTAAATGGCGTTGTCGTGGTTGGATAGTGCAGATTAAGGGGTGGTTTTATCCCCTTCTAACAGCACAGGGGGAGCCAAATTTCAATGACCTATTTTTTCACATGCTTGAAGAAAATGGTTTATCAAAACTATGTTACTGGGTTGTTCTTTATCACATTTTCTAGGTTGATAAAAGCACTGGGGACCCAATTATAGCACTTAAACATGGAAAAAGTCTGATTTTCATAATATGTCCCCTTTAAGGACAGTAAAACATTTTGAAGCTTAATATTTGTGGCCCAGCATGTAAAATCCAGTCTTATAATATAATTATGAGATTATAGGTGCATTAATGTTGAATTTCAGTCGTTGATTTCAATCATTGACAGGGCCTTACACAATATTTAGTGAATAATAAAGATATCAAGGTTATATTTTCACAGAATGTTCCTTTCATTATGTAGGATGGTTTTATGATCACAAAAAAATATTACTAGCTGGGTTTTCACAGGTATTGTTGCATTTTAGTCAAAAAGCTAAGATAATCTTTAGATCATCTGTCTTCAATTATACCATGTTTTAAAAAGATTTTCCATCTTTTCTTTTTGTACTTTTGTATGTATGTAATGTATTTCTGTAAAGCTCCTCTGCAACAATGCAAAACTGTTAAAGTGCTATAGAAAATAAATTTGAATCGATTTGAAGTGTATAGGAACTAAAGTGTTTCGTAAGGCATTTTTATTTATTTTTTTCCTGAGAAACACTTTGAGCAATTAGAATCAAGGGGCAGAAAGCAGTAAAGTGCACCATAATGACAGAAAAGCTGACTAGAATTCAGATCCCAGATGCCGTACAGCTTGAAGCCAAATGAGTTGGAACAGCAAGGCACTGTTGAGAAAGTGAAAAATCTTCCTAACAGAAAGATGGCTGAGCTCAGTGCGATTAAATGTGTTAAGGAAAAGCCTTTTCCACTGATGTTCGTGTTTAGTGGCTAATTATATTTTCAGAGAGCATATTGAAATAAACTGCAATTTGGTCAAGACCACTTAATGTGCCTGTAATTGTTTTTTCCACATTTGCATACTGCTGTCTACGTGCTGAGACAGGCACACCTTGCATTTTCTAATACATATATGAATCGCAAACAGTCACAAATAAAACAATTTAGACAGGGTTCATGTTTTCCTGCCTCTTGATGTATAGTTAAAATAACTTAAAATGCATTCAGTACATTTTTCCTCATCACATAAAACAGTAAATTGTACTTTTGAAGAAACTTTAAACTCACAAGCACAGTTGTCCAGACAGGACAACTGTGTCACGATTACTTCTTGGTTATATTAGGACATTTAAGTAGTTTTCACAAATATTCCCTACAAAAACAATACTGGTGTGCATCTTGAGACAAAACATGGCACTGATATATTTAAGCAATACCCCTCGAGTAGGAGTGTGATATAGCTCTATATCATCACGTCTGTGATTAGGCCTAAAGGCACTAGGCCGACTCCTAGAGCGATATTGCTTTTATACAACAGTTCGGCGGCACACGTTTGAAAAACGAAAACTAGAAGACAACAACGGAGTTATTTTAAAATAAACAATTTTAAATTGTTAAAAGCCTCTTTGTTTGGGAACTACTTTCTTCCTCCACGGATTTGAAGGCCAGAATGACAGGTAACACTTTCGGCTGTTTTGAATCTCATAATAACTCAATGGACGGAATAGCCATTCTTAATATTACAGTTTCTTGGTCACAAAGTGTAGTTTTAAGATTAGTTCAGTCGAGAATATATATGTATAATATTCAAATCTGTAGTCGATTAGGAAAGATAGCACCTGTTTGAATGTTTGCTTAGTAAGATTCGGTACTTGAGATCCAGAGCCATGAGTTGACGTCAGTGTTCACTCGCCCCGCTGACCACCGCCCTACCTGGGCTACATCTCTGACAGGGATTCCCTGGCTCTGATGTTGAACCCTGTCTGTGTTTGATGGTAAAAAATGAGATCAAAGCAGTATTTCGTGTCATGAAACTATTACTTGTTTTCATATTCATATTTAGTGTCTTTTGTGTTGTTATTGTTTTGGCGCGAGGTAAAAGTTAATAAAACTATATTTATACAATGTTACTATTGCTCTCCCATTTATCTTAACGCAATACGAGCACTCGCATTATTAGACTTTGTTCTTGTCAGTACTATATAAAACAGTTTTTATAAGGGTCAGAGAGATGTGTTTTGCATGCTGCTTATAAATATTATCAGTGGCGATATCTCATAACGTGTTTTAGTAGTCACGTCACGATAAAATAGGTTATCAACTGTCCAATTTAAAAGCTGCAGTGCTTACCTGCGGTTCCAAAATCGCTTCAGAGAAAATTATTGTTTTCATTCCTTAATCCAAGTGTTAATCATCCACACGATGTTACTCCACCAACGTTACACGCAAGTACACGCAGACGACCTGATGGCAAAAATGATGTCATGCGGACGGCTCACATACACGGACGTCCCTAGTATACTTTCGGCTTTAAGAGTGTAAGAGCAGTAAAGGTGAAAGGAGAATGCCCAGCAAACAATAGCCATCATTTATAGACCTGATATAGTCAGGCTGAGTGACCAACATCTAGCCAAAATAAAGCTGACTTTGGTTACATCTGGAATGTTGTTTTGCCGAAATAACTTGTGAGAGGTATGATATTTCATCATATAGTCTTAGCAAACTCAACAGTGTTACAATGTGTTTGGTTTCATTCATTTATTTACTTTACTTCGTTTACTTTTGGGCTAGTTAGACGTCTATTAAATTATTATTGATAGCCCATATTTGCCTTGTAGCCTAGATGAGGGGCAACCTTCTGATCTCTCTCATGAAGCCAATACGGAAGTGATTTAAACTGCAATTCATTGACTGGCCGCTAGAGGCTGGCTCCAAAAGGGAGTCAATTCCCATAGACCTCCATGTTAAAACAGCCAACTTTACAGTAGAAAATAATATGTTTACAGCCTGGTACAAAAATAGTTTTTGGTCTGTATAATATCCGTTTAAATTATATTAAGCCTTAGGGGCTGGACACACCAAAGCTTTTACGCCCGCGGCCGGCACATGTTTTTAATTGATTCCAATGGAAACTCTGCATTTTTAAAATAAGCAAGCAGCTAGCGGGTTTTTCCACGCTGAAAACCGGCGCTCGGGTTTTTTGCGCACTCAACTTTGAGTGAAAAGCTCCGCTCGTCAATGTCAGTTCTCACACGGCCGTCCAATTACAGTGGAGGGGGGGCGGGACATTACCACAGCAACCAACCGGCTCACAGCTGAAGTATCACAGCTACCAAAGCGCTTGGCTGAAAAACAGCTGGCATTCGGCATCCTCAAAGCGTTTTCAGACGCGTTTAAAAGTTTTGGTGTGTCCAGCCCCTTAAAGTTCTGCATAACAGTCACTGCTGTCACTAGAGTCGAGCTAGGTGGGCGTGGTTTCAGCAACCAGTCTGCTCAGCCTTATCCACGTCCTGCCTTTTTACCCATTTTCGGATCCGCGGCATATTATGATGCGCGTCCAAGATGGCGACTGCAGGCACCGCCTACTTTAAGCTTTAAAACGATCTTCAGAAACCTATGGGTGACGTCACGGACACTACGTCCATCTTTTTTACAGTCTATGAGCCTAGATCTGTTTTTGATGGCTAGACGTCTTTTCAACACAAAATTGCTTGCTGGTGAGTCTAGCTGACAGGAAGGCGACAAAAACATACATTTGAACATTGTGGCAGAGGTACTACAGCAGCAGTAAACACCTCAAGCTATCACAGCTGTCACCTAATAAAACAAAACTGAGACTACAGTAGATGGTAGGGACAGAATTTGGCATAAACAACATGAATCCATAGATTCCTTATGTATAGGATCAACCGTTCAGGTTGAAGCTGGTAGTGTTATGACGTGGGGAATATCTTTTTTGGCACACATTAGGATCCTTAATACCAAATGAGCATGTGCCAAAGTCGACCGTTGTTGCTGACCATGTGCATCCCACTGCATGCCTAATGTTTTATGGACCTTGCTGAAGCCATGCTACAAAAATATGATATATAATAGCTCATAAATTAAATGCACACTGAAATGGTAATTTGATGTTGGTAGGTTGGACCGCTGGATTAAGATCTAGTAGGTACTTGAAAGAAATATGGAAATCCAACTGAGGGGAATGAGAATATGAGAGAGAGAGAGAGAGAGAGAGTGAGTGAGAGAGAGCGAGAAAGAGAAAAATGAACACAGACATCTGGAGTTTTTAATTTCATGAAGATGATCCTTGGTAAATGACTCCTGCAAAAATGAATGGAGTCGTAAAGAGAAATAAAGTTTAAAAGCCCAGGAATTAATCAAGTTACAGACACGCTGTGACCATCAGGAATGTTTCAGGAATTGAATAATGTGGTCTAGGTGTGTGTGTAATAATCACAGTGGCTGACTCTGTGCTCTCCTGTAATTTCAACAGATGTTTAATCTCTCTCCAGAGAAGGTGGATGTTGCTCATGCTGAACATTATCAGATCTGCATTCCCCCTCTCTGCATGGGCACTAGAGGTTAATGCAAAAATCAAACTCACCAGCATGTGTTGTTTGAATCCCCGCTGTACCTCACAGCAGCCTTTGTCCAACACACGCTACTGTAAATGTGAGGCCACAAACATGTTCCGCTTGTCTCACCTGTACTTTCTTTATTCATTTCTTACATTTGTCGTACAACAAAGCAGTGCCAGAGGACAAACTCCAGCAAGATGTTTATCGGATCTTTTCATCATCTTCTGAAGCTCATTCTTCCCTGTGGATATTACATGGTTTTGTCTTCAATTAAAGATGGAGCACTGACAACAGACACAGTGGAGATGCTGGAAAGCTACATAACTAAATCTTCAAAAGACATCGAACCTGGAAGGGAGACACACAACATGCACCATTGATGAATAATATGATTATAGCGGCACACGAAACATCCCTCCCAGAAAAACAACAACAATGATCTTATCGAGCGTTTTGTGCTCATGCTTGTGTGGAGAATCATAACCCGTTTAAGAAAAGATATACAGGCCGGTGGTTATCACGCAGTAAACTGAACCAAATATATAGAGAAACCCAAAACGTAATGCACAAACACAGCCATTCTGGTAACAAAGCCACTTCAAAGGATTACTTATATTACAACAATATACATTTTTGGGAGTATCAAAACAGAGAGGTAGTCTGGAGCTAAGCCATGTAAACGAAAACTAACATTATGAACTCTATTCTAGATTTAACCGGAAGCCAGCGCAGAGACGTCAAGATGGGAGTAAATTTTGAACAGCAGCATTCTGAACAAGTTTTAAAGAGCCAGTAAGATGCTAATTTTAAGCGTCCTATCACTGTTTATAAGTCCCGGACAATAGGTTTAAATGCATGCAAGGTCAGAAAAAAATTATAAATTTAAAATTACCCCATTTCTCAGAGATCCCCCAATGATTCGTGTGAAGCCGTTCAATGACTCAGTCTGCCTAAACCCCACCTTTCAATAGCCTACTCTGCTCTGATTGGTCAACTGACACAGTCTCTGCACAGACCACAGATCAGTGGCACAGACCAAAAATAGTGCAACATGTATTGACCTAGTGCTAACATGATTTACTGAGAAGACATTATCGACATCAATACACATCATTCATCATTAATCCAAGCAATAAAAACGACGATAGAAACTAACATTTTACACACATTTAAGCATTTATGTAAGCTAAACGGGTCATAGCAAAATTGTAAGTGAGCATGCGTTAGTCACTTGCTAACGTGACTCTCTGACAGTATATTAAGAGTTTAAACAGTGACATCATTCATCATTAATCCAAGCAATAAAAATGACGATAGAAACTAAAATTTTATACTCATTTAAAGGTGCCCTTCCTCTGGCGTTTTTATTGTTTTAGACTGTTGTCTGAGGTCTACTCATGATGTTTGCATGATTTTTACATCCAAAAACATCAAAAGCAATAAGTAATAGGCTATTTTGTACCCTGGTTTTGAGGCTGGTTAGAGAAGTGATCCGTTTGAATGGGCGGGCTGCATTGACGACTTGGAAGTAAACACCCACTATTATTGGATAACCGTTTTTCGTTCAAACTAACTTTCAATTTAATCTCATGTGTAATCAGTTTAATGTTAAGTGAGTGTCTTAAGACACAGTGTCTTTCTTACACACGCATATTTTATCATAAACCCTTTTGACACACACACTCGTGTATTCTATCGTAAACCCACGCACAAAAACACACACACACACACACACACACACACGTCTTTTACACAAACCCTTTCGACACACGTGTAACGAATGCACAAACACACACGTCTTTTATCACATTCGATGCGTGTGGATCATGAATTCGCGTGAATCGCGTCCCTCTAAAGAGAACTCATAGTGACACAAAGTACTAAAGTGTTTTACTCATACACACGCGTGCGTGTCTTTTATCATAAACCCTTTCAACGTGTGTGCAGCATGAATTCGCGTCCCTCGGAAGAGAAAACACCGGCCACTACAGTGACACATAGTACTAAAGTGCTTTACTCACATAAGCTGCGCCATTCTGTCCGGATCCGCTTTTTAATCGCAGTCTCTCTTCAAATCCAGCGTTCTTCTGAACATCCAAATATGTAGCAACTGTTATGATTCCCTCGTTTAATAGGAATGATGTCTCTCGATGAAAAACAATGGCCCGATTACGGTACAGTTGACGTTTAGCCATCCTTGCTCTAACTTGTTATGAAAACTAACTCAACTACACGTAATATGTGGGCGCGGGCTCAAGTTGAAGAGCTCATGAATATTAATGACCTCGATCAGTTCCACGTCACACTGATAAGAGTTTTAAACTGACCTGATTTCTACGCTTATTTCTTTTCAGTGGCTAGAGCTGACAGAGGAGGCGGAAGTAAATTTTCACATTCACGACACAACACAAACACACATGGACCTAACACATATCAAAAAATACAAGTAAAAACGGTTTTATGTGGAAGGGCCTCTTTAAGCATTTATGTAAGCTAATCGGGTCATAGCAAAATTGTAAGTGAACATGCGTTAGCTGCTTGCTAACGTGACTCTCTGACAGCCCTACTGAAAAATCCAGCTAAGAACAGCATAAGCTGGTAAACTGGTTTTAGCTGGTTTTGCTGGTGTAGGAAGCTGGTTTTGCTGGTGTAGCAAGCTGGTCTAGCTGTGTTTTGGTCACATTTTAAGCTGGTCTAGCTAGACTTAGCTGGTCAGGCTGGAATACCAGCTGGCCCACCAGCATGGCCAGCTTTGTCAGGCTGGGAGGACCAGCGTAAACCACCTTAAACCAGCTAAAACCAGCCACCAGCTTATGCTGGTTTTAGCTGGATTTTTCAGTAGGGAAACTCAATTAAGCAAGTAGATAGCTATAATCATACTTACAGGTTGTGGTTAGGAGATGCATGTTGTTCTAAATAAAGTGGGTACTGAACCATCTTTCATTGTCAAACGTTTAGTAAATCCCTCCGTGAAAAAGTATTTTTAACCACTGATTCTTCACAGCCAAACGTTTATTATAAAACGGCTCGTTCTGGTTCTTCATTCTGATTGGTTGAAACGTGTTCTAAGCCGTGATAAAATACCCCAGTAAATCCACGGTTCAGACCGCATCACAAGTATCACTGTGCCACTGTTGCTGCGTACTGACTCATTTTGTCAATAAAGAGAAAACGTTCTCTGGGTTGTTTTTTTCTTAAATTTATATTTCCGCTATTATCCACTAGATTGCAATCTTACACAACTTAAACACTGACAAATTCACTCGACACAACAGCGTTGTGTAAGTTTTCATGGCTCTGAATCTGATCTCTTACAAAAGTTCTTCACAAAAATGGAATTATCTCCGCTTTTAGCTGAAAATTTGAGAGGTGATAACTGATAAGAGAACAAATGAAGGTAGGATGAAACTTTTTTTGTTGTGGTTGTTGGAAAGCGAATGGTCTGTTCTTTCATTTTATATTTTATGTTTATTTAAAGAAGATAGTTTTTCTGTAAGGCATTAAACTAAAACTGGGTGGCAACTTAAAAAAAAAAAACGCTCACGGGGAAAGAGCATGCTTTCAAGCATATTTGATCATCACTTCAACAGTTGCACAATATAAATGTTAATGTATAAATTAAATGAATGTTGATTTATAAAAATAAACACCATAGTCTTTAATTATATTTTCATTGTGTCTTTGCTGCGTCCGGGTTTGCTTGAGAATTGCGCTCTGTTGCAGCCACACTTGATTCTGAGGAACTACTTTGTTTGGCGGAAGAGTAATATTGCACTAATATAATTACAACTTATTTGTGTTTCATTTTGTGAAACCCTGCTATGCATATGAAGTAACCGTGTTGTAAATGCAATAAACCCCGCGAAGCAGTGGGGTTACAGTGCATTTTAAAACAGCTAACAACGCCCCTTAGCTGTTATAAAATGCACTGGTAACCCACTGCTTCTTGGGGCTTATTGCTTTAGTATATCCCTCCTTGAAAAAGTAATTTTAACCAGAGATTCTTCATATATCTTCATCCTTTGGTAGTGAAAACAACACAAACTGAAAACACAGCATGATATGATGTTTACACACTAACTAGCTGTCGGCAGGTCATAGTTTTCATTTCTCCCACAGGCAAGGCTGTAAGCGGAGATTATTAGGCAAAGTGTTGGTATTACGTGGTTAAAGACAGGCAGGAGATTTAATCCATATGACGACTCGTTTCAGCAACTCCCTACTTTAAAAACAATAACTTTATTAATCATGCAATTTTTGATTCAACTACTTGACACACTGCAATACAGGTCATTTTCGATTTTGGATCTGTGTGGATCTTTAAAAGCCCAATAGATTAACTATTAGCTCCATAATTGTCAGGAATCTGGACGAAAGGCAAGGAACACGAAGGAGGATGCAGATGCAGGTTACGAACAAAAATGACATTTATTCAAATAAATGACAACAAACAAAACACGAGCAAACAAACAGGCAGGTAAAAACTGGAACCAAAACAGAACACGGAGCAAGTAACAGGCGACGATGAACCGGTGAGTGAATGACAGAAAACAAGGGTATAAATACACAGACAATCAAACAAGGAACAGGTGTAATGAGTTAATGTAATCAGTCAATGAAAGTCCAGGTGCCAAAGATCAGAGACAAACACAAAACATGACACGGATCAAACCGTGACAATAATAAAGTAAATTACAGTAGTCAAGATGTGTGGTAATAAATGTGTGGATAACTGTTTAGAAATTTTTAAGGAAAAGAAAAGTTTTAAACTTTTTAACTTTAAAAAAAGATTTGATGACAGAATTAAACTGTTTATTAAACCAAAGTCAATTAGAACGGCGATGTTTTAAATCAACCAGGATTTACAAGTCATTTCAACTCTCTTGACAAGTGATAAGTTGCTGTAACTTTAATGTAACTTTTGTCTTTTGTTCTGTATTTAGAGATTCTATATCATTACGGCCCAAAGAAACCATGCACATTAAGGTGGGAACATTTCATGAAGGTGACGTTGTATAATGGTCTCACTTGGGAAGGGCAATAATTTAGTGTTCCTGCCAGAGAGTAAATGTAAGTCAGCAGGTGGCCTGCTGGCTAAAGGGGTTTTATTGATCCAGTGGAATTTACAGTGCGTTAATAATGTTAAGACTTTCAGTATGTATTGGCTGCCCAAAGCAACTGAAAATGAATGGCCCTGATGACACTTTTTAAACATCCCTTTATAGTCTGCGTGACAGTTCTTGTTAACCTAATGCTAACAAAACCTCTATGATTGTGTAATTAAACATGCTTTATAATGGGTCATAAAGAAACTCTAAGCCCATCTTGCATTTTTATTAGGGCATCTCTCACAGTCATTATTTTAATTTGTGACCTCACCACAAAGGAAGTGATGCACGATATTATCGGCACACCGATATATTATACTGGCTTATATTGAACATAAATTATCGGCATAGGACAGCTATGGAAAATTACGCTGATATAAAGACGTGTTGGTTATGCAGGTCAGCTCACACGTTTGTAAGGAGTGCTATAGGGATCATGTCAGCTAGGAGTGTAGACAATCATGGGCATTTCTAGTGTAGTGGAATTGTTTTGTGGAGCATTTTGTGCAAATACTTTTTATCCTCAGCGGCACCTGAGGGGCATTATTTGAAAATGACATCCCATGGTGCAATGCAAAGATACTGCCATCAGACCCGTTTAATTATCTATAGACGGGTTGCACGGCGACGTCATTAACTGGTTGCGCCCGCAACCGAGAGGCAGAAAGAAGAGACTTGCATTGTGTTGTAGCGGTGTCTGTAAGTCAAAATGCCAAGGAGTTGTTGCGTGGAAAATAGTACCAACAGAGTCAGTGCTGGGTGCCTGATGTTAACATACCAGTAGATTCAACTATTACATTACTAGCCTAACATAATTCATACATGTAACACTGAAAAAAATAAATACAGAAAAACAGATCCAACTAAAATCAAGTTTTATTTATATACAAACAATAAAGAACGCTTCAATAATTAAGGTTGTTGCAGTAGCAGATCAGATCAGCAAGCGGGCTTTCTGCCTCCTGGATGCGCGCGCATGCTGCAATGTTTGTAAACTTGCAACCCCTCTATAGAAAAATAGGCAGAAAATGATGCATGTGGTTGGGATTTTTTTAATGATAGTAAAAGCATAGTCCATATTTAGATGTTAAGACTGCTCCTCTGAACAATTGCCAATCTAGCTTAGGGGGTTTTCACACCTGCCTTGTTTAGTTCGATTGAATCGTACCAGAGTTCGATTGCTCAGTTGGTGCAGTTCGTTTGGGCAGGTGAGAATGCAGCAATCAAACTCTGGTGCGCACCAAAAGCGGACCAAACAAGCGGACCGAGACCAGGTTGCAGAGGTGGTCTCGGTACGCTTTCAAACGAACTCTAGAGTGGTGAGAACACGATCCGAGATCGAACCGACCTAACTGCAAAAGTACTGCGCATTTTGGACTAAACCAGCTGCCATAGTCAGTGCATTATCGGATAAGGAAGTGTTTGTTGACCGTTTCTATTAGCAATATTAGCACAATGACAAATCGCGGACATACCTGGAGTTGCGAGGAGGTGCGGGCGGAGCCTCTGAATTTTTTTGTCTTCGCCGTTTGTAGTGCATTAAACCATTTGTTTTCAAGCCGCATCCGCGATTCATTCTGAAAATAACCAGTTTGTCTAGAGTGTTGTATACAAACTATGTATAACAACCATGGAGACATAATTACAGCGCGCAGCCGTCTGTCCATGGTGTCTGCTGTATTATCCTTCTTTTGTTTACTTCCGGGGGTTCCGTTGGAATTTGCCGCACGTTGATTCTGACCAATCGTAAAGCCGTTTAGGAAATACATTCAAATACATGTGGCCAATGAGTGATGTTGATCTTATCACATGACAGAATTTTGGTTCGTTTCAATTGGTGCGGATCAGAGCAATCAGTGTGGTGTGAAATGGAAGCAAATCTGCTAAAAAAGTTACAATGTATCATATTTTGCTTTTGGTCCGGACCAAATGAACCAAATTACAGATGTGAAAACGCCCTTAGTCTGTAGGCCTAACTGTTGATTATTAACTGTTGATTGCATCCTCAAAGACTCAGACTCGACTGTATTTGAAAACCAACGGACTCACTAGTCCATCACTAGTGTTCGGTATGCCGCAAAAGGTTTTCAGCTTGATTCAGAGTATTGTTACCCCTATAAACAACAGTTAGATTATAGAAACAGAGTGCAATGCGTCATAACCTGAAAACTACGCCCACCGAGGGGAAAACAATCCATCACCATTGACTTTGTATTGCGAGAGGCTGCCTCCTTGTCATTTCTGGCCTATAACAAAAAGCAGAACAATGCCCAAAAGCTACTGTGCGACAGCGTGCACAGCCAACAAGCCAAAAAACAGAAATAAATTTTATAAGCTGTCGACCCCCAAAAAACGTTGGATTTGTTCCCCCCGGTGGGCGTGGTTTTCAAATTAGCATAACTGCGCTCTGTCTCTATGGTTGTGGTTATTCTGATTACATCATAGGTCAAAGGACATAATGGTTAGGCTACCTGACAATGAAATCATGGTGGATGCAGCATGTTCGAAATGTATTCCTACAGCCCCCACAAATACTATACAGAACATACTGTTTTAACGTTAGAGCAGTAGGTACTTCATCATGTCACAGTACGCAATTTCGCACACAGCATATCTCTTAACCTTTCTAGTGTATGCACACTGTGCTCCCCAAGAGTGACTAATAAGATATGTCCGTTCTCCTGCTATATCATCTGTAAACATTATTATACAAAGCTACTTCAAAACATGGCATGAAGCCTGAAGTATTAATACCGAACAACAATTTAAAAAGGGTTGCCAGTGTTCTGTGTGGGTGTTCCATTTCAGCAATTATGATGTAGGAAAATGCTACCATAAACAGGATCTCTAAATAGCAATGTTAAAAAAATTGTGCATTTTGTTGTGCGGTTAATCATATACTCTGTAAAATACAGAAAATAGTGTCTTATAGAGAAATCAACACACTACTCCTTCTGGTAGTTGATTTTTATAGCCACTAACTTTGAATTTTCATTAAACAAACACTGCAACTCGATATGAATGAAAACACGTTTGATTCGACTACAACAGCTTGCACAGTAGAAAGAACCGATGCTCTGTGTTTGGTGGTAGATATAAAAATGTCCTCTACCTGCTGTTATCAATAAAAAGTCCCACAGACTCCTTTCAGCATCCCCTTATGAGGGAGGCAGAGTAATGGCCACCAGGTGATGTGCCTGGTGTGTGGTGTTTATATGCAGTGCAAGAGTCTGTAGTGCTCAGGGTGGAATATGTAACACGTATACAAATAGCAAGTAAATAACATTCTCAGCACAGACCACACCTGCTGCACTTTTTTGCATTGCCAATGAATGTTTTATGGCAAGGACGGATGGCATAGGTCATAAAACACTGGCATCACTACTTTCTGCTTAATAAAGGTGACTTATTACATTTTTAAGTCTTATAGGGTTGCGTAATGTCTAAAATATTTTGTTTTCTCTTTATTTGTGACTCTCAATGTGCTAAAAAAAAGTTTAGTTAAATATTAAGTTTTACTCTTGACTCTGAGCTCACAATAATAATCAAAATCATTTTACTAACTTTATTATGCAATAAATCTCTATCTCAAAGTTGCCCACTAGCAACAACAACCTTTTGGCCTATTCATCTAACTGCCCATATTATGGCAAGACTTGCTTTAAACCATATGCAAAAAATATGTTAATGTTTTTATTTTTATCTAAGTTGAAAAAAATGATCCTTCCTCCTGAAATCCAAACATTTCAAATAGCCTCAAGATAATCACAAATTACAATTGCATGTTTCAAAAGAACATAAGACATTAACTGGCTATTACTATGCAAATGACTGCCCCTTTTCCTCCTGAACTGCATTTCATATTACAGAACGATACGACATAGGGCAAACATGTGTTCAAGATTAATTCATTAACACCACAATTCATGCAAATTTCTCTGATTTGCAATTAGTAAATATACAATGCATAATACAATATATACATTTACTGTAAATGTCATGTACTACAATTATGCGAATAACGGGCTGCATAACCGAACAGGCTTTAGGCCATACATTAGGCCACACATACACAAAAAAAACAGTTTCTCTCTTTGCTCAGTTTTTGTATGTGTCCTGTGGCTAGATCACCAGGCCAAATGTAAATGCTGTGCTCTGGCTTCCTGTCGCTGAACCCGGCTTATGATTATTTCATGCGCCAGAATTCCTCTCAGTCCATTTTAAGCAAAGAGAAAGCCACACTTTGGCTTTTATACTGCAGGTCTCTGGGCACAGAGCCCCAGGGAGAAGTTACTTGCAAAATGTAATTGTATTACTAGAGCATCTATTGTAATGGAATGCAGTTTAAAAAGCACACACAACCGAGAAGTATATTTAGGCGCAAACCAAAGCCACATGGACACACAGGGCTGTCCGCTAACTTTTATCTAAGCTGCTTCTGTTTTTGCCCTCCCTCCAGATGTATTATTGACACTTGACACCCATAAAAAAACATTTGGACTCTGTATTCTGCTCACTGACATTGAGTACAAAACCTGCAAGTCCCTAACAGGTTAAATTTGAATCACTGTTGAAGCACATTCTAGTAAAAACTATTTGCTGGCAAAGAAAAGCAAAACAGAGTTCAATTTTTAAGAGTTTCAGGCCACAGGTCTGCAATCCCACAGCTCTTTTGCAGAAATTCTGAGTTAAAATCAAATCCGAGAATTGTTTCTAAACACATTATAAATGCATAGACCGTAAACTGTGTAATATAAATTAGATCGATAAACAGTTTTTGAGTTCAGGATTTTTGTGCTTGCCTAAAATCATGGCTTGGTGATGCACTGGTGCCACAGAGCATGGGCCCACACCTAACACAATCATGAGCATCTTTTCAGGTTGTAGGGTGTTTGAAAGTTGAGAGAGACATAATGTTCCCATTGGGCGTGGTATCAGTGATTACGGAGATGCCCCCAATATTTAAAGGCAAAGAATCTTGATTATGTTTCCAAAATTTTGACAACTAATTTAATTTACTTGGCTTTATTTATCATTCAAATTTGTCTGGTTGGTTAATATCACATTTTTCTGTGTTGTGACAGCCCAGTCATATGAAATTACGTACCTATAGTTATGTAATTTTTTTATTCTTTTTCGTGAAACTGTTAGGAACTTCCGTGTTTTTTTGTGATTGTATCACAAATTTTGTCTGTTTACGTGTTATTGTCACGTATTGGTTACTCAACTGTTTTGTTATATTTTCTTACCATTGTTGCCTGGGTTTATGGTTAGATTTGCATAAAATTACATCCTTACCCAAACCCTACTCAAACCATAACGCCAGGAGACAATGGTTTAAAAAATAAATAAATCAGAAATTAAAGTGACATCCTAACACAAACACCCAATTTAACCATAAACTGAAGCAACAATGGTTTGAAAATAGGAAAAAGCAGTTGAGTAACCAGATGTGACAATGACACATAAACAGAAATTCGTGACAAGATCACATCATCACAATTTGAGTCATAGATATTATGTATAGAAGCTCGATCACAGCACAACTGCTTCAGCTCTACTTTTGTGATGCTTACACGTTCATAAATGCTCGAACTTGTTAACATCAGTGCTAAAAAGTTAGTGCTGCAAACGCGCAGTTAATTTATAGATTGTGTAAAACCGGACTTTTTATGGACCCTATTTTAACAATCTAAGCGCATTGTCTAAAGCGCACGGCGCACAGTCTAAATGGGCGTGTCCAATGCCACTTTTACTAATTTAACGACGAGAAAAATGATTTGCGCGCCGAGCGCACAGTCGAAAAGCGTTGTTCATATTCTCCTGGGTGTGTTTTGGGGGTAACGTGCAATAAACCAATGAGAGTCTTATCTCTCATCCCCTTTAAAAGCCAGTTGCGCTGGCGCTAAGTCTAATGCCTATTTAGATGACGGACTTTGTAAACTGAAAAACTAAGCGGAGGAAGAAGACCCTCAGTTTAAGCATAATGTTAAGTGTTGTTTTCATTTTTATTGAAATTTACATTTTTTTGATTAAAACCTTTAAAAGCCGTTTTCTTTCAGTCATGGAAGTACAAATAGCAGGCTTTTAATTGCTGTAAATGTATTGATATCCTACATAATCATTGTAATCTCATAAAATAATTTGCAAATATGCAATAAAAGGTTTGTTTTTACTCTAAAAATACAAACAAGAGATAAAGAATTTACAAACGTGCAGAGAGACAAAGCTTTTCAGCACTTGGACAGCGACATGGATTTAAAAAAAAAACATTGCTTAAAATGTTTCTCATTTCACCATATCCACAGGTCATCATATACAATAAATCCGTGAGGTAGCATTAAAAAAAAAAAAATTAAAAACAGATGCATTTGTTAAAGCAAAGCATTTATTTACTTGCAGGCTACAGGTAAAGCAGCTCTTTGTGCCTTCTAACATCTCATAATTAGTCCTCATTTATGTCCAAGAGACTCAATAATAATCTTTTACATTTCAATCCTTTAATCTTTCATATTTAAAAGCGTTTTTGTGCTGCTGAGCATTCATATGTTATAAGCAAACCTGCGTTGTCGTCCCATTTATAGGCGCATATTTCTAACCCGCTATATAAATAACAAAAAACATATTGCGCCATTGACTTTAAACTTTAGACCAGGTTTTTGTTGGTCAATGGCGTAGTCTATTTTAGTTGCCTCAAAATAGCAACGCGCCAACAATGTGCCTGAACACACCTCGTTTTTAGATCAGAACGCCCATGGGCGCAAAAATGGGCGCAAATGCATTTGCTATTTAAACAACGTGGCGCTAAACGTGAAAATTATAATTGCGCTGGGTCAAAACTAGCAAAATACACTTGCGTTGCGTTTTGTGCTGCTTTGCGCCGGGTGTACGATAGAGCCCTATGTGTCAATTATGTGTCTAAAACTGCCGTATGCAGCATCTATTTACATATCGCTGGCTTGAAATTACAAGGTTTTTTCTAAATTTGTCAAAATTGAGTTAATACACATTTTTATTCTGTACTCAACTTTTTAAGTTGTGTACATTTTTGGACTTTATATTTATATATATATATATAATATCTACAAAGTCAAATGAAATATCTTAATATCTAAAAACTACTTAGAATGCAGTATGAACCTTGTAATTCTTAGGGGGCAATATATATCTATGGTCTGAGGTGGTGTGAAAGAGTGGAGGCGGGGACTACTTTGCAAATTCATAGGCTCTCGCATAATAAAATTTGCAAAAACATTTGAAATCACCTAAACAAACAAGCCCCTACCCTAATAGAATCTGGACTGGACCTTCTTCTGATAGACCCACCCCACACATATGCAACCCAGGCAACGATGTTGTTTAGTAGACAGGCACCTTACTGCTGATTGGCTACAAGTGTGTTTTGGTAGTTGGCCCGACTCCCTTTTCCAAAGTTTTTTCAGAACTCGTGCACTCCGCCATTAAGTGATAAAATCATTTTAAAAGTATATTTTAATATATTTTATTGTTAAAATGGTATACATGGTTAAAACAGTAATAAATACATTTACTATATACTCTCTCTCTCTCTCTCTCTCTCTCCTCTCTCTCTCTCTCTCTCTCTCGAAAATTTTAAATGTGACATTCTCAAAACTAGATCAAAATTTAATAGAACCGGTTTGAAGAAAATCATGTGGATAGCAGGTGTAGACAAAGTGATTTCACAAGAACTTGGTGGGAGTGGTATTAAAAAGTAGTCCTGCACAAACCACTATTTCAGGCCCCATTGTAGCCTATTAATGGAAAGTGCTTATTAGACCTTGAGAAGACAGTTGGCAAAAGGTATTAGCTGCAAAGAGTAATTGAACATTTTTGCAATGAGCATTTACAATTCTCCACCTGCTCTACATGGCAGAAAACATGAGAAAAGGTCATCTGAATTAACCACGGGTTATGACTGCCAACGCATCATTATGTTAAAACCTGCCGCAGTCTGTCTCCATAAGAGTGCCGAATCCATTGATAAACAAACAACATTAACTACTGCAAAAACGTTTGTTTATTGTGCCTAAAACAAATGGCCCTTTTTGTTTTTGGTGGTGTTGTACAATTTTTAGCAAAATAGAAAATATCTTTCATAACGTAAAGAACATTTTTAAAAATATAACGTTGATATTATTTTAAATTGACTGAGTAAGGTCATATCAAAAGATTTAAATTAAAGTAAATTAAATTACTTTACTTTGTTGCTCCTAATCTCAAAATTAGTGTTTATTATGAGAATTTAGCCTGGATTGCACAGATATAGATTTGTGAAATCTAAATCTAATTCAAAGTTATACTATATAAAATATGGTCTGGGTATCATGTTGCCTAGCAGTGACTTCTGCTTAATCTTGTAAATTAAATGCTGTTGTACTCATTATCAGTGAAGTCATGTCGGAGGCCCCAGTGAATAAGTCAATTTTAATTAAATTACGTTTTGTGATTATTCTAATTAAGAATGACATGCAGGCTTGCATGACTGCTTTGGTTACAGTGAAGCACGGAAACGATCAATTCTGTCCTTTGTTCGCAAAGTCACGCTGACGTCCAGAATCGTTATTAGATTATCAGCCACAATGAAATTAATTTCTTAACTGCAAACATTTAGGCATTCGATATGTTTTCTCTACTGTATAGTTGGCGATACAGTGTCCATGCGGCATTTTCACTAACCTCATTATCACAGTTTACCCTTGTATCCAAGCAACAGAAAACCTGTATGAAGCTCAATTATGCAAAGTGTGAAACTACAACCAAGAGAAAGATTATTCAAGAGTTTCATGCAGTAAATTATAACAAGCTCAGAGTAAGAAGCAATTTTGTCATCATGTATCTCAAGGTCTAGAATTATGTACAACACATGCATGTAAAATCAAATCAGGACAAATTCAATGGACTCTCTTATAATATTTCCTGCTTAATAAGTTCCATCTAAAATGACTTTTTAAAGACGAATGTTTTTTTTAAAAGGTCTGGGTGAACAGTTCACTGTAAATCTATAGAATCTAGAAAGGTGCACATTTCATTCTGACAGTAGTTGGAGGGAAGGGGTAAATGGATGGTCTGCCCAAACTGCACCACAAAACTATAAATTTGTGTTAACCAAATGAATGGTGTCCATTTTGATTTTATGTAGACTTCAAAATAAATTGTGAAAATGTACGTAAAGCAATACGGAAGTGATTTAAACTGCAATTCATCGACTGGCCACTAGAGACTGGCTCCAAAAGGGAGTCAATTCCCATAGACCCCCATGTTAAAATGCCCATCGTTAGAGCAGAATGTTTACAGCCTGGTTCAAAAATTGTTTTTGGACTGTATAGCTAATGACAACTGTGAGGAGGGTGGATTTTTTTTGTAACTCATCCGTTTACATTATATTAACCCTTAAAATTCTGCATAATTAATGCCATGGCCACTTGAGTGACGGTTGCACTGCCACTGCTGTCATTGTCGAGGTAAGCGGGCGTTTAGTTTCAGCAACCAGCCACCTCAGCTTCACCCACATCCCGCCTCTTTACCCATTTTTGGATATCCGCGAGTGATGCGTGGTGACGCCCACCCAAGATGGCGATAGCAGGCACCGCCTACTTTTGGCTTTTAAGCCATCTTCAGAAGCCTATGGGTGACATCACGTCCATTTTTTCCGTCTATGGTAAAAATTATTTGATTTCATTGATTTCACATTATTTTTAATCTTTAACTTGATCTTAATTGGTAAATTTTAAATATATCAAGTTTTATTTTCACAGAATTATCTTAACATTATGTAGGATGATTTTATGTAGAAAACCGTAAAACACTAAATGTCTAGATATTTCCAGTACACGTTTAACAGGATATACACACCTACTTTAATGAACCTTCTTTAACATTTCTCCTTTGGGAGCATATTAGGCTGTTGAAGGACTGCACCCCTACCCTTAAATGCTGAGGGGTCCTACCCTATACCCATACTCAATCTTGATATGGGTAATAAAGGCAAGCAGCTACCATAGAGATAATGCACCAACAGAATGCTTATGGAAAACTTGAGGTGCTTCTCAATTCTACTGTAGGTGTGTATACTTGTTTCTCTGCATTCTTTTCTTACAATCTAATTTCTCCTCTTTTGGCATAGAAGGAAAGGAAGCATCATTTCTACAAGTGCCAACTTTGCACAGAATAATTACTTGAATGAGCTTAATAAAACATTTTTAATAAATCTTATTAAAGCAAGATGCCCTTTTGCCGTATGCCAAATTTAGGATTTAATTAAACTGGGAAACTTAAAACTTAAAAGTCCCAAATGGATATGAATGCATTTGTGACCTGTGCTGGCAAATTGAGTTGAAATGAGAAAAAAAATTACATTTACATTTACATTTAGTCATTTAGCAACTGCTTGTCCAAAGCGACTTACAAATGAGGTAAACAATAGAAGCAATCATAGCAACACAAGAACAGCAATACATAAGTGCACTGGAAATAGTCTCATCAAGTCCAACACAATATACATAGACAAGGGTTGGTTAGTAAAAAAATTGAACAAATAAAGAGAAAGAAAAAATGAAGAAAAAATAGCAAGTCCTATATCATGAAGTGAGGTAATGGTGGAAGAGATGGGTTTTTAGACTAGTCTTAAACACAGCTACAGTGTCAACAGATCATGTCGCGACGTGTTCTCTAGTACAAAAAAACTTCAAAACGATGTATGATTTGTAGGAATCTGACAAAAAATGACAGAGCTAGACATGTTTGAAGTTGATAGAGTCAGCAAAGTCAATTTTGAGAAAAATCGAGTTAAAGCATTTTGAAGGTTCAAAAACAAAATCATCGCATTCATACTTTAAAATCTCTGGTAAAACTAGATTTAGCACACACAGAGTCAAGTTAACCAAACATTCACTTAAGAAATAACAGATTATATCTGTGTAAGTTCTTGTCAAAACAGATAAAAGCTTTAGATCTGTCAGTCAGCGCGAGATCGATCGTTTTTGGGTCTTGTCACTGTTATTAACCCTTTTAACATTAATCTGGGCAGGGTTTCCCAAAAGCATCGTAAGGCTAAGTAGATCGTAAAAACGATCGTACGAATCATCTTAGAATTACGGGCTGTTTCCCAAAAGCTTCGTATCTTAAGTTGCACTTGAAAATCATCGTAGATCTACGAGTGCTCTGGAGTAATCGTTCATTCATAAGTGCATCGTAAGACAACAGAGTTACAAGGTCACCTGCAGGACAACCAGCAAATTGCACTCCTGCAATGACGATAATGTAATGTTTTAAATGTTTATTTATTTATTGGGTTCTTCTTTGTTTATTTTATATTAAATATATAATATAATATATTTAAAATTCAAATGAGAAATCAAATTTAAATGACTAAACATAAATTAATAAAGAAGGAAAACGTATTTTGTACAAGTTGGTAAAAGTTTTTTGTATTTTGGTAAAAGTTGGTATAGCAAATTGATAAATGGTTCATACCGATTGCTGCTATAATTCATCTAAACATTGTTTTGAAGTGAAATGGCATCTAATTAAAGAAACCAAATAAATATTTATGGTACAATGCAATAATCCATAATAATAAATAAACATAGATTATAAACAACAAATAATAATAATAATCTAAACTATAATAGAAATGCAGAAGGCATTTCGCAGTGGGACGAGTCCTAACTAAATACGGAAAAGAATATTTAATAAATTATTAAAACATTTAAAAAGTAATTGAACAATAATGAAAATATATTATTAAAAATATTAGTGCACATCGGCTGAAGATCATTAGCCTAAACAAGCTTCTGCTACAAATTTGAGTCATTCTATTGGTGACATTTCAGCACTTGACAAAGGGATAGCGACTCGTAAGTAGCACTTAAAACCCAGCTGCGAATGATCATTTTACGTGCATCTTTGGGAAACGCACGTAAATGAACAACGAATGTTCGTTAAGTAGCTCGTAGAAAGCGCTCTTAAGTGCTAAGTTCATCGTTATCGGGAAACCCAGCCCTGGTTCTGAACTTTATCTCCCCTAATAATTATTTTAACATCAAGCAAGTCATGTACTTTATTTTCTAATATCTGGATGGACACGCATTAAGCATTAGATTAAGCATTTAGGACGGTACAGCTCCCAGAAAACGTACTGTTTAATCAGTGGTGTAGTGGTGTCTAGAGAAGTGGGTATACTCTTAGTTAATGCCCCCAGTAGAAGTGGGTATACCCCATGCCATCAATTAAAGAGGTGGGTATACTCCGTATACCTGCGTATACCCTGCACTATACCACTGTGTTTAATGACTATTTACAGCATTGAGCTAGATGAGGGCTTAATGTACTTATTTTTATGAAAACCTCAATTTTAACCAAAATCAACATTTATACTTTCTTTTGACTAGAGCTCAAAATTAGACAGAGCGCATTCCGACTCATTTTGCCAGCACGGGTCACATTTGTAGAATAAAAGAGGATTATGCACTGTGTACCTTCTCTGGAGGTACCTCAGGATGCATCCTCATCCTTGTAATACAGTTAAAGTATTTCCAGATCATGTGCTGGAAGACTAAGCAAAGACAAAATGAAACATAAATCAGAGTTACCCTTTATTCTTATTCTACTAACTATATGAATGTCTGTTGAGATATCATCACAATAAAGCGTAAGTAGATATTGAGCAGACAGTCTACTAATTCTCTAAAGATTGATAGTTGATAAGTAGTTGCAAAGTTACTTATATTTAGTAAAATGTCTAAAGTGGAATATCGAAATAAAGTGTCACCAATGCCTTCCAGGAAAATTTTCTTATATAAACATATAAATATATGAACATACAAATATATCAAATAAAAGAACAGACCCTCTGCTTTCAAACAAACAATAAACAAACAAAACAGGAAAAAAAGGTTTCATCTATATTTTTTCCTCTGCTTATAAACTCTTAAATATGGGTATTTTTATTGAAAAATACTTTTTTTTTTGCAAAAAGCTGAGATAATTGTATTTTTGTGAAGGAATATTGTTAGAGATCAGAAACAATTCAGAACAATTATCAAAACATACACAAAGTTTAAAATTTGTACATTTTTTTGCTTCAGTTTTTTTTATAAATTGGATAAGTCCGCCATTTAGTGGATAATCGCAGTATTACAGATTACCATATAAATTCATCAGGAACACTATTTTATGCAATTATGTGCCATTTTTTTCTCTTACTTGACGAGATAACATAAGTTAAAGGTTTTTCTCCAAAAAAAAAAAAAAAACATAAAAACTGAAAAGTCAAAACAAACTTTACGTGTCCAGCACAATTATAGCCTTATTTTCTAAATCTTGTAGATTTTGCACACCGAGTCCAAATTTTTCATATGTTAATAAATACTGTACGACCTCATGTAGTGTCAATCACATTTACACTCTGCTTCCGAAACTTTCGTCTGTCTGTAACTTTGGATCGGTTTCAATTTTCTGCGTTTTTCGCATTTTAATGGGGCAAGTAACCATATTTAGTCACTTACGCACACATTCAAAGTGCCCTTCCCCTGCCTTCATTTGGAGTAGTAGAGTCATGTAGTTTTCTCTCAGCCAATCAGGGGAGATCAAGCTATCTCATGGATATTAACATCAAGGCATCTGACCAATCAGCAGTGGCCTGGAGCACCTCATACACAGCCATCTTCCAGAAATCAAAAATATTACTTTTTTGAACCTGCCTTCTCCCACAACAATACACTCTAAAAAACAAACGGTGCTATATAGCACCAAAACAGTTGCTTTGGATCGTAACAATAGAAGAACCATTTTTAGTGCCATATAGCACCGGTGAAGAACCAGTGAAGCACCAGTGAAGCACCTGTGTAGAACCATATAGTGCTATGTAGAACCATATGTGGTGCTATATGGCCCCTATATGGTTCTACACTGGTGCTTCACTGGTGCTTCACTGGTGCTTCACTGGTTCCCTTTCAGTCGGTCACTACGACGTCACGTCGTGACCGACGAATTGGGAACCGCTTCGCGGGTGACCTATCTGCTTCGAGAAACCTTTAAAACGCCAATGAACTTGGCATGCAGATAATTGCATCTGCCGGCGCCGCCCCGCCGCATAGGTATTTAATGAGCGGCAGGTGCAGTTATCAAATCAGCTTTTTAGCTTCGAAAGCTGGCAGACTAAACTGCTCACGAGAAGCTGCTTATCTCTCTTACCTAGGAATAGATCTCTGCGTGCTAGTTGGTTGGGCGAAGGCACCACAGCGGGGCTTGCATAGTGTTTCCACCACCTTTTGATCTTCGTGATCACTTTCACTCTCTTTAGTTGAGTGTGTGCGTTCTCCTCCCTGTGTGCTTCATCAACTACACATCTGAAAGAGTGATTTCCCTAAAAGAGCTGCAGTTGAACTTGCGTCTTTTTAAAGACAGCCGTTCACTGCTCACGGGCGTTAAGCGTCTTTTTAAAGATGTCTTTCCGTCCGTGTTCGACTCCTGGATGCGGCAAATATATGGGTCCTCGTGATGGACACGATCGTTGTCTCTCGTGTCTGGGTCTCCAGCACGCTGAGGCGGCTTTCGTGGGAGGGACATGCTCCGCTTGCGAGAGTTTGACTCTTGCGGATCTGCGGGGTCGTGTGGCGTTTCTCCGGGAACGCCGCCCTCCGTTGCTGATCACCCCTAAGAAGGCGGCTGTGAAGCTACGGAGAGACGACCTCCGCCTTACGGTGCTGAATCGGCAAGCTGGTTCGTCCAGCGGCTCTCAGCCACCGGATCCGCAACCATCCGAGGTTCCGATGGAGACGGAGAGCGCGCGTTCTGCGTCGCTTTCTACCTCTGTCGGACCTCCCGAGGATTCGTTATCTGTCGTAACATCGGAGGGGGGGCCGTCATTTTCGGACGTTGATCCGGATCCTCTCCCTCCTTCGGGAAGGGTTGCGGTTCCTGATCTCGACCCGGAGATGACAGCTATGCTCGCTCGGGCTGCGGAGACGGTCGGGTTGGAGTGGAGAGCTCCTCCCCCTCCCGTACCGTCCCGCCTAGATGATTGGTACTTTGGGGCTGCACGGACTTCACAGTCTTCCCCACCGGTGCCTTTCTTTCCCGAGGTGCATGATGAGCTGACTCGGACGTGGAAAACCCCGTTTTCCTCCCGGAACCGTCCGTATCAGCCGTCACCCCTCACCTCCCTCGATGGCGGGGCTGCTAAAGGGTATGCCAGTATCCCGACAGTGGAGCGTTCGGTAGCGATGCAGTTGTGTCCTGCCGGCGTTTCCTACTGGAAGGACCGTCCTACCCTTCCCTCACAAGCCTGCAGACATTCGTCAGCCCTGACGGAGTCTGCATACCGGGCTTGTGGGGAGGCAGCTTCAGCCATACATGCCATGGCTTTGTTGCAGGTTCATCAGGCTAAGGCTCTGAAGGACCTGCACGAGGGTGGTCACGATTCGGCGGTCTTTAAAGATCTGCGTGCGGCTACGGATCTGGCGCTACGTGCGACCAAGACCACCGCGCAAGCCGTCGGTCGTGCTATGTCCACTTTGGTGGTCCAGGAGCGCCACCTCTGGCTGTGCCTGGCGGACATGAGAGATGCCGATAAAACCCGGCTCTTGAATGCTCCGGTCTCCCAGGCCGGCCTGTTCGGCGAGGCAGTAGAGGACTTTGCACAGCAGGTCTCAGCCACCCAGAAGCAGACTGAGGCTCTTGCCAACATCATGCCGCGTCGGAAGAAACCAACACCTGCCCCGTCGACGTCGGCACCTCAGTCTGCCCCTCGCCGAGGGCGTCCTGCAGCGGCGGCCGCCTCCGTTCCTCATCGGGGCCGTCCTAGGAAGCGAGGAACCGGCCGTCAGCAGCCCGCCCCGCCCGCTCAGCCCGCTAAGCCTGGTGGAAAGCATAAATCTAAGCGGCCCTGAGATGGGCGACCTGGAGGTGGAGGGGATCGCTCTTCGGGAGATGGTGAACGCACCACTCCCCCCCCCGGAGGAGGACCGGGTGGGGAATCTTTGGTTTTCTTTAATTTTTGTTCCGCCGGCTTTTCAGCCGGCACCCACAAAACCACAAAAAGAGCGAATTCCTCTTCCTCCTCCAGGTCATCAGAGGCAGTCGGGTGTGACGGATGGGCTCATAACCCTACGTTCTCCCCCTCCTCTCTCGCCAACGGATGTGTTAAGCGCACCGAGATATCTTCATCAGAGTCTTCCCCGCGCAGCCATCCATCAGCGGAGTCAGGTGAGTGCTCATTCTCACAATACACATGTCAACGCAGCCCAAGAGAGCGCGTCATCGAGCACCGCCGTTCCGCTCGCCGCGGGTACTACGATTGTGCCGTTAATTCCCCTCGCCCGGTATCTGGAAGCTTGGCAGCAACTTCCCAGTCCGTCGCGCTGGCTTTTACGCACGATCCGTCTTGGCTATGCGATACAATTCGCCCGGCGACCTCCCAAATTTACAGGCATCCGTTTCACTATAGTGAAACCCGCCGATGCGCACGTACTACGTGCAGAGATTGCTGTCTTATTGGCGAAAGACGCGATTCAGCCGGTTCCTCCAGCCGAGATGAGGTCAGGGTTTTACAGCCCTTACTTTATTGTACCCAAGAAAAGCGGCGGGTTGCGACCGATCCTGGATCTGCGCGTTCTGAATCGAGCACTTCACAAGATGCCGTTCAAAATGCTTACGCAGAAAACCATATTTCAATGCATTCGCCCACAGGATTGGTTTGCAGCCATCGACCTGAAGGACGCGTACTTTCATGTCTCAATCTTTCCCCGGCACAGGCCGTTTCTCCGCTTTGCGTTCGAGGGAAAAGCATATCAGTACAAAGTCTTACCGTTCGGGCTCTCTCTCTCTCCCCGCGTCTTCACAAAAGTGGCAGAGGGTGCTTTAAAACCTCTCAGAGAGAGCGGTGTTCGCATCTTGGCATATCTCGACGATTGGCTCATTATAGCACAGTCGCGTCAAATGCTTTGCACTCATCTAGATCGGGTGCTCAAACACCTCGCCCGTCTCGGTCTTCAGGTCAACCGAGAGAAGAGCAAACTGTGCCCGACACAGAAGATCTCTTTTCTCGGCATGGAATTGGATTCGGTCAATCTTACAGCACGCCTCACGGAGGCGCGCGTTCAGTCGATTCTGGCTTGCTTGAATACGTTTTCGGGCAAGACTGCGGTCCCTCTGAAACAATTTCAGAAATTACTGGGGCATATGGCTGCAGCCGCGGCTGTAACACCGCTCGGTTTGCTGCATATGAGACCGCTTCAGCATTGGCTTCACGACCGAGTCCCGAGGAGAGCGTGGCTAACCGGCTTTCACCGTGTCACGATCACACCGAAATGCCGTCTCACTTTCACCCCGTGGTCAGACCCAGCGTTTCTCAGGGCGGGGGTGCCACTGAGACAGGTCTCCAGACATGCAATAGTATGCACAGATGCCTCCAACACGGGGTGGGGAGCCACGTATGGCGAGCTTGCAGCTTCAGGAGTATGGACATCACCCCAGCTGCATTGGCACATAAATTGCCGAGAACTGTGGGCTGTATATCTTGCGCTCGTCCGCTTCAGCAGCGAGTTGAGAGGCAAAGATGTATTAGTTCGCACAGACAACATTGCGACTGTTGCGTATATCAATCGCCAAGGCGGAGTGCGCTCTCGTCACATGTCGCATCTCGCCCGCCATCTCCTCTTTTGGAGTCAGAAGAATCTGAGGTCTCTTCGTGCCATTCACATCCCGGGGTCGCTCAACGCAGCGGCAGACGCGCTTTCCCGAGCAGCGCGCCCCGGCGAATGGCGACTCCACCCTCAATCGGTCCAGCTGATTTGGAGACGTTTCGGCAGAGCGCAGATAGATCTGTTTGCATCTCCAGAAACAACCCACTGTCGCCTATTTTATTCACTGAACGAGGGATCACTCGGCGTGGATGCATTGGCGCACAGCTGGCCGAGAGGTCTTCGCAAATACGCATTTCCCCCAGTGCGCCTCATTGCACAGACATTGTGCAAAGTCAGGGAGGACGAGGAGAAAATTCTTTTAGTTGCTCCATATTGGGCCACCAGGAGTTGGTTTCCAGAGCTCACTCTCCTCGCGACAGCCCCTCCCTGGAGGATTCCCCTGAGGAGGGACCTTCTGTCTCAAGAAGGGGGCACATTATGGCACCCCCGTCCCGATCTGTGGAACCTCCATGTGTGGTCTCTGGACGGGGCGCGGAGGTTGTAGGTGATTTACCCCCGGCGGTATCTAACACCATCGCTGCAGCGCGAGCGCCGTCTACGAGACAGGCGTATACGCTGAAATGGAACCTGTTTGTTGTTTGGTGTACTTCTCAACGAGAGGACCCCCGAGAATGCCCGATCAGTATTGTGCTTTCATATCTCCAGCACCGCTTGGAGAAGAGGCTGTCACCGTCTACTATTAAAGTAGATATCGCGGCAATATCCGCGCATCACGCACCCATAGACGGTAGATCTGTGGGTCAGCACGATCTGGTCATTAGGTTTTTAAGAGGTGCACGGAGGCTCAATCCTTCGCGTCCTCCCTCTATTCCTCCTTGGGACCTGTCCATGGTGCTGAACGCTCTCAGGGACTGCCCGTTCGAGCCTCTGCAGACGGTGAGTGTCAAGTTTCTCACTATGAAAACTTTGATGCTCCTCGCACTGGCTTCTATTAAGAGGATAGGGGATCTTCATGCATTTTCGGTCAACGATTCGTGCCTTCAGTTCGGGCCGGCTGAATCCAGCGTTACACTGAGACCCCGGCCGGGCTACGTGCCTAAAGTTCCCACCACTCCCTTTAGGGATCAAGTGGTGAACTTACAAGCTCTGCCTTTGGAAGAGGCAGACCCAGCTATGGCTTTGTTATGTCCTGTACGTGCACTACGTGTGTATGTGAATCGCACTCAAAGCTTTCGGACCTCAGAGCAGCTCTTTGTCTGTTACGGTGGTCAGCAGAAAGGGAGAGCTGTCACTAAACAGAGGATGTCTCACTGGATTGTAGACACAATCGCCCTGGCTTATGAGAAACAGGGCATTCCCTCCCCTTTTGGGTTGAGAGCCCATTCAACCAGAAGCGTGGCTTCATCTTGGGCTTTGGCTCGTGGTTCCTCGCTTTCAGATATTTGTAGAGCTGCTGGCTGGGCGACACCTAATACGTTCACTAGATTCTACAGTGTTCGTGTTGAGCCGGTATCCTCTCGAGTTCTCTCGTCAGATCAGTGAGAACATCGAGGAACGGCTCCTGTGTCGGTTTGGAGCCTTTCTTTTTGGCTGCGCAGAAACCGCACCATTATGGAAGGCCATTAAGGCAAAAACGTTACAAAAAATGTTTTTTGTCTTTTTCCACCGCTTGGCGGTCGATGTTGCGGAGCATCGGCTGCCAGCCTCTCACTGGATGTATTCTTGACTATCTGGGTGAGGCTAGCGCCCACATTGCGCCCCCTAGTGGTTTCTTTGTGAGTATTTCCGTGGAAAGTTTATGATTTACCACGTTTCCCTTAGCGGAGTTCGTTCCGCGCCTCTCTAGTGTTGCTAAGAGAGTGTATTTTTTAGAGACCTCGTGTCTTTTTCTCTATCACCTTAGTGGTAGACCCCTAGAGGGTTTTTCTTCCGCATCGATCTTAGTCCCGCCTGACGAGTTCGCTTCCCAGTTCGCCTAGTCACTATCGTGGGTTAAGGAACAAGTAGTGACCGGCCTCTGCTTCAACCCCATTTCCGTTCCCTTAAAGAGGAGAGTCGGAGGGTTTACGCAGGCACTGGAAGGGTCAGCTTCAGTGGCGCTTTGGTAGGGATTCCCAATTCGTCGGTCACGACGTGACGTCGTAGTGACCGACTGAAAGGGAACGTCTCGGTTACATATGTAACCCTCGTTCCCTGAAGGAAGGGAACGGAGACGTCACGTCCCGTCGCCACAGTTTGCTGTTCCACTGCTGATATCGGCCGGACCCTTTCCTTCTGTCCAGCTTTCTCAGCAAAAAATAGCTGATTTGATAACTGCACCTGCCGCTCATTAAATACCTATGCGGCGGGGCGGCGCCGGCAGATGCAATTATCTGCATGCCAAGTTCATTGGCGTTTTAAAGGTTTCTCGAAGCAGATAGGTCACCCGCGAAGCGGTTCCCAATTCGTCGGTCACGACGTGACGTCTCCGTTCCCTTCCTTCAGGGAACGAGGGTTACATATGTAACCGAGACGTTCTTCACCGGTGCTATATGGCACTAAAATGGTTCTTCTATCGTTACGATCCAAAGCAATTGTTTTGGTGCTATATAGCACCGTTTGTTTTTTTAGAGTGTAGTTATAACATGATAACTAAACATGGTAAGTTGATGTAACTCACAAATTATTTGGTTGAATAGTTGTGTTAAAGATTGAGATTGTTGTTATTTGCATAGCTTTTTTAAAAATTTGCTTAATGTTTGACTGAAAACTTAACGCACCATATTTGATCATATGCCCTGTTTACCTAAGTGGCACAAATGTCCATTTTTAGACATATGCCTTATAAATGTATGTTTTCAATTATAGTTAAATGGCATACACAGGTACTTATTGTTAGTGTGAGGCCTAGTACTGTGTGAATTGATTTAAATTACTAATTATAAAACGGCCAGTTCTGGTTCTTCATTCTGATTGGTTGAAACGCGTTCTCAGCTGTGATAAAACTCACCGGTAAACCCACGGCTCAAACCGTATTACATAGCTTGTATCACTGCGCCACTGTTGTTGTGTACTGTAGAAAATAACTGTCAAAATGTCGGATTTTGTTGTCAATTTTGATTTATTGGGTGGGCTAATTATATTATATTGTATTAATTATAATCCTCAACAATTGAACAATTAATGGCGATATCCAGATAAGTGTCAATAAATATTGTTGCGTTTTCTTGTTGATTATGCTTCCGTGAGGAGTAGTTGTACCGTATATTATCCACTGGGTGGCGATCGTACACAACAACATAAACACTGATGCTTTCACTCAACACTTTAAAACTCAAGTGTATTTTTTGATCAGCGATCTGAATCGGATCTCTAACAAAAGTCATTCACAGAAATGGAATTATCCCAACATTTTGCTCAAAATTTGAGAGGATAAAAGAACAATTGAAGGTAGGGTGAAACGTTTTTATTTTGATGTTTGAAAGCAGAGGGTCTGTTCTTTCATTTGATATATTGTATGTTTATATATCTAAAGAAGAAAATTTTTCTGGAAGGCATTAATGTTTAACTAAAGCTGGGTAGCAACTCTTTTAAAAAACGCTGGCAGGGAAAGTGTTAAGCATGCTTCCAAGCATATTTGATCCACACGTCAACAGTTGCACGGTATAAATGTTAATGTATAAATTAGATGAATGTTAATTTATGAAAATAAACACCACAGTCTTAATGAATCATATTTTCATTGTGTCTTTGCTCCGTCTGTTTTGCTTGGGAACCGCTCTGTGGCAGACACACTTGAGTCTGAGGAACTACTTTGTTTGGCGGATGACTAATATCTGTACTAATATAATTACAACTTATTTGCTGTGTTTTATTATATGAAATCCTGCTATACATAATTTGAAGCAACCGTTTTATAAACGCAATAAGCCCCGCGAAGCAGTGGGTTACCAGTGCATTTTATAACGGCTAAGGGGGTTTTAGGCACTCCGCTTCGCGTCGTGCCTAACAACGCCCCTTAGCCGTTATAAAATGCACTGGTAACCCACTGCTTCTTGGGGCTTATTGCTTTAATATTGGCTTGTGATAAAACACAATTATGAGCAAATATAAGTGTACTAACAGTAGTTATGAATGTATTTTATGTTTTTATTATGTTTTTATATTTTCTATGTCAATACTCTTTTTTCCAGTAGATCTACATTACACTGTTACTGTTTTCCTTAACAAATAAATGAGAGTTGGTTTAATATTAAGCATATTTCTTTTGCAGCTATCTGCTCGGCAGCTGAGAAGAGGGGTACCATTGGTGTTCCTGTAAACCCAGTCAAGCCAGAATCAGTACCGCAAGACCATGTCTCTAAATAAATGTTCCTTGCAGTTTGTGCCTATAATAAATAAATGTCCCTTGCAGTTTGTGTGTGTTTTTTATCAAATTTTAAAGATGAACTCTCTGTAATTTATTTTACCCTAGACAGGCAAGTGCTCATATATGGTAACTTCGTTGACCTTGATTTGCAATGCAAAGGTGAAAAATATTGTTACTTTTTTTTATAAAGAATGTCATGTAACATCCACCATTAGCTTTCTGAGGTTAAAAATTAGAATTTCCAAAGATTTCAATGAGTGCCCTATAAAGGGTTAAGAGGTGTTCAGGACTGCCTTCTTGTGGCAGATGATTGTAAAACAGCTTGGAAAACTGAATGGTAGGTACTGATTTCAAAACAAACGGTGTGTAAAGATTATACAGTGTTGTGCTCGAGTTGGCTAAACAATAGCCTGTTGCTAATGTCATTCATTCGTATTGAATAGTGCTAAGCTATCAAAACTCCATTTCATGTTGTTTTGCCATTTTTTTCACAAGGGATTAATATGCATCAGGTTTCTGTGGTTGATGAATATGTCGGATGACGAATACAAAAAAATCTGCCAATGGGGTAAGCAAAAAATCTTGAACATGTTTCTTAAACACTAAATTCAAGAAAAATTTGCTTACCCCATTGGCAGATTTTTTGCTTGTTTTATGCACAAAATCACTTAAATTGTATATTTTTGGTCTAAAAACTAGACTTATTTTCTTGGTTGTTTTACTCATCAAGAAAAAGCATCTTAATTTAAGAATTTTTACATATTTTTACTGAAAACAAGACTAAAAAATACTAAGAATTTTTTTTCTTGAAAATAATTTTTTGCAGTGTATGTTTATGCATATTTATACTGTAAATTGCAAATGTTCAAAACAACACACGAATGAGATGTTCTCCCCAAGAGCAGATGCAATCCTTTTCTTTTGGCTCTGAAGTTCTATGTAAATTCTAGCATTTCTGCCATCCAACACAGAGAAATTGATGCCAGTTCCTTGGTGGGAATAAATTACCACCAATTACCCTGTTATCGATACCATTGTTATGTCCTTAAAGTCAGTTAAATCACAACAGAAGCATACATGGCACAATAACACAACCCAGTGAAATTACCTCATATGTCTTTACTATACAGAACCGACACTCAATAACAACAGCGACGGATTGAAAAATGTCACATCCATAACTCTTCTCATGCTGGCAGAATTTTAAATGATTACTCTTTTTTCTGATAAATATAATTTTCTGAGGGTTCCTAAGATGTCTTTCGCTTTCCCCAGCTTACCGTATCAGTCTAGAAGTGATTAAAAGTCTGTTTTGTTACACTTACTTAAATTAATCAAGCCCTGTGGGCCTTTGGGTTCCTGAGGAAATGTCTTTCCAGCTGCAGTGTTGAGGCCAATAGCTCCATCTACAGAGTCACAAAAGAAGCAAAGTGAAACCTCAATGTGCAACACTTATCAAAGGAGACACAATAGAACACAACCAGCTGATTTATTACTAAACTGCTAAACGGGTTTAACACGCTATCAAGTCATAATTAGTTTCCGAACACACCAGATATCATTAGTTTTGGTAAACATCCACAGGGATCCAAGTGAACTGCTTGGGAATTAAACCCTTCCCTTTAAAAAATGCACCTATGGTGCTTTGCAATGTGATCAGTTAATGATTTGTGGCTAGAGTATGTGACATCATCAGAGGTAGAGAGATAGAGAAAGACTGGAAGACCATCATACTCTAGAGACTCAATTAGATTCTGCATGTCAGACAGATTTTTCTGTGTCTCATCCGAGCACCATTGCTAAATTGTGGCTATTTGTTTCTACGCCTACATGCACCACAGTCTCGATTTAATAAAGGCTATAGAAACATGCTGCTTTTCAGCTTGGGGTGTTTCAGGGGTTAGAAATAGGATTTAGCTCGGGGAATAGGTTATTGATTTATCCAACTGACCCAGTGAGGCCTAGCCGAGGACAAGCAGTGCTGATAAGGGTGAAAGTTAACAAGTAGCCACAAGTCTCCAGAAATCCTATAGAATCAGACAGATGTAATACACCAGTGTTATTATGGAAATTAGGATAAGAACTCAACGCTGTGTTTCATTCTGTTATAGTGTGCAAGGACAAAGCGTACAACAATAACCTATCATATTAACAATGAGCTATTACAAACACAAAAAGTTACTGGGCTTGAAATTTATCTTCATTTTCAAATCAAGAACAAGAGAAAATGTAGCACGAAAACATCTGAATGTACACTTCATTTTGAAAGACAAATTGTATTCAATACAAACACAATTTAATGAATATCTTCTGTCTAAGAAAACACTTAAATGTGAAGCCTATCTCGAAATATGACAGTGAAGAGCATTTATGACTGCTTCTTAAATACTCAAACTTCCAGTATGCATGTATTTACATTTTGACAGGCTGACATGATAAATAGGAAGAGTTATTATTTACATTAAGCTTACTGTCAAAAAATGTACATGGACTTGCGCATAATCCCCTCCATGTTCTGTTATAATCTTTAGACAATTTATCCGGGTCTATTATGTCAATGCAAACCAACATACAAGATTAGCATGGTAAATAAGTGACACATGCTAGTCCTCTTGAAGATTCCAGTAAACTTAATAAAGCAATAAGCCCAAAGAAGCAGTGAGTTACCAGTGCATTTTATAACAGCTAAGGGGCGTTGTTAGGCACGACGCGAAGCTGTTATAAAATGCACTGTAACCCCACTGCTTCATGTGGTTTATTGCTTTTATAAAACGGTTACTTCATATGCATAACGTTAGCAGGATTTTATAAAATAAGACACAAATAAGTTGTAATTATAGTACAAATATTACTCTTCCGCCAAACAAAGTAGTTCCTCAGAATCAAGTGTGACTGAAACAGAACGCAGTTCCCAACCAACACAGATGCAGCAAAGACACAATGAAAATATGATTTAAGACTGTGGTGTTTATTTTCATAAATGAGTACGCAGCAACAGTGGCGCAGTGATACTTATGTAATGCGGTCTGAACCATGGGATTACCGGGGTATTTTATCACAGCTTAGAATGCATTTCAACCAATCAGAATGAAGAACCCGAACTGCCCATTTTATTATAAAATTTAGACGATGATTACAAAATTGAGTTCAAAACCCTTTTCTTTGCATTACAGTTAAAGGGATAGTTCACCCAAAAATAAAAATTATGTCATTATTTGCTTATCCTTATTGATCTAAACCTGTATAAGTTTCTTTTTTCTAATGAACACAAAAAAGATCGTTTGTTAAAAGCACACAGCTGATAGTAACCATTGACTTCCAAAGATAGGAATAACAAATACGTTGGAATTCAATGGGTACCATCAACTGTGTGCTTACCAACATTTATTAAAATATCTTCTTCATCATTTATCACAATACTTCCATGGTATTTGTTTTCCTACTATGGAAGTTAATGGTTACAATCAGCTGTGTGCTTACCATCATTTATCAAAATCTCTTCTTTTGTGTTCACCAGAAGAACAACATGGGGATGAAAAATTATGACAGAATTTTCATTTTGGCGTGAACTGTCACTTTAAGAACTGGACAGTAAAGAAAGAATCAACTCGAAACAAATGCAAAAAAAAGACTCAAGTCAAATGCAGGTGACAAACTGCTTTGAAAATTTTGTCTTTTAAATTAATCCAGGGGTGCACTGATACTAAAATATGGCCCTGGACTTTCTCACCCAAAGCGGCCCACCACAGCCTGCTCACAACACACCATAGCACACTGGCCCAACATAAATGATACACTTTTAAGAAAATCTAATTTATTATAAAATCTGCCAATGACGTCTTACTAACTGTGACATAAAACAAGTTTAACTCCCTTTTCTCCTTATCATAGCAAAATCAACTTAAAATACTCCATCATTAAAGGGGCCATGGCATGAAAATCTGACTTTTTCCATGTTTAAGTGCTATGATTGGGTCCCCAGTGCTTTTATCAACCTAGAAAATGTGAAAAAGATCAACCCAATAATTTAGTTTTGGTAGACCATTCTCTACAAGCACATGAAAAAAGAGGTCGTTGAAATTTGGCTCTCCTTATGATGTCATAAGGAGCTCTTATTATAATAATACCGCCCCTTAATCTGCACTATCCAACCACAGCATTGTGATCAGTGTATGAATTTCATCAGCTCATTTGCATTTTAAAGGACACACCCTTAACGGCAAATTTTTGCACACTCCTACAAAGTGGCAATTTTAACATGCTATAATAAGGTATTTTGAGCTAAAACTTCACATATGTGCTTTGTGGACACCAAAGATTTATTTGACATCTTAAAAAAGTCTTGTGCCATGGCACCTTTAATAATCAAACACTTACGTGTTTGACATCATTTGAAACTGTGAAGGGTCTTCTTTAATTTGTGTACATTCACAATAACAACAAATCTTTGTGTTTTGTCAAATAAAGAAAATAAACAGGTTGAGCATTCAGACATTTCTGTCTCCCCCAGCTGTCTCTCGTCACACAAACATGATACACATATCCAAAGAAAGCCTGAAATGTCTACTTTTAAACAAACAAATTGGTTGGAATTCTGCTCAGGTCTTTGATTTGTTTGGATGGAATTTGCGGTCGACTCAAGAATTCACAACTTCTTTCATTTGATTGGTTGGAAGTCCAGCTCGGCTCTCAAAATTGATTGTCTGGAAGTCGCGTTCATCTAATGAAACTCCCAACGTCTTTCATTGGAATTCTTGCTTGGTGTAATTCGATTGGCTGAAACTCGTTTACAGCTTCTGTGAACACAAATTATTCAAAGATACTCCTATATTAGCATTTGAGGTCTTTGAAAGGAATATAATGTGGAAGATGATCAAACGAACAAAAGTTGATATATTTTTTTGGATAATATTGACACAGATGCTCTCCTTGCATCTTAGAATAATTTAATAATGTTAATTGTGACAATTAATCCCCTATCTTTCAGATCACCAATACAAAGCCTGTCAATAAACAAACATCGCTCTCATTTATCAGCATCGACCAACATATAAATGAGTGGAGAGCTCTGTTTACTCATCACTACTCTGTTATAATCAAAGATACTTAAAATTAACAAGATGGGTCACTGGTATTGATATGAAAGGGGGAGATCGAAAAGCCACTGTAGTCCTACCTCCTAAACAAAGCCAATCGCCAACCGTAAAAAAATGGAATCCTCTGAGAGAGGGAGTTTGTGCATGCGCAGAATCGACGGGTCTTGTTGGGCTGTGTCCGAAATAGCCCACATTCACTATTCCCTACACTAAAATAGTTCACTTGAATGAGTGAATAAAAACCAGTGAGTGAATTTCGGACGCTTGAGCTCGGCGGAACCACTGCAGTGTGAGCAGAGGCATAGCAATATGTCAGGCAAGGCGGGCAATTGCCAGGGGCCCTGCATTTGAGGGGGCCCCTGTGGACTGATAATTTAAACAATCTGAAATGTTTATTATTAATATGTATTATCATCCTCCTTAGTGGGCCCTTAGTTTCTCTCGTATGTTCTTGACGCTTTTGCCGCCTGTTTCAAACTTGCATAGCATAGCACGTTAAACTCGCGGGACACATGATTTGAAACATCGTCTGGCAGCCAAAAACGAAAGAAGAAGCAAAAAAGAGGAGAAAATAGGAAACGGGACAGCGGTAAGTAGTAGTGAGATAATTATGATTGACTTACTATAAGAATAATTGATGACACATACGTTAGGTGTCAATTTTAGTCATCCAGCTCCTTACTTATGGAACTTACTGCCACAGGATGTGCAAAATAGTGGTAGTCTCCTTGTTTTTAAATCTGACCTTAAGACCCATCTTTTCCGGCTGGCTTTTATGTGATTTTCTTATGTTTTAATACAGGTTTTTAAGGTCTGGACATTGTGTATTACATTATTATTGACTGTTTTATTTGTGTTAGTAAGGTGTCCTTGAGTGTCATGTAAGGCGCTATATAAATAAAATGTATTATTATTATTATTAATTTTATATTTATTTTGCTGGACGGTAAAATACTGGTAAAAGGATAACTAGCTAGGGGTTAGCAGCAGCATGTATTATGGCAACCCTACATCAAGGCATTTTGTGGTATTGTCTCCAAATATTTGGACACGATTTTCCTTTTTTCGTGTCATTGAGTACGAATGTCTTTTTCTTGTCACTCAGCATGAATTTCACAGATAACAAAGATATGTCAATAAAAATCTTTTAATAGGGCCTCACTGATTAATTTTGCCTGGGGCCCCCACATAATGTAGCTATGCCTCTGAGTGTGGGTGTCATCATCCACCGACACGCGAGAATTAATTTGGCGTGAGCCCCAGTGGACGACAAAGGGCTAGCTTTGAGTGTACATCAGTTGCACAATGGGCATCTTCAGACCAAATTTCTTCTCAGCCCCCCAAAAATCTTGCAATATTAGCTCCATAAACTGTACACAGATTCGTGATCGCTTCAATCCTTTTTCATATGAAAATAGCAGCAGGGCAGACTTCGGCACAGAGCTAAATTAGGTAATGTTCGCGTCTTTTTGGTTTACGAATAAATACACATTAACATGTCTCAAAATAGTAGGTATATAGTAGGTACCTGTTGAAGTCTCTTTCATTAAAGTTAACTAAATAAGAAAAGAAGAAATCACTCACTGCTGCTGTGACTAGCTTACTGTAACTTTGTAACAAAGATTAATCCATATTTATTTGAAATAGGCTAAATTACTTTTTTGGCAAAATCCTTAGTGTTAAGTTTTAAGATTTATCATAGAGCTAAGACTTCCTGAACAACTTTTACGAAAGTTACTGGAGTTAACATGAGTTTTTTTGTTTCATTAACAGTAAATTATATCTGAGTTTTCAAATTTAGCCTTGCATTATGTTTACATCTGTGCCAGTAATGCATGCAGTCAGTGCAGTAGCCTATATTAATATTTGTTTAATGTGGGGTAATATGAAGTTATCAGCAATCATGAAATTCATTCATGCTTTTTGATACAGGTAGCACATCATTTTCTTTCATGGACTATGGACCCGTAAAGTAGCCTTGGCCACCATCTGGTCACCTCATTTAATTCTAGCTCTGCCACTGTTTGTATGTAACCCTAACCTTACACGGTATTCAAACTATTTTTTATTTTATTTATGTCACTGATTTCCCTGCTGAAAAAAACAATAAAACCATTACAGAAAATTCTAATGGTTTCTATTAAAATATCAATAGGAAACATTAGATTTTACCATTAAAAACACTTCACTGTAGTGTGTTTTGGGCCATATTCCATTAGAACCAATAAAATTCCTAATAAAACCAATAAAACCATTAGAATTTTCTGTAATGGTTTTATTGTTTTTTTCAGCGGGGTTGCCAGGTCCTTCCACACACATTCCTCATTATCCACGATCACAATCACCGGACTTTTAATTTGTTGCACCTGTCGCCCCTCATTATGACTGCTCTATATAAATCAGACACACATACAGACACTGTCCAGTCCCGTCAAAGCAAACTATATTGTGAGCTATTGTGGATTTAACCTGACTCTCTGGGTCTCATAGAGATATTCCTATCATCATCATCGTTGGAGTTTTGGATTTCTTCATTTGAGATTTGTGTTTCTGGATCCCCTGTCTACATTCCCCAGCTCTGGAGTGTGTCTGTGTGCCTGTGGCTCCCCTCTGGACTACCATTCATCTGCCATTGGCCATTTACTCTTTGTCATATTTCAATAAACTGTTCCTTCAACTGTGAAACTGTTTCCATTGTCTTCTGTCCCTGACAATTTATTAATTATTCTTTATATTATACCCTCATTTGGGGGCTGATCCCCCCTGAAATGAAAATCATAGAATCGCCTCTGGTTGTACACTCAATATTGCGGTGCATTGTGGGGTTGAATGAGTGCACTAATGTCAACTATGATTTCGGACACTACTTAAAATGCACTAAAATAGTGTACTATTTAAGGGTATAGGGGGCGATTTCAGACACAGCCTTGATCTTGTTCCTGGAGACATTGCAAATATGGCAGCGCAGTAATGCGACTTCCTTAAAATGACTTTGGCTATGACAAATGATGACATGGCGTCACAGTAGGCAGTTAAGGTGCGTTCACGCTATATCGTAATTCCCATAATTACAAGATTACAGCATGTAAAAAGCGTTCACATCCTCATAAAGTTCGTAATTACAGCTTGTGTACTGGAAGATATCTGGCACTATACACATGACCACAGCAACCTCACATGGAAGCACTTCCAGTATGTTATTATTGTTACCTGATGCAATTTCTGTGTTCTAAATTATTAATGTAATTTAATGTAGTAATTATGTATTTTTCAGCTGCTTAGAATATTCTTTCACGTGTATTCAATTTGATGTTGTTACTGTTGCTACAGAAACGCATAATCCTCAGATCGAGGACCTGAACAGCTTTGGAGTTGTCATCAAAAAATAACAATAATTATGATGTGTGGCAGCATTATACCCACTGATTGGCAGCATAATTTTTTTGCTTGAATGCCATGAAAACACATCCAAAATGTTGTAAATTTGACTATACACATACAGTATATGATATTTAAAGTCTCCATGTGGTCAATAATTTTATCAGTTAAAATTCATCTTTGAGCATCATAATAGCATAATATAAAAGTTTTACCTGTCACAGTAATTTAAAGTTAAAAAAGCTTTAAAACAGCTTGAATGTAACTCTACACCCTTGTTTTATTTTGTATATACGGAGAACTATGAATATGCAAATTAGTCCCCGCCTTTTTTGTACCACCTCGAACCATAGATACATTCGACAGTTTCAGACACATGCATACATTTTCACATGGTTTCTCATACAATGCAGGTGTGAACTGCGCATTTGCAGCACTAATCTTTAAACAGTAAGATGCTAATTTTAAGCATCCTATCACTGTTTATAAGTCCCGGACAACAGGTTAAAATGCATGCAAGGTCAAAAAACACGGTCATTTTCTCAAAATATAAATGTAAAATTACCCCATTTCTCAGAGATCCCCAAACGATTTGTGTGAAGTCGTTCAACAACTCAGTCTGCCTAAATCCCACCTTTCAGTGGCCTACTCTGCTCTGATTGGTCAACTGACACAATCTCCGCAAAGACCACAGATCAGTGGCAAAGACCAACAATAGTGCAACATGTACTGACCTAGTGCTAACATGATTTACTGAGAAGACATTATCGACATCAATACACATCATTCATCATTAATCCAAACAATAAAAACAACAACAAAAACGTACGTTTTTAAACTCATTTAAGCAAGTATGTAAGCTAACCGGACCATAAAAATGTAAACACAAGTGCACATGCGTTAGCCACTTGCTAACGTGACTCCCTGACAGTATATTAAGAGTTTAAACACCGACATCAATACAAATTATTAATCATTAATCCAAGCAATAAAAACGACGCCAGACACTAACATTTTACACTCATATAGGCAAGTATGTAAGCTAACCGAACCATAGCAAAAATGTAAACACAAGTGCACATCCGTTAGCTGCTTGCTAACGTCGCTCTCTGGCAGTATAATAAGAGTTTATACAACGACATCAATACAAATTATAAATCATTAATCCAAGCAATAAAAACGATGACAGACACTAACATTTTACACTCATTTAAACAAGTATGTAACTTACAGGTTGTGGTTAGGAGACGCATGTTGTTCCAAATAAAGTGAGTACTGAACCATATGGGTATCTTTTCTCCTTGAAAAAGTAATTTTAACCACTGATTCTTCATATATTCATCCTTTGGTAGTGAAAACAACACAAACTGAAAACACAGCATGATATGATGTTTACACACTAACTAGCTGAAGTGTCTGTGGGCAGGTCATAGTTTTCGTTTTTCCCGGGCAAGGCTGTAGGCGGAGATTATTATGCAAAGTGATCGTATTACGTGGTTAAAGACAGGCAGGAGATTCAATCCATATGACGACTCATCTCAGCGATTCAGAGTCGTGTCACAGGTCGGAGCGGACCACCCCTAACGTGAGTCGCGCTCCTCCCTCATTTTCCACCCCGAGGAGGTCCCAAAATGCCCCAGTGACCAAACAGACGAGAAAATTAATAAAATATAACAAACTTTATTTTATTTAAAAGAGGGGAAAGGAAAAGGGGAGGGATTCTTAAAAGGGTAGGGTTCTGGAACTTTGGATTGAGCTCTGAGTCGCTTCTGACTCTCACGGGGACCACAGGTAAGTCTTCCTTGGTTGTTCTCGGTTTCGTCGTCCACACGTAAATTGGGGTTGGATATCCTTGACTTTTTCTCCCTCTTCATGACTCTTAGGTGCCCTGCAGACAGATACTCGCAGCCTCTCTGCCAAGACTCAGAGGAACAGACATAGGTAAGTGGGACAGGTAGGTACCTTAGGTGTGAAACTGCAGGCGTCCAAAAGGGCTTCTGCTGCGTACACTGAGCTTGGAACGTTAGGCGTCCAGATGGTTCACAGATGGCTACACTGGGCTCCTGTCTTGGGGCTTACAGGTGAATATACAGGTAGGTACACTGGGCTCTTGGCTTTGGGCATACAAGTGAGTATACAAGGAGGTACACTGGGCTCTTGGCTTTGGGCTTACAGGTGAGTATACAGGTAGGTACACTAGGCTCTTGGCTTGGGGCGTACAGGTGAGTATACAGGTAGGTACACTGGGCTCTGGACTTTGGGCGTACAGGTGAGTATATAGGGGGGTACACTGGGCCCTAGGCTTTGGGCGTACAGGCGAGTATACAGGAAAGTACACTGGGGTCGTGGCTTTGGGCGTACAGGTGAGTATACAGATGGATGCACTGGCTCCTGGCCTTGAATGGGTTCGACTTATGGGCAAGTGGACCGGCGTGGATACGAGGCTTTAACCCTTCTAGGCACAGATAGTTGGAGCAGACGTGTGGATATACAGCAACTTCTAGTCTTCCTCACAAGGACAGACATCTGATGCACACTTAGCCGTGGACTTTCCAGCAGGCAAAGGAACAGTCCCACGGCGACACAAAGCCATTGGCTAAGATCTGCAGACAGACAGCACAGAACACACAAATTTCCTTCGACAATGATAGCACTCTTGTGAACATGCAAGGAGGAATACAACACCTCTGTCGTTTCAAGCCAAGGAAGGCAAATGAAGGCGCTGCTGTAGTATTTGGACTAACACGTCCACTGATGGTAACTCACAGGTAGGTAGGCCGAGGTACAGAGTCGTGTCGTACATCATGCCGCCAGAGTAACACGGGCTACTTCAAGCCTCCTTTCCTTCAGGCAGCAGGGCAAGAGATTCGGACGTTGGCTGATGTCTGTAAACACTCACAAGTGCATCGTTATACACACAGACAGCAGGTATACTTTTCCCACACAGCAAACAATCACAGATTCTTCCTCCTTCGATGTTTACCACAATGTTCAAAACAAATCCTTACTTGTTACAATCGGAGAGCGCCACCACCGGGCGAGGAGGGAGGTCGACAAGTCTCAGTCGTGTAAGTATAATAAGCAGCCGCCCAGCGTCACCACTTCACTCTTCTATTACAGGGCTCTTTTGTCAGCCTGAGAAGTGACCACTGACAACGCAAACATCAGCACAGCACTACAACTGCCCAAGTGTACAACTTCAAAAAGACTCACCCACACGTAACGTCGATGTCACGATCCTTGAGCTCCTCCTTCCCCTTCTCACTGGGTTCCAACACTTTGCAATGGCAAAGGTAAACTGAAGTGACAGTATTAACACTCAAGCAGTATAGCAGGGCAACAACAGAATGAATTCCAAACACAGCACACTGTTCATTTAAACACTGATTACTTCCCTCTTTCTTGCAGATGTCTCTAGCATCCAAGATTTCACATACACCAAGTGCTTAGTTGGTATGTTCTCCCCACCACTCCGTTGCCTGTGTTCTTCCAATACACAGTCACTTCAGACATGCAAGAATGATTACTCTTATCTTCGTTAATATTACAGTCCACTTCTCCGTCATGCGTTTCCTGCCCAGCCTGCTAATCCATATCAACGCGTCTCTCCAAACACTCCGACCGCTTCCGTCTCACCCGCAATGCTTGCCGGAAATCCACTTCTCTTCCGTCTTCCTGACGCCATATTTATGTGCCCCTGCTCCTTCACAATGCCCAATCACCGATCACCACGCTTACAAGGCACACCTGATCCCAGTATCGCTTGATTTAGGTTTCCCGGAGTTGTGCCCTGTCCCAATATTCACACTAAGCGCTAAGGTCTTCCTCGAAGTGGACACTTGTTGAAAGTGCACTTAGCAGAGTAAGTGCGTAAGGGCCGAAGCGGTGAAGAGCAGAATTGGGACAGTTTGACACACGTCACTATCTACGTCACTTCTGTCGTGATCTGGGGCTGGATTCACAAAAACATTCTTAAGACAAAAAAATTGTAAAGTAGTTTAGATAAATTATAAGAAGTTCGTAACAATGTTTCAAGTGCAATTCTCAAACACTCAAATATTTACATAAGAATATCTTAAATGTTTGTCTTAAGAGTAAAATGACAAGCTTTGAAATGAATTATTCTACCCTGCTCATGAGGTTATCCATCCATTCATCTTTTTACCACCCTGTAATCATTAACGAGATATATACTACAGCTAATGAAGGCGGTGCAGTGAGTAAATATCCCTAATCTCCCAATCGGTCCATCCTGCGGGTGCTTCACTCTACGTGCCCGGTTGTATGTCCCACACGTCCGAATGGCAGAGATGGACGCGGAGGGTGGTGAAGTTTGTCCGGGCTTTCGGAGCTTTCGACTCACATGGCGGATCGATTGCTTTGTTTTCCAGCTGTTAGTAATTTCACAATAAATGTACTATAAAGTAAAATGTTAGCTAATATTATCACTAATACTTATGTGTTTTGTGACACAATAACTGAAGTAAGCAATTAAACTCTATTATTTTAAGAGTATGAAATTCCTTATTAAACTTATCTTTGTGAAGAAAACATTTTAAATGTTTTCCCTCTGAGTTTTGCCGGCGTCCGACCATAGCAACCGTTTCGCTCCCTCATTGGTTAGCTGTTGGAAATGTCAGGACACTACAAGGATTCTGGGATAGCCCATAGCAAAGTGCGGTCTGATGCGGACTTGTGAAAAGGGTGCATTAAGTGCACTTATGATCACCCCTGGAGAGCACCATTAGAGAATCGGGACACCCTACGGTCTTGCACCCGTTAGCGAGAGCGCGCATATGAGGGGCACAAGGGCAGAAGTGCGTATATTGGGACAGGGTCTTGGCCGGAACCGGCCAGGTGTTTCAGTGAATTCGGTCTGGGCGGAATTATTTCCGCCATTTTGGTTCCGCCAGTTTAAAGTCACTCCGTGACAGTCGACTCCCTACTTTAGAAGCCAATAACTTTATTAATCTCACACTTTTTGGTTCAACTACTTGCACATTGTTTACATTGATGGACACCTTCATGACACACTGCAATACAGGTAATTTTCGATTTTGGATCTGTGTGGCTCTTTAAGCCCTGATGTTAACAGGTAACAGCACTCACCCTGCATTTGTGAGCAGCCCAGAAGTAAAACTGAAGCAACTTTGCTGCAATCGTTTCAGAGTCTATGCCATTCATATTATCTACTCAAATTACTGATCCACGCGTTCAACTGTGTTGAGATGATTGGTTACATGTTTGTAACGTTGGAAACAAAGGCAATTTTAACCGCAGAAATTAGACTTTAATTTTATGGAGAACATACTCAGCAATGGTGTTGAATGATGAATTTGCCAATGGCTTGTCTTAAAACATATTAAAAACACCACATAGACATATAAACAACAATAAAAACATGATTTTCCCCACAGGAGAACTTTAAATATGTTTAACAAAATTTGACCTCCTACAAAAACGAAAGAACACAGAACCAAATGGTCGCTACAATTCATAGAAAGCCACCCAAGGGTTTTACAGTATAATGAATGTTGGGGTAAAAATCTAAATCTAAAATTCAGCATGCCTGACACAAAATGGTTACAAATATACATTTTGGTACACTGAAAGGGATTTTGTGTTTGAGACAGATTTTAAGTGTCACTGTCAATTAGAGGGCTGCATTGGGATTGGACTCCCGCGGGACCCGCGGGACCCAACGCAAATCTCGCGGGGGCGGGCGGGTTCACCTTTGCTGCGGGCGGGAGTGGGCGGTCAGAATTTTTTTGCGGGGACCCGTGGGTCCCGGTGGGATTTTGCAGCTAAACATTATGTGGGACGTACCGTGGCAACTTCGGGGAGCACATGCCCAATGCTGTTATAGATGTGCCTCGCATCTGGAAGAACTGGTGAGCACTAGTGACAAATCAGGTTGTTAACAGTTAAACTGTTTGTTTGTTAGTTTAATTAATCATTTGGTGCGTGTGTATCATGCAGTATACAGTTGAAAACTGGGGTTTTGTTTTAACGGTTAATGTTACAAAACACTGCTTAAAAAATTATGTAATTTTAACTGCGTAAAACCCCACGTGGAGCGAAGGCTGAATCAAATCCTTGGTTTCAATGCGGTCGTTACGTTAGTACGAATTCAGTACTGTTTGATCTTATAGAAATTATAGTTTAGCAAATATTATACTCTAACCCCAAACGCAAGCAAAGTTTAAAGTTTGAGTACATGACAAAGTACGCTATCAAGCAGACTCGAAACACCAAGTAAGAGCCCGGAGCGAACGAATAAACATAGGCTACTTAACAGACTGCACGGTCGGCATATGAATATCTTCTTTATTTGGTTTGACATGTTTTTATGAAGAAAGACAACCATATTTTGCCTACGTGCTCCGTGAAAGCCTGTTCTTAATGCCAGCAGAGAACACTCTCCTTAAACAGGCATTTGCAGTTCCGCTTCATTTTCCATATAGAGCACCACATATAATAAATGTTCTCCGTTTCGTTTTCCATGTCTGTCTCGTTTAGCTGTAATAACAAAATAAAATAAGTCATAACAAGAAGCTAACAAATCTCTCATGATGCGCGCTGATGCGGCAGAGAAGCACGTCTAAATTAAACCTGAGCCGGTGGACAAAAACAGATAACCCGGTGTTAAAACTCGAAATACTTCAATCAGTCTGCGATTTGAATTGCCAAAACAATCAGACATACAAACAAATACATTTTCATGTATATGTAATTTATATTTGATGTATATTTACATTAAAGACTGTAAAAGACAATACATGAAGTGAAAACATTAAATGAATAGTAGCATTTACCCTGCGGTGGCGCATTAAAAACAAACAAACTAATATTCCAATAGCATCTTTCCATTAGAATTATTATTGCAGATCAAATATTCGACCATTCGTGCACATCCCTAATTTTAAACACAATAGTGTTGAAAGTCTGTTTTTCTGGATGGTAATCTGAACCAGTGTTTTGTATGAGCATGCATTTGTGTACAGTTTCCACAAACTCTGAGAAAATCCGCGGGAGCGGGCAGGAGTGGACACAAATATTGCGGGCGCGGGCGGGAGTGGAACACGCAGGTTGCGGGAGCGGGCGGGACTGGTCATAAATTCAGCGGGTGCGGGCGGGCATGGGTTTAAAAAAACAGTCCCGTGCAGGGCTCTACTGTCAATGTGGCAATTATTAAAACAATATACAGCAACAATATACAAGTACCAATTAGGCCTACACTTTGAATAAAAGCAACTGCTAAATATCTACCATACAGCTTCTTGTTTTATTATGTTTTATAGTCCTTAACTTGTAGAAAGGCACTTTAAAGCAACACTAAAGACTTATTGCTCTTTGCTCCCCCTACAGGTTAGAAGCGTAATTTTTCATTACCACTGTCGTAAATACTGCAGCATAACTGGCTCTGATTGGATTGTAGGTCTGCCGTAAAGCAAGTTTTTGTAGTTTTCACTCGAACTACAGGACCACTACCCGACGGTTGGAAACTTCTTTAGTGCGGTTTTGGCCAATAGAGGGCTGCAAAGCGAATGTGAAAGTGCCGTTCACCATGTTTCGAGTGGATGAACCACTGAAACTTTTTTGGAAACGTTATTTTAAGGTAAAAAAAACTCTTTGGTGTTGCTTTAAAAAAGAAAGGTGCTTAAAAGGTTCTTTACAGGGATGCCATAGAAGAACCATTTTTGGTTCCTCAAAGAACCATTTAGTCAAATGTTCTTAGATAAACCATTTCTTTCATACATTTTTACTACAAATAACCTTTTTGAATCAGAAAGGTTCTTCGGATGTTAAAGGTTCTTTATTTATTTCAATGTATAACGGGATGGTGCAACACATGTCCTTCAATCTTTACATTTTTGGAAAAAAGGTCAACCCATGACATTTAAGTCTTTCATTGGCCATGCCTTCTTAAAAGAATCTTCTCAGCACATACAGTGTCCATTCTGTATAGGCTGCCCATAATATCTATTAGAACAAAAGATCTGACAGGAGAGAGATGATTCACCCCAGCAACTCATCAAAAGACAAACTGTCTCCTCTTTTTACAGATTCAACAACGTCTGCAAATCTCATTACTGTATGGTGACAATGTCAGTTAGATCTAAGCTGCTTTTAACATTTGTTCCAGCCCTGTTAACCATGCATTAGATAAAGTAAACCCTAAAACACTTGCAGAGGTTATTCCCATCTAGACTCAATCTTAATAAGATGCTGTGCATCCAAAGTCATGTCTATGCATTTAGCATTGATTTTGACATTGTGCGTGGTTCATTCATTGATCTCACAAACCTGGCAAGAGAGATGGAGAGTCTATGTTAACAGATGCTCGGATCTGATGTGTCTCTCTCGTGAAAAATTGTAGCAAGCTTGTGATTGCCATTTACACCGTAGTGGATTTTATTGGACTCTTAGCAACAGCTACCAATTATAGCTTTGTTTACTTCATCTATTTCAGACGTAACAGGTTCAGCAGTTACCCTGGGTATATGAGTTTAAACAAAACATTTAAATAAGATTAAAAAACGATGAAAATGTTAGAACAATATGTGTGCAAGTAATATTCATGAGTTCCAGGAAAACTTGTAAAATCCCTAAAAAATAACATTTGAAAGATAACAAAAATTAACATGCAACAATCGATTTAGTTTTGTTTTTGTTAAACTTGTGTTGGTATTTTTTCGTGTATCATCATTATGTATTGCAGTGATGCGCTGATTTCATTTTGTTGCATCATTTAATTTGTCAATTGCTTAAATGTGTATCACGATAGCCTTAAGCAAAGCACCGCTCCATCACAGGCCATAAGCACTGTGTTTTGATAATGCAGTGCAATATCACAAGAGTTAAAATTTTTTTTAAGTGTTGCATTGTGATGCAAATTTGAACCAAACACTGCGTTAACCCTTCCCGGCGTAATTGATTTTTATAAATTGCCTCATTAGAATTATGAACAACCTTCCTACGATCCACAGAAATCATTCAGGCCTGTGAACAGGGTATAAGTTATCCCCCTGCTAAATAGAATCCAATTAACATCTGTTTATTCGGCTGAATCAACAGCTATACATTTAACTGCAATGACTGTGACACACAATTAGCTCTAATTGCAATGTATGCAGCAGGGGCGCAAAGAGTGCTGTGACAGTACTCTGACTACCAATAATGATAACTCTATTACTGTCATGCTCACCCCATATGAGCCCATTTAAACAAAAACTTTTAAAATGTTATCTAAATTCAAATTGTTTAAGTTTATCTCTTGGTGAAACTGATAAGTTGCAACAAGAAGACACTTCAAAGCTTTAAAAACAAAAGGAAAACAAACTTTCTGGTCTGTTACCAAAGATTTCCTTATCACTATTATTTTCAAATCTCCAAAGAAAAGAGTACGTTTCTGGGGAAGGTGAAAGAGATATCATCTTTTACTATCGTAACTATGCTTTTAACTTTCCCTATCTGGCTCATGTGATAAACCTTCTCTGGTTTTAATCCAGATGATGGGTTAATGCAATTGGTTGGGTAGGGTTGTTCAATTGCTTATTTACACTTTCAGAAAAAGTGGTAAAAATGGTCCCTCACTGTCACTGAGGCATACACCTTTGCACTTGAAATTCATGTGCCCTCATAATCTTTAATCAAAAACGCAAATCTCATTTCTTCCTCGAAACGATCTCTCTTTACTTCCGATCATATGGTATTGCCGGTGGGCGGGGTCTGGGAAAAGATCTCAGCAAATAGCAACATGGCGTAGAGTGAACCTATGTGCATCACATGTCTTGTCAAAATAAGTGCCTGCATGCCGCGGACGCGTCTAAAGGGTTTATGATAAAAGAGACGCTCGGGTTTGCCAGATACTGGCATAATCTCATGTGTAATCGGAGTTTACTGTTAAGGGAGTGTCTTGCGTGTATTTTGTCTCTTTTATCATAAACGGTTTTGACGTGCATGTGCAGCAGGCACTTATTTTGACAAAACACGTGAAGCACATGGTTACATGACGCAACAAACACATATTTTGAAAACATGAGCAAAACGCATGACACTCCGAACACATACATCCCTCGGAAGAGCAGTCACGAGCCGCCACTGAACATGACCCAACTTCATCAAATTATCAAATCATTTCTCAATGGCCAAAATCAAGTCCTGCGCTACCTTTTCAGATGCCATTTCACTCAAATATGTGTCACAACGGCAAAATACTTCCATTTCATGCAACCTTTAAAGGTGCAATGTGTCAACTTTAAGAAGGATCTCTTGACAGAAATGCAATAAAATATACATAACTATATAATATATAACTGTATAATATATATAACTATATTATCAGTGGCGTCCTTACATAATGAATTGTTTTGTTTTTATTACCTTAAGTGAGCCGTTTTTATCTACATACACCGCAGATCTCCTTACATGGAAGTCCCGGTCGTGTTTGTACAGTAACACTAAACCAGTGTTTCTCAAACTTTTTCAGCCCACACTGAAAAAAATGATTCATTGAATTTAATCAATTTTTTAAGGTAAGTGGTTGCAATCAATTTATTTAAGCTACATTTAAACAAAAAAGATTAGTAACGTAAAATAAAATATAAAACTTTTGTTTAAATGTAGCTTAAATAAATTGATTGCAACCACTTACCTTAAAAAAATTGATTAAATTCAATTAATCATTTTTTTTCAGTGCAAGGACCACTTTATCTTCCAATTTTTTTCTGAGGACCACCTAACAGAATCCCACTCTAACACTCCCCCCAAAAAACAACAAAATAGGAAGAATAGGCTAAGTTTAAATGTAATATGCAACTGTTTCAAGTCAAAAACTAATTTTTTAAAAACAAATGCAATGCTATGTTCAGAAATTATTATATGAATTTTATTTCATTTGAACAAGTAAATGTGAAATGAGTTGCAGCTTAATATGAACAACAAACTGCACATGTGAAAAAAAATGCAATTAAACATACTATAACAACCTAGGTCCCACTTAATGTCATTCCAAAGAGCCATTAGTTTAAAACTGAGGTGGTGGGTATATGAAGTCTATGGTTGTAACTATGGTAACAATAAAATACTGAAGAAAAAAAATGTTCCCCTTAATGTCCAAAATCACTGAAATTACAGGGATTTTACACATGAAACAAAAACTAGTACATTACAAAACTAATAGATCTCTGGATTTTAGCTGTTTTCAGTTGATCCATTTTTACATTATTAAAACAGAAAGGCAAGAACTGATATCACAGTTTCTCAAGTGCATTAAAAATCTACTTAAATAAGTGACGATTGTATAAACACTTGCCTAGTTTAGGTCATCTTTTGGCGGACCACTGGGGGGGGTTTGGCGGACCACTAGTGGTCCGCGGACCACACTTTGAGAATTACTGCACTAAACGAACAAACTGACTTAGACAACCGCCATGTTTGGCACCTACCGTGCGGTAATACGATAACGCTATAAACTGAACTCTGAAACAGATATCTCGTCGAAAAAAACAAATGTTTTGGTTTCCTAAAGACGAGGGAAGACGGCGATCATGGATTACCGCTATTTGATGGGAGGTTTGGCAGCCGATCTGTAGTTAAGATTATATACATTATATAGTACACATTTTAAACAGTGACATTAGCTAAGTGTAGTTTTTGATATGCTTTAACTATGATTTGAACTAAGGTAATCTATGTGTTGTTTATTTTGCTTGTTATCAGAAATAAACTCTAAAAAGACTTTGTTGTTATTGATTCTTTGCGGAGTTTACCGGACGTTACGCGTTTTCCACAAAAGCCATTTGTTTATGTTGTTACTGCTGAAACCATCTATAGCAGGGATGGGCAATTGGCGGCCCTCGGGCCGCACACGGCCCGCTGGACCATATTATACTTAATCAAATACTTTTAAAATTATGATTTTGTAAATACTCCCAACCAGGAGGGGGCGCTAGGTCCCGCGGATCCTCACAGTAAGCATAGTCCCATGTTTGGGCTTATGTGAAGAAGAGGTCTTCACGGAGTCCGAAAACCTGAGGTCCGACCCAAGACTCGATCAGGTTCGGGTCTAAAAGTTTCACGCATACCTCGGACACGGGTCGGGTACAATAATCCGGTCTCGGGTTATTTAAAATGAATGTGTTTTTGTCGAATGGACCCGAGAAACCCTGAACTCTCGCATGTGTGTGTCAAGGTCCTTTTCAAACCTCTCCTCTGTTTGCAAGAGCGCTTGCCATATTGTGTGGCTGGCGATAGGTTAATTTTCGTTCAGACAGACATGTCAGATATTTTAAAATGTAAATTTTAGTGGTTACTTTGGTGTCATTGTCATATAAACAAATGGAGCAGCTCGCTAAATTTGTTGCGAGGCCACCGGGGCTGCAGACTGCACACACGTCAGTTTACATTCGGGTCCAGTCGGGTTAAAACCAATGCCACTGGTTTGGGTGACGGGTCGTACTCGGGCCAGAATTGCTCTCAGTCAGATTTGAAAGGTAAAATACATTGCTATTGACATTTTTTATATATTTTGTTTTGAATGTATGTATTATTTATTATTATTATGTATATTTATTTTAAATAATTTGTTCCCTGAGGGCAGGACGAGAAACTCTTCTATACTAATTTAAAATGGCCTTGTTTTTACAGATGTTAAAGCAATGCAATTAAGAAGTTTTATCTGAAATCAGGGCCGGCGCCACGAGGGGGCGTGAGGGGGCGTCGCCCCCTCACCGGCACTTTCCCGCCCCCTTATATCACCATTAATGTGAATGGGATTTTAATGATACAATTTTATTTAAAAATCACATTTGCCTTGTGTATTGTCTTCCTAAAGTGAATTTAATAGTCTAATTATTTAACAAAACAAAAAAAATCAAGTGTGCATGTATTCTGTTGTCTACCGTGACATTAATAAACACACGCCCACTCCATGGCTTGTTACACTTCAAGCGGCGCCACTAGAACTGTGAGGCGATGACGTCAAAGCGCCGCGGGAGCGAGATGAAATTACACTTTGCATGATTTCTCAAATCGTTCTCGCGGTACTTTGACGTCATCCGGCTGTCGGTTCTTGCAGCGCCGCATGGAGTTGAACAAGCCTTTTGTGTTTACGGGTTGACCCACGTCGACAATGACCCCGCGTTCTCAGTCTCAGCGGGAAATCAAGAAGTCGAAGTGCGAAAGTATATCAAAAGTTACAGAAAGGAGTGGGAGAGTGACCCGGTGTTGTGTCGAACTCAGTTCCCCCTATGTTTCCCTTTAGTGTAGTGCGTTTTCATCACGTTACATTTAGAAAGATTAAAGATTTGAATTGGTTATTCTAAAAAGGCATAATATAATGTATTTTATAATACAATTTATTAAATATTACATACATTTCACAGTTTTCTATTAGGGTATTTCTTTCAAAATATAGCCTGTCTTTTTCTTTTTTTTTTCCTTTACTGGTTGTTTTAAAAATGTAATGTTTGCATACATAATTAAATAAATATTATACATATAATATGATTTATATTGTAAAAATAATTGACTTACCATTAAGAACAATACAGATACATTACAGAAATGCACACATATATATCTCAGTAGCCATTAAAACTTTAAATATATAAATAATAAAACCTATAACGTGATAAAAACGCCATAAAAACACTACACTGAAGGGAAAAATAGGGGGAACATAGGGGGAACAGACTTCGACACAACACCGGTCCTGCCCTGTAGCAATGGATATATGGAAAATAGCACTGCAAATTCTGAAAACCGGACTCCGGATTATCACACATCAATTAATGCCGTGGCGTGGATTATTACCGGAGCATTTCAGATGCACAGAACCAAATGTTCGGCTGTCATGTCAATTCTGGCATTAACTTCAGCGGACTGTACATAGTTTTGAAAAGTTGAGATGTTTATGTTCTTCAGCATCCTTGCAAGTTAAAGTACAACCAACCTATAATTGTTCTGCATTTAACGTTAAAGGTAAGCATCTCTCTCACACACACTTGTTTATCAGAAGTAAAATACATGTATTAATATTAATAGATAAAAAACAGACATTGAATTTATAATTAACGAATAGGTATTTGAATTAGCCTATCCTAAAGCATAGCTAAATGTGTAAACGAGTTATTGTCATTTTGCTATTGTGGTTCTCTATCTGCTGGTGTTTCGCTAGCTTATGGTGACTTACTTGTGGCAGTTAAAAACAACTACGTTCAGTGGCGGTTCTACACGGAGGCCAAGGGTGGCCCGTGCCTCTGTAGACATGTCACTGGCCACCCCTGTGGCCACCCTGTGCTGACCAAATAAAAAAGTATAAATTTATTTTGATTTTACACGCGAGCGCCAAAAGCGGAACTAATGCGACGCAACGTTCTACACTGGCAAATTAGAGCGACGCACCCAACCACTGCACTGTTGCTGGCTGCGGGTGCTGCTCGGCGAGTGTGAGTGTCTCAATTGTTCCCAATCTCCCGATGTTGTGAATGTGCAGAGAGAATGTGCAGGTTCGGGCACTGGTAAGGACTCTAGCTCACTTGACATTGGGACACTACTTATTCTCCTGTGACGTGGCTGCGCGTTGTGATCATTCACAGCTGTTACTCATCAACAAACGGAAAAGCCAACATCTCGCTAACTTTTTAAAGTTTACACATTGTAAAAAGCGCTGTAATTATGTTCTTACATATACGTGCATAAAATTGGAGGAATATTATTAAATGTTACATAAAAAATCTTTACAATTTAAAATAAACATTATTTTAAATATTGAGTAGATTGTGGTCCCTAACTGTCTAGCAATGTGTGTTTATATTTAAACTAAAACAAACGTTTGTCTTTATAAAAGTTTGCATTTCATAAAGTTCATTGAGTACGCTCGCGTGATTTTCGGTTGGAGGGCTTTAGAAAATGTCACGTGATTTCCAATAAGGTAGCGATATTCCCGAGGTATGAAATTTGCATATCTCAACCTAAGGAACGTGAATCCTCATCACTACACTGCTAGGGTAGAAAGACAAGTAATTTGGGTGTAAATACGAAAAGTAAATAACACGCGAGTAGTAAATAGCACGGCTTTGCCGGGCAAATTGCAGTTAATGTAGACTCACAACACAGAGTTAACAGCCTTAGCGGTAACGCCGTGTATGCGAGCGTCGTCTTTGCAAAGACGACCTGGTGGAGCGCAGGGTAGAGAAATGCACAAGCACACACATACCTATTATCCACCGAATGACGCAGGCATCTACGTAAAGTCAAGACGACCTGCGAGAACACACTGCTGAGTGGTCAGTACTCACCGACAGGACTTTTGCAGCTAGAGATTGCATATTTAGCAAATAAAACCTTGCAAAGGTGTTATGAGAAGCCCAACCCGCTGCACGACATACATCCTGAATAGTGGTACCTTGAAACCAAGCCCATGAAGAGGCGATAGCTCTCGTAGAGTGAGCCCTGATGTTGAAAGGGGGCTCTAGTCCACTGCTCTCGTAAGCGAGCGTAATAGCCTCCACTACCCAGCGCGAGAGCCGCTGTTTAGACACCGCTCTGCCTTTAGCAGCGCCGCCGTAGCAAACAAACAGTTGATCCGACGCTCTAAATTCAGCCGTACGGTTCACATACATTCTCAGAGCTCTGACCGGGCAAATCACCTCTCGGTTAGTCGCATCCTGTGATGTTGCAGGTGCTGCAGATATCGCCGCTAGTGATATTACCTGATTTCGGAAGGGAGTGGAGAGAGATTTGGGAACATATCCAACCTTTGGTCTTAGGATAACATTACAGTCAGCCGGACCAAAACGCATGCAGTCCTCGTTGACAGCGAGCGCTTGTAAATCCCCAACGCGTTTCGTTGTAGCTAGGGCGAGAAGGAGGGCTGTTTTGATGGTTAGATCTTTGATAGAGCTAGACTCCAGCGGTTCAAACGGTGCTCGAGAAAGCGCATTCAGCACTATGTCTAAATCCCATGGCGGTACCGAAGGGGTACGGCGTGGTCTTAATCTTCTCGCGCCTCTTAGGAATCGAACGACGAGCGCGTTCCTCCCTATTGATTGTCCCTCCAAGGGGGGGCGTAACGCAGCAATAGCAGCCACATAGACTTTTAGAGTCGACGGCGAGCTGCCGGCGTCCATTCTATGTTGCAGGAAAAGTACAATATCCGACACAGGGCAATTAAATGGGTCAATGCTGTTACTATGACACCATCTTTCGAACACTTTCCACTTAAGGTCGTACAAGCGTCTTGTAGACGGAGCACGCGCCTCAGTCAGCGTGAATGCCACTCGACGCGAGAGTTCGCTCGTGTTATCTACGATCCTCTCACCTTCCAAGCGTGTAGATTCCACAGTTCCGGGCTGGGGTGCCAGACTGAGCCCTCTACCTGAGACAGCAAATCCCTTCTCAAGGGAATCTGCCATGGGGGGCTTATTAGCATCTCTCTCAGGTCCGGATACCATGGTTGGTTCGGCCAGTCCGGCGCGACTAAAATCACCGTAGCTCCTTCTTCCCTGATTTTGCACAATACTAGCGGTATGAGCTTTATAGGAGGGAAGGCATACAGACTGACTTTCGGCCAGCGCGACGTCAACGCTTCCCCTTGCAGCGGGGCGTCCGTGAGCGAGAAGAACAGTGGGCAGTGCGTATTCTCGCTCGTCGCAAAAAGGTCTATCGAAGCTCTCCCAAACTGGTCCCAGATCAGCTGAACCGAGTCGGGATGAAGCCTCCATTCTCCGTGGGGAAGGCCGTTCCTCGATAACATTGTTCAAAGCGCCTGGAATATGCGCTGATCTGATAGATAGCAAGTGACGATCCGCCCATTGTAGGAGGCTGGCTGCCTGCTCGAATAGGGCTTTCGAATGAATACCACCCTGGTGATTTATGTAAGAAACCACCGTCGTGTTGTCAGTCCGCACTAGAACATTAGAGCATGCACGTCGATGCCCACATATTCGGCGGGACTCGATCTTTTAGCCACATCTGTAACGGACGCATGTGAAGCAATCCTAGATGACAAACCGGGGCGGCTGACGCCATTAGACCCAAAAGCCTCTGAAACTCCCTCAGGAGGACAACTCGGCCGGGTCTGAAGCGACGCAGATACAGCGTTAATGTTTCTACACGTTGTTGCGATAGATGAGCACGCATCGATGTAGAATCCAACAGAACGCCCAGGTATGAAATGGATTGACTCGGAACGAGTTTGCTTTTCTGAGCATTGATTTGCAGCCCTAACGACTCTAAGTGGGGAAGCAATGCTTTTATGTGACTGATCAACAGATCGCGCGATTGAGCCATAATCAGCCAGTCGTCCGGATAATTCATAATGCGCATCTGAGGGGGGAGAGAGCTGCATCCATGCATTTCGTGAATGTACGAGGGGCTAAAGCTAGCCCGAACGGGAGAACGGAGTATTGATAGCTCGTGCCTTCGAACGCAAACCTCAGAAAACACCTGTGGCGGGGGGATATCTGAATGTGAAAGTAAGCGTCCTTCAGATCTATCGAGGCGAACCAGTCCCCAGGGCGAATTTGCGCTAGGATCTGTCTCACGGTTATCATCTTGAATGCACGTCTGCGTAGCGCGCGATTGATGGGTCTCAGATCTAGTATCGGCCGTAATCCGCCGTCTTTCTTGGGTACTACAAAGTACCGGCTGTAGAAACCGCTCTCTAACTCGCTGTGAGGGACTCGTTCTATCGCTCCTATTGCGAGTAGGTTTTGTACCTCTTGTCTCAGGATTGGGGCATTTTGAGGTGCTGTTAATGACGATACCACGCCTTTGAAACGGGGCGGTCTGCGTCTGAACTGTAGAGAGTAACCGTGCTCTATTATGCTCAATATCCACTCTGACACGCCGGGGATAGCTTTCCACGCGTCTAGAAATTGGCTGAGCGGGCGAAGCGGGCGGTGCGTTAACGCATGCAACGTGTTTGCTATGTTCGCGCCGTACCTTTGCAACGTTAGAGGTGTGGGCGGAGGACCGGCGCTTAGAAACTGGTTCTCGTTTAACGGCTCGTTGGCGGTGTTTGAGTTTGATTGACAAGCACTCTGTATGTTTTGCAAACTCGCGCTGCCTTCCGGCAGGGCATCCGTCTCTGCATAAGGGCTGTGAGGAGGAAATAGCTCTTTTTGTGATGATGTTTGTATCTTTATTACATTTGCATTCACACAAACAACATTTACATAATTGAACTTGTCGCCCACAGGAACAGAGGGGGGCAGAAGAACCCGTCGCGTTGACGCTTGCCCCTCCACGAGCGATCTCCTCCTCTCCGCCTTCTCGTCAGGAAGAGGGCTTCCACCGCGTCGAGGGCTCCGACCACGTCCGTGACGTTTCCTCGGCTGGAACTGCCAATCCCTCTGTCTCACGTCAGGCTCGGTACGAGCGGGCGCGGTGTAGCCAGCCTGAGGTTGCTTAGAAGGACGCTGCGCTGATCGCGGGGCAGAAGTAGAACGCGATCTGGCGGTCTCTTGGTAAGATGAGCGTCTGGGGAGCAGCTGGCTCATAGCTCTCGAGCGTTTCTGCGCCTCCGAAAAACGCTCAACAACGGACTCCACGGCGTCACCGAAGAGGCCGGCAGGAGTAATTGGAGCATTAAGTAATGCCTTTCGCTCGTTGTCCTTCAGCTCAGCTAGGGTAAGCCACAGGTGACGGTGAAGGACCACTAAAAATCCCATGGATTTTCCGATGGCTTGAGCGGAGAGCTTCGTGGCCATCAGCGCAAAGTCCGTGGCAGCGCGGAGGTTACGGACCGTATCCGCATCGACGGCGCCGTCCAGCGACTGTAAAATCTTCGCCTGGAAGACCTGGAGAATGGCCATAGCGTGGAGCGCCGCCACCGCCTCCCCGGATGACGAGTAGGCTTTTTCCGCCAGATGGGCCGTCATCCGACACGGCTTCGACGGCAGTCCGCGATCAGCGCCGAGCGTTGCAGAAGCAGGACAGAGGTGCGCTGCCACGTTCTCCTCGACAGGGGGAATGCGCACGTAACCGTGGGCTTCACCCCCATCGACCTGGGAAAACATCCCCGGAGCATGGACGCGCGCCGACTGGGGCGCAGACCACGATTTAGAGACCTGATCATGAACGTCAGGGAAGAAAGGTGTCTTCCTCCTCGGAGCGGCCTGCTGGCGGCCCGATTGGAGAAACCAGGAATCCAATTTGCACTTAGCCGGCTCGTCGGGTGAGGTCCAGCTAAGATCTAACTCCTTTGCCGCCAACTCCATAATTTTGGAAAACTCTGATTGGATGTCCATGTGACTCGGACGCTCAGGCTCCGCCTCCGACCAGCTAGTCGACGCCGACAGGGACATGTTGTCGTCGTCCTCCTCCGTCACTCCAAAAGAGACGGCCACATGAGAAGTAGAAGGGGGGCGGAAAGCATCCTTCGTGAAGACGACGGGAGGTTTTGGCGGGGGAAAGCTGCAAACAGAGCTACCGCCGTCATCGTCCCGACGAGGAGCAAAGGAAGTAGATGGTGGGGGACCCGCCGGCGGCACGGAGGCGGCGGCGGGCACATCCCCGGCGAGACTTCGTGCAACGGCTCTCCTAGTCTTGAGCACTCGAATCGGGAGGTCGGCGCAGTGCTCGCATGTAGAATCCTCGAGCGCCGTCTCGGCGTGCGCCAACCCCAAACAGCCAATGCAGTGCTCATGAGAGTCCGGCTGCTCCAAAGGTCCCGCGCAGAGAAGACAGGTAGTCGATTTTGTAGTCTTGATAGAAGATATCATGCTGAGTGAAGAAGAGAATACTGGCGCTCGTCGCTCTAACACCGCTTTTTATACGCTTCTAGCGGTCACGCGGTCGGCGACGATTGGCCAGTGCCCTGCAATGGCGTTGTTCAATAAGATTTCAGTGTCTGGTGAAGTGGGAGGAGTTAACCCATAGCGTCAGCGGACGCAATGTCGAGAGACCGCTCTCGAAAGGGAACCACAGTGCCCTGACTACTGAACAAGGGAGCTGATGAGACCCCCGCGCTCCTCTTTTGCACCTGCACTCACTCTTGTATTAAATAAATATGTATATGATTGTAAAGTAAAATAAAGTTTAAGGGGTGGTTTCCCGTACAGGGATTAGACTAGTCCTAGACTAAAATAAATGTAAGGGCTGTCCAACCTCAAAAAAACTAGCAATGCCATATCTTAAAATACATCAGTGTCCTTTGTTTTGCTTCAAAATGCACACAAGTAATGTTTTTAGTAAGGGATGTTTGTTAACTAGTTATATTTCCTAATTAAACTAAGGCATAGTCCTGGCTTAAACTAATTCCTGTAACCACCCCTATAATCTTTAAATATCATTTCTTGCCATTTTTTTAATGTGCCCCTCTGGTAAAACACTGGCCCCTCCTTGGCCCCCCTAGTGAAATTTGTCTAGAACCGCCACTGACTACGTTAAATGATCAAATTGAACCAAAATTTAGATAAAATGTTGCGTTTGGACCGTTTTTGCGCTAGAAACCATTTGCAAACACTGTCCCCCACCATTACGTGAAAATTATTTGCACTACGGAAAGCAAACACAAAGTATTATATTGCATTAACTAATTTCACCATGGACATTCGAAATGGATTAAAAAGAAACTACCTCTGGCTGGGTCTGAACTTCAAATGAGCAGTGTTGTGCTGTTAAGTAACGTTAGGTAGGCTATGCTTTTTTGTTGTTTTATATAGTAAAAGTGTTCAGATCATGTACGTTGCTCACTATAGCTGTAGTTTTTGTGGTTATATCCCAGAGATGTTTGTTTATAACACGTTAAAGCTTAAGGGACGTACCAAAGCTATATGTATTTTCTAGCTTGGGGAATTAAATGCATTTTGTGTGATCGCCCCCTCTGGTATTTAAGACGCCCCCTCATCAGCGCTCGGCTGGCGCCGGCACTGTCTGAAATGCTTGTCCACCGAAAATAAAGTTATGATTTAGAATTAGCAATTCTAAATTCAATTTTTATAATAAATCTTTGAAAATCTAATTATGGATTTGAATTTTTAATGTTATTATAACCTAAAGATGCTATGTGAAAGTTTGTAACAGAAAATAGTGGTTTTCATCTGGTTACTTTCTTGGTAGTGAAAACATATTTTTACTGAAATTTGTCAAATTTATTGCGTTTTGGAACCAAACTCTTCATTAGCACCTTTTTTAAGGGTGCTGCCCCAGTGACAGCTTGTGATCAATTTTTATAATTTCTTCTGACAGTCTGTACCAAAGCTCATATTTACATTAATTATAAAGCAAACCTTTTGTGGTTGTTATGAGCACTGAGTGAAAATGCTAAAAAGCACTGAGAATCTACAGTCATAGAGTAGTTTGTAAAATAAAATATACAACTACATGTCTTTTTTGAAAAGGAATGGAGTCCAAAAAAGAGCAAAAGAGGTGAGGGTAAATTGGATGAACAGCTTTTAGTACAACTGCATTTGATTGAATTGAAACTTAATTGAATTAAATGGACATTCCAACCCAACCTTGAACCTCAAGAAATCCATTTACAAGCTATATGTAAGCCAGTTATATAGAAAACTACAGCAGCATACTGTAGCTTACGTAAAAGCACATTTCTTATAATCTTCCCCATAGAAATACAATTATATTTTAAAGTGAAACATTTCAGTAGAATAGCATTTTAGTTAAATGCACACTTTGATATGCAGTGATACAGCTTTTTTATGAAGACTTTCTTTAACTGATAAATTTCATTTTAATATTCAGAGCCAGGAAGGGCAAAAAGGCTGTGTGTTTAACATAAAATCAATAAACTGACAATCTCTGCCAAACAGCCCAGCGTGACCTCAGGAGACTGGACTGATTCAGATATTAAGGCTTGTACCTTTAATAAACACTTTTTAATAAAAAATTATTTTGTATATAATCCGTCAAAGCAAAATAAATAAATTAAAATGCATAATTTAGATCAATACAGACAAAACAACATCAAAGTAGTGCTTGGCGTCACACATTTATGATGTTTCACAGAATAACTATGATAATATGCAATAATGACACGCAATTTTCCAAATGCATGACATGGTTTTCTGTGACCTCCTTCCTCCATAATTTACAGCAGCGATCGGTAAATGGAAAGGATGCTACCAGGACACTTTCACAAAGAGCCGGGTGGGGATCAAAGGGGGATGTTGAAGTCAGATGCTACTCTAGGCACACACATATTGATAATTCAGAAATCTCTGACAGCACATCACACAAACACACACACGCACACACTCTCTCTCTCTTCATACTCCATTAAAGTGTCAGAGAGCCCTTGAAGTGTCACCTGTACACCATTAGCTGCTTCATCTAATTCATACAATGCTCAGGGGCCATGGCCAAATATTTGTCAGAGATAACATTGCTTTTTAAAAGTCAGCAAGAAAACCTGTTTGAAAAGCCAGTCCTAAGTAATTTTGTATTCCCATGCCCGCTTTCAATGAACATAATACAAAACCTGTCCAAAAAACTTCCTATTCTATTTTCTAGTGTCCGAAATACGATTTGTGCATCTAAACTATTCCAGTTTTCTGAAAAGAGACAGCTGTCTTCCTGGATTTAGCTGTACAAAATTATTTGATCAATAAGTCATATAAACATATTATGTTACTGTAATATAACTTATTACATTAAGTTAAGCAATTACAGCACTGTTCACCACCTTAGTGTAGGTTGAAATTTCTTGCAACAATAAATGTGACAGACAGTCACATATATATATAAATATATATTGTAATTCAGTGTTTATTTGACAAAGCATATAGAACATTTTACAGAATAGAAAGTAGAAATATATATATATATATATATATATATATATATATATATATATATATATATATATATAACAAATTATAAACAAACAATTGTTCATCTTGTCCTGTTTATTATTAAAAATACAATCCTGAAACCACACACATATGTTGATAGGCTTAACATAATGTACGTTGTCTCCACAATTTTGAACCAAGAAAAATATCAACCAAATCAATTCTTGATGGGAGTGAATTTTCACAATTTCTCATGACAGTAAATTATTTCTGTCGAGATTATAAGTATAAATATATCCGTAGATTGTAAGTATAAATCTATATGTAGATTATATATATATGAAGAGTTTGGTTCCAAAACGCAATAAATCCATTTTGACAATTTCGATAAAAACGTGTGTTCTATACCAAGAAAGTGACAAGATGAAAACCACTCTTTTCTGTTACAAACTTTCACATATCATCTTTAGGTTATAAAAGCATAAAAAATTCAAATACATAACTTGATTTTCAAAGATTTATTATAAAAACTGATTTTGCACAAAATGCAATAAATCCATGACAAGTTTTTATTCAAAATGCTATAAATCTATTGAATCAATAGCCTATATAAATGTGCATTCATCTTTGGCATGTTATATTCATTTAGTTGACTAGTTGTACACACTAATTAAAAACATAAACATTAATGTCATTAATCAAAACACTTACTTTGTCATATTAAGAACACTGTCATTGCTGCGGTTATACTTGACATCGTCGCTTAATGTTTTTCACAGCGATCAGCTGTAAAATGTTTTGGTCCTGCTCAATTTTCGTTGACTTTGAGTAAAATTATGGAAAGTTTTTCATAAGACCCCCTGGGGTCAATGTGTTATCATGACAGAAACTTGATGCTGTCAGCCCAGGCAAATAAGCACCCGTCTCCAGAGTGCCTTGATGGCTTTCCCGTCACAGAAAACCATCACAGGTTTATCAATGCTATTAATCTGTAATCTGTGGAGTGGATTCATAGCATTCTGTAGAAAAGGGTGATCGGCGTTTATTGCATTTTGGGAAAAAAGTTAGAAAAGATGACAGAATAACACGGCGGATATTGGATTTTGCGTAAAATTAAGAATTTACTTTTTAATACTGACCTGATCTAATACTGATTCTGGCAGTAGCTCAATTTTTTAAAAAATGCCGTTTATCGCGTTTTGGAACCAAACTCTTCAAATATATCCGCAGATTAAAGTCTCTTTCGTTGAAATTAGCTTCTCTCCCATGCTGACTAAACTGAAATTTCATTACTGCCACTAGGGGGCAAACTCCGACAGTCGTGTCTGGATAGTGTACAATGGAAAGGCGCTTTAGCCTATATAGGCTATCTTTAAAATATTTAAAAAAGAAAACATGAAGTGCAATTTCAGTGATTATAGGAGAAGACTGGCTATATGTTGCTAATACTTGAAATGTAACAATTTATAAAAGTTAAACAGTTATAAACAAAAGAAGTTTAGGAGCTCTGCATTACAGTTAGTGATACAAAATACATGTGTTGATTATTTTCACTTACACTTTTATGTGGAATGTTCATAATTTAACTATTAACATTTGGCTCTTGAAATGTTAAACTGTAATTGTTTTTAAAATATTAAAAAGGAAAATAAAAAGTTAAAAAAAATACTGGATACAAGATGTGTGCATCTTAAAAAAAAGAAATGGGTAACAAAACAAAACAATTAAACAAAACATTGAATTAAATTAATGTTATTAACTGTTTTCCAGCGATAGGACCCAACGCTGCATGGCTTAACCCATCATTATACTGTTTTCATTTACTTTTACTTTTTATTAATTGACATTTTAATGACAACTTATATTTGTACCACTGTAGTTGAGGTCAAGAAAAATATTCATGATGCTGTTATAAAACTATATGACAGAGTATTAACACTTAATGACATGTTAATAAAATTAAAATTTGTATTACTGGTGAAAAGTGGTCTGTTATGTTGTCTTGGTAATGTCAGCTGTCATGACAAGTTATGATGTATTGGTTAATGTCAAGTTGTCATTACAAAGACATCCCAAAAAATGTCATCTTTGCATAATGACATAATTGAACAAATCACACTTAATGACAGGTCATAAACATGCATAAAATCTCCTTCATTTTCATGGCACATGTCATGTCATAATTATGTAGGTGTTATGTCAGTCTTATGAACACCCCTTCAAGTAAAGTGTTACCAAAAAATGCATGTTTATTAATATGACCTATAACAAAAACAGGTAGAAATTTGCCCTGCATAATATTAACAATTTTCAAATCTGGCCCTCGAAGAAGAGTATTTGAAGACCCCTGCAGTAGGGAATGTTAAAGGAGTGAGCGAGTGACACATAGAGCCTAGAAATCCCATGCCCACAAATATTTCAATAAAGAAACACATTCCAGAAGAACCATTTTAAAATAATTTCTGGTAAAGTTAAGAAATGTGTGGGTGCTGTGTGTTTTGTATTGGCTTAAAAAAGGCTTGTAGCTGCCATCTGGCCCCTACCAGTTAAACCATTTTCATGCTACCCTTAAAAAACATTGTGCTGATGTAATACTGCCCTCTACTGGAAAGGCTTATTGTTGTTTGAATCCAACTTGGTCTGATTCAATAAATAATAAATAAATAAAATCAACGTGAAAGAGTATTTTTAAAATATGTTGCTTTGATGTATTTTTTATGTATATATATATATGACCATGTGACTAGCCCTGATCTTCTCTGAATCTATGTCTATGTATGTCACATGGTCATTAGTCACAAAGTCTAAATACACAAATGTGTATCTTCCCTAGCAGTGGTTTTAAATAGGTTTTAATTATCCAGTTCCAACTCCTCTTCTTGGAACAATTTGGGAATTCTGTCTAAAGTATCATATTTTTGGACAAACAAGCATAAAAAGTAGCCTAAATAAAATGAAACATAATTAATAACTGCACATGTTTTTAGTGTAATGTTTGTCAGGGATGCATGTGTTACTGACATATTATTAGTTGTATTAGCTGTTTCATTTATAAGTACTGTGCTCAAGGGCCATAGCCAAATATTTATGCAGAGCTTACATTGTTTTTCTTTTTAAGCCAACAAGATTCCTTCCATTAGAATGCTTTTAATGACCCCAGAGAGCCTTAAAATGGAGTTACAAAAAGCAAATGTCACATTCATGCTTTATAATACTTGATAAAACCACATATCAAAGTAAGTTCCAAGTTAGTGCTTTAGGCTTTTTTTGTGGAATTTATTATCTTCACAGGTCCAACTCTCTTTCCAGCACATTCATCTCCTAATTATGAATTACCAAATAACTCTAAATCACACTGGGAACTTTAAACACAGCATCAGCCAAAGCCAAAGAATAAATCTTTCTGCACACAGACTGCAAACATTACTCTTGTCTTGTCCTTGAAGAGATCATTGGCGCTCACCTGTATGCACATAATTAAGTTACAGATGTATTATAACTCTTAGAGTTAATCTTAAGAATAAATATTTTCCAGTTATTTCAATCAAAACAAATATTAATGCTATACCATACAATTAGTTTTTAAAGAATTATGTGTGCGGAAATGACCCCTATGCGCCCCTGTGTTCAAATCATTGATGGATTTGAGTTATGAGTTTTTGGCATAGAGCCAGCAAATGTGTTTCAGTTATGGCCTTTATGCAGACCAGGGGTGTGCGTTTCCCAAAAGCGTTGTTGCTAACTTGTTAGCAACTTAGTTGGATGGCAATGGGAAATTTCATTGCAACCAACAAAGTTGCTAACTTTTGGGAAACGCCTCCCAGTCTAGTTCTTCCACACCAGACTGAATCAATCATGTCTTTTTGAACCCTGCTTACCAGGGGCATTACCTTATTGGAAAACAAAAGGTGCTCAGCCCAAATTGTTTCTATAAAATTTGAAGCACCCAGTTCTCTAGAATATCATTATATGCTATTAGCATTAAGATTTGTGCTTACTGAAATGATTGAAGTAGTCAACATGTTCATTAGAAGTGGGCTTCCCAAAACTTTTTTCCATTTAGTGTGTTTACATAATGCATTTGGTATTCTATTTGTAAAATAAATCTTGATATTGTAATTAGGCATACATAGAGATAAAGGAAATAAGATAAAGCCCCAGTGATGGAGAAGATAAGAAAAACAAAGAGATTGCAGTGACAAGGAAATAACCTGACACTGAATCCTGTTTTTATTTTAGTTCAGAATAAGTGAAGTGAAGCTTAGCGCTATTAAACTGTTGAGCTTTTATGATCATCCTCTTCTCAAAAAAATAAATAAATAAAATAAATAAATAAATGGAAGCTGTAAGCATGTGTCAGTGGTATATTTAAAAGATTTTGAGGGGTTGTACTTGTTATCATTTTTAAAATATTCACATTTTTATGTTTTTCAAATGATGCTAATCTAACCATAAATAATATGTGAAAAATCTATCAATAATATTAATAACAGCAAGAATGCCTAGTTATTAAGAGATCGTTTGAAATACTGTACACTGTAAAAAATTATTTGCTGCCTTAAAATTTTTTGTTCAATCAACTTTGCATTAACAAATGAATCATATTTAACCTATACTGTATATATAAAACCTGTTCAATTTTTCATTAATGCAATTATATAATGAACCAATCACATGGCAGTTGCTTCAATGCATTTAGGGGTGTGGTCCTGGTCAAGACAATCTCCTGAACTCCAAACTGAATGTCAGAATGGGAAAAAAAAGGTGATTTAAGCAATTTTGAGTGTGGCGTGGTTGTTGGTGCCAGACGGGCCGGTCTGAGTATTTCACAATCTGCTCAGTTACTGGGATATTCACACACAACCATTTCTAGAGTTTACAAAGAATTCTGTGAGAAGGGAAAAACATCCAGTATGCAGCAGTCCTGTAGGCGAAAATGCCTTGATGATGCTAGAGGTCAGAGGAGAATGGGCCGACTGATTCAAGCTGATAGAAGAGCAACTTTGACTGAAATAACCACTCGTTACAACCGAGGTATGCAGCAAAGCATTTGTGAAGCTACAACACGCACAACCTTGAGGCGGATGGGATACAGCATCAAAAGACCCGGGTACCACTCATCTCCACTACAAATAGGAAAAAGAGGCTAGAATTTACACGAGCTCGCCAAAATTGGACAGTTGAAGACTGGAAAAATGTTGCCTGGTCTGATGAGTCTCGATTTCTGTTGAGACATTCAGATGGTAGAGTCAGAATTTGGCGTAAACAGAATGAGAACATGGATCCATTATGCCTTGTTACCACTGTGCAGGCTAGTGGTAGTGGTGTAATGGTGTGGGGGATGTTTTCTTGGCACACTTTAGGCCCCTTAGTGCCAATTGGGCATCGTTTAAATGCCACCGCCTACCTAAGCATTGTTTCTGACCATTCCTTTATGACCACCATGTACACATCCTCTGATGGCTACTTCCAGCAGGATAATGCACCATGTCACAAAGCTTGAATCATTTCAAATTGGTTTCTTGAACATAACAATCACTGTACTAAAATGGCCCCCACAGTCACCAGATCTCAACCTAATAGAGCATCTTTGGGATGTTGTGGAACGGGAGCTTTGGCCCTGGATGTGCATCCCACAAATCTGCATTAACTGCAAGATGCTATCATATCAATATGGCCCTACATTTCTAAAGAATTCTTTCAGCACCTTGTTGAATTAATGCCATGTAGAATTAAGGCAGTTCTGAAGGCGAAAGGGGGTCAAAAACAGTATTAGTATGATGTTCCTTATAATCCTTTAGGTGAGCGTATATATACATACAAACTGTGTCTGTGTTCATTATAAAGTGTTCATTCTTTACTGCTCCCAGCAGTAACATTGAATTATGATACACAGATGCAGTCCAGATAGCAGATGACTCTTTTTATTGACTTTGTAGCCTATTTGTCTTTCAACTGCAGTGGTTATAGCCTACACATCACAACAAAATAGTAAACATCTTATATTAAGTTGTTATATTAGCTAATAATGACTATTTATTGACTGTATATCCAGCATGTATTTCTATATCTGCAAAAGTAACATCTACTGTCTGCCTTAAAAATGTGAAGCTTCCACATTTACATATTTTATATATTCACAATAGTAGACTATTCCTTCCTGTCACATAAAGCACTAAAATGGTTTATAACACAGTATTACTAATGCATGTGATAGAAAGAGGACATCAAACATGTAAAGCATATTGAAATTGAGCTTTAATACAGGTGTTAATAAAAATAAGAGTTATAAGTGTTTCACAGTAACATACAGAAAACATGTTCATGGAAAAAAAATCCAGATTTATGCTTTTAACTATTAACAAAACTTGAAATAAATATGTAAGCTTGTCATTCTGCAACAAAGACACATGAGAAATTATAAATTGTTTTCCAACCTCTATAATAATGTACTGTGTAAACACTTCCCCCACTGGAAAACATACAAAAATCCTAAAACTATAACAATATAGTTAATACTTTACAAACTACTCAGAATGTAGGCTATTTAATAGGCATATGCAATGCATGTAATGCATTAAAGCGTAACTAAACCCCTGTTCAGAGCCTGACTCCACCCACTGGCAATATTTGAAAAATGCAAGAAAAGTGGGCAGATCCCAACGGAGATAGAGGGGACGAACTAAGCTCGTACCAAGCATGTGGTGAGATCGTAACAAGGGCGTGGTGAGCTTGAACCTGCTTACGTCACGAGTAACTTTTTGGACCCAACATCCAATAGGAAAATTCAACTGTAGTAGCCACCGTTCAACCTGAAGAGGGCAGCACTCAGACGTTTTTACACCATATATTGTAGTATTGAAACACTTTATATCCAAATGTCAAAAAACTTACTAAAATCAATGAACAGCACTAATAAAGCATCATTCTTACAGATCATTAACTAAAAAAAGTTGGTTAAGGGTTTAGTTACTCTTTAAACAACATAAATGATCTTAGACATCCTTGTCCTTCACCTTGATTAACACATGAATACGAAAACAGTATCGTCTTACTTAATAAACCTCTGCCTCCTGCAATAAAGACTCAACCAACCTATTTGTTTCTTCCAGTCACTCAAAGATGCTTGTTAAGGCCCTCGAGAAAAGTTCAGAAAAGCAGATTGGAGTCCATATCCTCTGTAGTAATAAAGGGATGAAGGTTGAAAGACTTGCCGGGGTTGTTTATTAAGTTTTTATTTATTTAAAGTCTATTTCTTCAATGAATAATACATTTCCTGGCAACTTTGAACCGTCTGAATGAGACCTTCAGAAAACGCTTACCTTCCTTAATGCCAAAGCAGCTGCACCACTCCCTGAAGGAGACTAGCTTGTCCTTGTCATCGTCACATTTTTGGAAAAAGACTGAGGTGCAGTGCTCAATGGGTACTAGAGGAACGCGCAGAGGAGCCAACTCGGAATGAGAGAGGAACCTGGAATATTGTGTATAATGAAAAAACTATGATTTAAATATCTAGCAATTTTTATATATAATAATTCAACCCTATATCACGTAAATACGTGACTATTTCACGTATGGACCAACGTGAAAATGTCACGTTTTGCCGCGTTTGAACGTGAGCATGTCACGTTTTTCTGTTTGTGTTACTGTCACGTATTGGTTACTCAACTTTTTTGTCCTATTTTCAAACCATTTTCGCTTCGGTTTAGGGTTAGATTTGGTGCTTGCGTTATATGTCACTTTAAGTATTTGTCACTTTAAGTATTGGTTTATAAATAAAAAGATACAAGACTTATTCTTTTATATTTTCTAAACTTTAACCAATGGTCGCCTGACGTTGGGGTTAGAGTTTGTTTAGGTAAGGATGTCATTTTATGTAAATCTAACCCTAAACCGAAGCGACAATGGCAAGAAATTAGGACAAAAAAGCTGAGCAACCAAAACGTGACAGCGACACAAACAGAAAACGTGACATGCTCACGTTCAAACGCGGCAAAACATGAAATTTTCACGTTGGTCCATACGTGAAATAGTCACGTATTTGCGTGATATTAGGTTGAATAATTTATATCTTATAAGAGAAAATGCTATAGACTGTTTGGGAAGCTTGGGAAAGTTGTTTCTTGATTTAATCTGCAAAGACATTTCCTGTATAAGCCATTTGCAGGTTGGTTTCTCTATAAAAGTGTAAATATCGCTCTGCTGTGCTTTCAACATTGCTTTCTTTGTTTGTATGACCCATAAACAACAATAGGTCATTCAAGATTGCCTAGAAAGACAAGAGTGTTTGGGAAACCTGTTTAGAAACTACAGGACTATTATGTTATAACAAAATAAAAATCAAATATTGTTATTTTTAGCATCTTTAACATTACCACTCTTTGTCTAGGATTTGCAATAATGTTCTTATTTTATCAACCATCTTTTTGAGGTCTACCCCTGGAATGCTTTTTAAACAGTGTTGAAGGAATTGTTTTGAAATAAAGTAATTGTTGGCACAATTTTATATTTCTCTGCGTGACATTCAGATCAGAATGTTTTTATAAGATCTTAAAAACATTCCAGTCAAGTGACCCTAAACTTTTGTTTAAAAAAAAACAGTGTGATACCCTAAACAGTGTCTATGAACCTCTGAATATTGGCACAGAGTCTGTTTTTTTGCTGGAAATGTCCCTCAACCACATCCTAAATATACTTCTTAAACTCCTCTATGAATAAGTGAGGGTTAGAATAGCTTCAGTCTCAGACAGCTTGCCCACAAACTGCCCATAGACCTTTCACTGACTGTCTCGTGTACACAACACTCAAAAAAGCAATTGCTTTCGAGGAAGAACATATCACTGGATCTGGCATTAAATCTTTGGAATTGGCTATTATTGTGATATATCAATCATTTCAGATCTATCCATCCCTCAAGGTCTTATTGGTCAAATTGAGGTTGGTGACTTCAATCAAAAAATCTGAAACTTGGCAAAACTAGCTGCAAAGTTGAATTAACTGAGTCTGCTACTGCCAGTTCAGACTTTTGCGAGTTAAAATATTTGCAAGCAAGGCAAAAGTTAAGAATAAATTTTCAAATATTTCCAGGGGAACAATATACACAGATCCCACCTGTCGGAAGGATGTTGATCCATTTGTGCAAACTGCCAGTGCACTGGATAAATGTACATGTTGTAGTTTTTCTCAAAGTCCTTCAGTAGAAGCTCAATGGGATGATCACCCGCGTGAAGACGCCTTTCACCTTCAAAGATCTTCTGAACCTGTCAAGCAGATTTAGATTCATTAGCTACGTTTATGCATTTTGGCAGACACTTGACAGAAGTGATTAAAATGAGGTACATTTTATCAAAATTTCTGTTTCTTGTGACTCAAACCCCTGACCTTTGTGCTGGTAATGCAATCCTCTATCAATTGAACAGGTACCATCTATTTGATGTTTGTGAAGCAATCAAGAGATGAAGAGTTTAGATGCAAAACCGGTGCACCTGACATTTTTGACAGTTTTCTCGACTCTTATGTTTATCAGATTTTAATTTCACTTTAATGGCAATGAAAAAGTTATTAGTCAGTAATGCCTTATTTTAACAAATACTTTTAATCACTTTAGGCATTTTATTGCTACTTAACGAATGTGGCTGTCTTTTGCTGCAAAACCCTTTAAGTGCATGCAGGTTTTTTGGCAAAAACCTCCACTTGTAAAAAAAATCCACTTATATGGACAAGACATAGTACACAGTTGCAAAATCACTAAAGATGCAACTAGAACTGCAAATAATAAAAGTCAGAATGTAAAAATGAAGAAACTAAACCACACATGTTGGCGCTGTGATCCAAATGACTACCAAATTATTTTGTATTCAGATCCAAGTTTTCACAAGAGACTCAAGTTTGGATGTGATCCACGGCTGCTTCGTGCACCGTCCTTCATCCAGTTCTTCTTTTGTGGACTTTACTGAAAAAACTATGTGGCATTTATTGGATTCTGCCAACCAACCGGTATTTCTGAATGGCCTGAGACAAAAATTAAGGGAATTTGAAGCGAAGGTATTTAATAAATGTATAATACATGCTGAGAACATTCGGTCAATATCATTATCTATATTTTTGATGAAGGTGGCATTTGGCGGTTTTGCATCTGAGCTCCTCATTTATTTCTCTAGCCTTCTGAAGTAACGACATTGTGTTTTTTACTTTTTTTCACTCTTGTCTCCAGTTTAGTAATAAATTTTACCTTGATTCTTTGTTTAGGTGTGAGAAAGCCAGGAGACATGGAGTCGTGTTCATATAGCTGCAGAAGTACATTCTTCAGCCAATCCCGCATGCGCAGAGGGAACTGAACAAGCTCGGTCTCTAGACATGGCGCAATAACTGCCAGACAAAACCAAAAGGAATTTTTGCTAAAATTGCTGTCATATCACAGAACACGATGAATAATATCCGATGAGTGTGTTTATGTCTGAAGGATCTAATCTTTTGTAATCTTTGAGTGCTTGCTCATCAAATTTGCGACCTTCGTGACTGTATATGAAGTCACTCTTTAAAAATATTTACTCTGACACAGTCAAGACAACTGTGCAGATCTATGATTCATTTAAAAATCCTGGACATAACAGGAAGTTATGCTAATAATGTTCTTTGTACACACGGCTTGACATTAACTTTTTTGCTTGCCAGCCACAGTGGCTAGTGGTTTTCCAAAATTACTAGCCACTCAACATTTGCACTGGCCACAATTTTGTGGTTAGGAAAATACATTTTATATGATTAAAATTGAATTTGCTAAAATTATTGATCTAGAGTAATTCAACTTCATTGAAAACCCTTTCAAATGCAGATTGACCACTCAAATTATGACTAGTATATCAGCTGGTGTATACCTGGTATCTCACTACAGCTCATGTCATATACAGCAGGTAAAATAAGTATTGCACATATTTCTAAAGATGCTATTGACATGACATTTTCACCAGATGTTGGTATCAACCCGTGCAATCCACATATTTAACTCATTCCCCGCCAGCCATTTTTTTAAAAGTTGGCCGTAAGCATTTTTTGTGATTTTCACAAAAGTTTCACAAAATACCTTTCAGGAAAATTTTCTTCTAAAAATATATAAACATACAAATATGTCAAATGAAAGAACAGGCCCTCCTGCTTTCAAACAAACTATAAACAAACAAACAAAACGGGATTTTTTTTTAATCCTATATATTTTTTCTCTGCTTATAAACTTTTAAATATGGGCAATTTTTTTCTTATTTGCAAAAAAACTAAAATAATTGCATTTTTGTGAAGGAATATTGTTAGAGATCAGATTCAGAATTGCTTCAGTTTATTGTTTAAATTGGGTAATCGCCATCTAGTGGATAATTGCAGTATTACAGATTAACAAAAACTTCATCACACTGTAAAAAATACTTTACTGCCTTAACATTTTTTGCCGAATCAACTCGGATTTACAGGCCATTTCAACTTACTATTATTTATCTTGACTAGAGATGAGTTGGTATAACTAAAGGTGAGTTGTTATGACTTTTCTCAACTATATTTTATAAGTTGTGACAACTCATCTCTGTTGACATGACTTGTAAATCTGAGTTGATTTAACAAAAAATAAGGCAGCAAAGTATTTTTTTACAGTGAACAGTTTTTGTTCTCTTAATTGACAGGATAATTCAATGGCAGAGAAAGAGTTAAAGAAAACGAACCATAGATGTCCATAAATGAACTTATGTGTAATAATATAAAATGACACAGGGAAAAAGTATTGAACACGCTTACTGAAATCTATTTAATACTTTGTACAAAAGTCTTTGTTGGTCATGAAAGCTTCAATATGACGCCTGTATGAAGAAAGTAGTTGCATGCATTGCTCAGTTGTGACCCTATCTTCCATACAAACCGTCTTTAAACCTTGAAGGCTCTTCCATAGATTTTCAATTGGATTTAATTCAGGTGATTAGCTGGGCCACTGTAGCAGCTTTATTTTTTTCTCTGAAGCCAATTGAGAGTTTCCCTGCTGGGCGTTTGGGTTTACCCATCATAGATTATCCATTAGGACTGAACCAGCTGTTATTATTTACACTGACAAGGGGCATGATTGCTTTTTTATTACCGACTATCTTGGCTTTCCATGCCTTTTCGCATCTCCTTTTCTTCGGGGGTCCACTACTTTCTCCTAATTTTACATTATTACACATAACTTCATTTTTGGACATTTATTTTTTGATTTCTTGCAATTCTTTGTATGGATTGCATGGGTTGTTACCAACATTTGGTAAAAAATTTCATGTCAATAGCACCTTTAGACATATATTTATTAAAAAATAGTGACTCCACTGTATATGTTCTTATTGAGTTGCCAAATTAAGTTAAATAAGCATTTCCGACATGTTCCCTACATTTGCATGGTCCAGTGTAGTCCAGGTGAAGTCTGTGGCCCATTTTGGTCCCCTCAAGACCACACTTGGTGGCAAAGAGCTGACAAGATGTGTCGTATGTCTTATTGTCAGTTCCACACACCTACAATAAAAATACCACATGATCAGCAACTTGTTATTCAAATATTTTTTCATTAACTAATGTTTTAATATTAAGCTGCACTTCTGCACAGATATTTCCACAAACCGCTGTATAAAAGTATATAATATTACTGCCCTGTACTAAGTTAATTTATTTCTTAATATATTTTAACAAAACATCAGTCAGTTACATGCAAATAAACAAATACTTACATGGTCAAATTCATTCATACTGGGAGAACATGCCGAAGGCTCCTGACACACACAAACTGGCTTGTTCTCGTCGTTTATTATGCATGTCTTTCCTCGTTTACAGCGAAAGTTTTCACAAAGGGCTAGAACAAACAAGGAAAGAATATCTGCTAAGGCCCTGCCCATTAGTGATGACATCATATTTATTAGTTGCTAAAAGTACCACTAATGGTGTGGTAGACACTGATGTCATGTTGGGCAATTTACCCCTGACTTAGCCTACTTAATACATTTGTCTTTTTTTTCACCATTTTGTAGCAAAATATATCCAATAATCAGTCCTTCCAGAAAAACGGGGAGTTTTTTGTGATTGTTGCGGGCAAAAATCCTTGATCTTGCGGCACGTTTTCTTAAAAAATGCGATGGAATATGCGGGATATTTATGCAATTTTATGCGATGAAATTGCGGGAACTTGCCAAAACTGCGGGAACTTGCCAAAACTGCGGGAACTTGCCAAAACTGCGGGAACTTGCCAAAACTGTTTTCAGCTTTTGCTGCTTTTCAATGATGTTCACGTCACATGATCCTGTCACTTCATAACGTTCCCATGGCAACTGGAGACATGGCTGTGCTTGTGTGAGGTAAATGCAACATTTTTCAACTTTCTGCTATAGATATATGTGATTTTTGCTACGAAAATGAGGGAATTATGAAATCATGCAAGCCCTGCATAAATATGCGGACTTTGACTGATTATGCGTTAAATCATGCGATCGCGTAATCGCGTTTTTCTGGAGGGACTGAAATAAAAACACAATGCATTGTTTTCTGTGATTCCATAATTAATACATTCAGGCAAAAAAAAGTAAGGGAAAATTGTAAACATGTGCCATAGGCAATTTTAGCCTTAATATATAGCTCATGTACTCAAATACTGTATCCTCAAACTGAATGCTATAAAATAGACTAATAACTAATAATGAACTTCTCTGTAAAAGTGCCAACATTCCTTTGGTTCTGTTGCACAAACCACAAACTAAGGCTACCATTGACTTCTTAATCCAGGTTAGGTCAATAGTTTGGAAAAACTCTGCTCAGCAGAATTCCAATAGGAATTCAGGGCTGTGGAGATACAGTACTAAAATAACACTCACCAACGGGCACCTCCTGTCCGCCGGGTCGATGGGTGGGTCTTATGTCAGGATACAGCTCCATAGAGGCCTTAATCTGTACCGGATTCATCCCAACCAAGTGAGCCTGTAAAAAGGCACAGCCAAACACATTAATCTTTCTTTGATAATGAATTCCTCCTAATCCACTCTAAAACTAAGCATCATTTAGTTTATTGTCATAGGAGTGTGTTTCAGTTATGCACTTTTTAGGGGCCATTCAGTCTGTTGTTTTATTAATTGATTCACTAGGAAATTGTATAAACATTTCACAAAACTGTTCTACTGTATAAGGCACAGTGTGCATATTTTTCAGTGCTTTACCAGTGCATTTACTGCCTGGTTAAACTAAATGAAGGGTGTTTTTATAAACAAGATTTTGCACTACACATCACATGCAAATTCAGCTTTTCAATGAACTGGCGCCCGTGTTTAAAGAGAAAATCTTGCAAATCCATACCCGTTTCCCGTTGTTCTTTCTTGGTTTCGGCGCTGAATTTTCAGTGGGGTGCACATCTTTCTCGTGATGTTTCCTCGGAGCATCTTCATTATTAGCTTCCATTGTACTGGCCTGGTCATTCTGCATATCCTTCACACGCTCCTGCTTCTTCCGCTGCTTCTTCCCTTTGCTTTTTCCGTGACTACTCTCCTTATTTGCCATCTTGGCACTGGAAGGAATACTTTCAGAATGACTGATGTCCTTTTCACGCTCCAGCTTTTCCTGATCTTCACCTGGTTTGTTTTCACCCACATTGTTTTTGTCATTTTCAGAATCTTGAAGTGGCTCTATCAGCTCATCCAGTGTTTGTTGTTTTTCCTCTGACACTTCCTGCTCAGATTGTTCCTCTAAAATGTCCTCTTTGGAGTTTTCAGAGCCGCTGGATTGTTGGGAATCATAGTCCATGGCTGTGGGGATCACATCTTCTGTTTTTTCTACCTGTTTGGCCTCCTCGAGCTTAATGGGCAATGGTTTTGAGACATCACTATCAGATGCATAGTCTAAATCGATTGGGATCTCTGACTCTGTGCTGCTATCAATCTCCGTCCCATCCTCTTCCTTATTTTCACCTTCATTGTTGTCTGCTATTTTTTTATTTGTGGACTCCCCACGTTCCTCATTCTCTTCCTGTGTCTCCTTCTGATTTTCTGATTTCCCACTTGGATGGTCATCTTCAACAGGTTCTCCTGCTTCCTCAGAGTCCCGCAGGAGCTGAGTTAATGCCTCCTCACTGAGGAGCAGAGGGCTATTGCCCTTACCTTCCTCTGAGACTTTGAGTTCTTTTGGCATTGCCTGCTTCAGCTCCCCATGGCTCTCTTTCTCCTCACTCACGTCCTCATCTTCCGCGTCCTGAGTGCTGGACTCAAAAGGCAGAAACGTGGGAAGAACTCCACTTTTACTCTCATTAAGCTTCATTAACTGTGGGTTGTGCTTTAAAAAGAATAGTAAAAGGTAACTTTATAAAAAATATATTTGGCCAACAGAAAGAGAAAACCTGTTTTGTGAAACAAACAAACTTTAAGGGGTGGTTTCCCGGACAGGGATTAGACTAGTCGTAGACTAAAATAAATGTAAGAGCTGTCCAAACTGACAACAACTTGCACTGACATATGTATATATATCTTAAAATACATCAGTGCCCTTTGTTTTGCCTTAAAATGCACACAAGTAATGCTTTTAGTAAGGCATGTTTGTTAAAATTTGTTATATTTTCTAATTAAACTAAGACCTAGTTCTGGCTTAAACTAATCTCTGTCCGGAAAACCGCCCCTATATTTATAGATCTTGGTTTTAGCTCAATTGGTAGAGCATTGTGCTAGCAGCACAATATGTGATGGGTTCGATTTTTAAAGGGATAGTTATCCAAAAATAAAAAATTTTGTCATCACTCACTCTCATGTTGTTACAAACCTGTATAAATTTCGTTATTCTGATGAACACAAAGGAAGATATTTTGAGATTTTTTTTAACCAAACCAATCATAGACCACATTTTATTCCATAGTATTATTTTTTCCTACTGTTGAAAGGAATGGGGTCCACAAACGGTTTCATTACAAACATTTCTCAAAATATCTTCCTTTGTGTTCATCAGAACAAAGAAATTTATACAGGTTTGTAACAACACGAGGGTGAGTAAATGATGACAGAATTTACTTTTTTGGGTGAACTACCCTGCTGAAAAAACCAGCATACCAGCAAGACCAGCATATGTTGTGTTTTGGTTAGGGATGCACCGAATCCATATTTTTTAGGTTCGGCCGAATCCCGAATCCACCGTTTAAGATTCGGCCGAATCCGAAACCGAATACCGAATCCTACTCGCATCCTTATTCCATTAACACAGTAAGGCACATTAATGAAGTAAACAACGTCCACAGCAGTGTATTTTTCATTTTATTTAATTTTAACTGTACATTATGCCAGGATGACAAGTTGTTAAACTATTTTGACAATTACCATAATCCTATGCATAATAAAAGCGATGCGTTGCGACACCCTCGTTTTTCCAATAACCAAGCAGCTCCGCGCTGAAAACTATATACTTTGAGTTAGACGCTCCGTTCGTCAATGTCACAGTCTTCACACGGCCGTCCAATTACAGTGGAGGAGTGGCGGGACATTACCACAGCAACCAACCGGCTCACAGCTGAAGCATCACTGCGACCAAGCGCTCAGCTGAAAAACAGCTGGCATTTGGCGTCCTCAAGGCGTTTTCAGCCGTGTTTAAAAGTTTTGGTGTGTCCAGCCCCTAAGGCTCACCGAAAGAAAAAGCTCATCTCCACGTCAGCACCCGATGTGTGTAATCAACGGCCGCGTGACGTCGACCAGCGTAGCGCAAGCCTAGGGTTCGGTGGAAAAAAAATCTAGGATTCGGCCGAACCCGACCCCGTCAAAAAGCCCAGTATTCGGCCGAATCCGAATCCTGAATTCGGTGCATCCCTAGTTTTGGTGCTGGTTTGCTAGTGAACACCAGCTAAACCAGCATCAAACCAGCATCAGCACCAGCATTAGCACCAGCTAAACCAGCACCAAACCAGCATTAGCACCAGCTAAACCAGCATTAGCACCAGCATTCCATGCTGGTCATACCAGCATATGTTGTGTTTTGGTGCTGGTATGCTAGGACCACCAGCTAAACCAGCATAGACCAGCATAATTCCCATTCTGGTCCATGCTGGGTTGATGCTGTTTTTTTCAGCAGGGTATCCCTTTAAGGAACATACATACTGATAAAATAATGTGTTGATTAAATACACAACTTTGGATACAATTCGAGGAAGTCTTATGTTTTAATATTGTGTACTGTAGCTGTCATGAGTTGTTTATTTAAAAATAAAATGTAAACAATGACAGATCGCACATTTATTTAATTACCTGCTTTTCTGGAGTGTCGTTGTGTTTGGAAAAATGCTGATTTTTGTCATGAGGTTTACTGTGTACCTTGACAAGGAAGTGAAAAACAAATAAATAGAGTACAGGAAACAACTTTTTGTTTTGGTTCACAATGACAATGAAGTCAAACATTTCTTGCCAGACTAGGAAAACATGTTACTAAAGCTCTGCATTTTAAATGTGTCATATGCACACTTAATATGTAGTACTTTACTGTGGGGTGGTTTCCCGGACAGGGATTAGACTAGTCCTAGACTAAAATAAATGTAAGAGCCGTCCAAACTGAAAGCAGCTTGCACTGACATATCTTAAAATGCATCAGTGCCCTTTGTTTTGCCACAAAATGAACACAAGTAATGTTTTTAGTAAGGCGTGTTTGTTAAAACTAGTTATATTTCCTAATTAAATGAAGGTCTAGTCCTGGCTTAAGCTAATCCTTGTCCAGGAAACCACCCCTGAATGATACAACCTCTGAGATAAAGGAGAATTACTCAACAATCTTCCTACAGCTGCAAGTTTGTCTGTCCCAGATACATTGCTGGTTGTAATCTCTTTCCAAGCTAGTAGTTTGAGGTTATCTGGCTAACCGCTCATGATGTTGTAATTTCCTGGCTGTCAGTCGGTGATGTATTGTATTACTTTTATAGCCTGATGAGAAACTAATGTTGAGTCCAGAATTTACACTACATTATCTATGTTTGATTTAGTCACTGCTTTAAGGGAGGCATTTAGTATTTTAAAGCTACACAATTACCTCCTTACACGCTATAGGACTGTGACATTGATTTACTGCCCAGCACTAATCTATTTAAAAGTGAGTTTACCCCTTTTTCAATTCAGTACCAGGAAATGTAATAATAACAGTGTTTGGAATTAACAAAGCCTGTTTGTTGACCCTGGTCTTACACTCTCAGAATAAAACCTGTACAAATATGTATACATTAAATCAATGGTTCTTAAAAATTTTGCACAAAATTTATGATAACTAAATGTATTTTATAAAATGTCATATAACTGGAGGCCCACTAGAATTATTTGAATATATAAGTGACATTGACGACCTGAGCGTTTCGCCAAAAGTTGAACATTTTTCAACTTGGCACTCAGCGCTGAGCGTGGAAAAACCTGCCAGCTGCTGCCATTTTTGAAATGTGCGGCACTTCAATTGAAAACAATTGAAAACATACGCTGGCGTAAATGCTTTGGTGTGCACGCCCCCTTAGCCTTGTGTAGTCTATAGCAGGGATGGGCAACTTCTGTCCTGGAGGGCCGGTGTCCTGTTTAGCTCCAACTATAATTAAACACACCTGAAGCAGCCAATTAAGGTCTTACTAGGCATAATAGAAGGTGTGTTCGACTTCATGCGGCGCTGCGCAGACCGATCGGCGGCTGACTTGAAGCAGTGCATTCCGGTTAGTAACTTTGTCCGACTTAAGCTGGCGCTGCAGGCACGTGACTGTGTCATATGGTTTTTAAGTACCGCGAGAGCGGTTCGAGATCAGCCGCCTGAGTTAGCCAGTGCAGTTCGCGAAGAGGAGCTGCACGGCTGTAATGACGACACAGCTGTTTCACGATTGGTCGGATTCACCACATGACAACAATCAAGTGTATTTCGTGTTTATTTTCACGCCCTCAGTTCCACAAATGCTCACAAATCTGTATTTTTATAACAGTTAAAGCTATTTTCATGTAGTCGCGATGTTATATTGTGTCATCTTCATCAAAATAAAATGGATAAAAAACGTAGACCCCACTACATTGGTATTTAAATAATATATGCTTATGTTGAACTTTATTCTTGTAAAAACAGATGCTGTAAGCCTCCTCAGTTCCACTCATGCTCATACACGGACATTCAAAACAGTATAATTCACTTTTTATGTAGTTTACATCTTACAAATTATATTTAATGCGATTAAGCAAGCAAACGGCACGTGATCAGCCATGCCTGACGTAAATGCAGCAAACTACGGGAACCACAGCGCGTCCGACTTCACGTCTCCGTTTTCAGCTCCTCCCCGCCTGCACGCGGCTAATCTCGCCGATCGGTTACATCCAGCCACAGCCGATGTCGAACACACCTAGAAACTTTTAGGCAGGTGTGCAGAAGCAAGTTGGAGCTAAACTCTGCAGGACACCGGCCCTCCAGGACCGAAGTTGCCCCCATACCTGGTCTACAGACACTTTTTTGCAGCAGAAAGATCCTGTGGATGTTTAAAGTTCTTCATGGAACCATACAGCCTGACGAAGAACATTTCAGGAACCCTTTATTTTTAAGAGACTATAGACGGTTTCATCGGACACACATGCGTGTGTTTTCGCGGTTACGCATCTGGTCGGAACTTTACTTCCGGTTTTTGCTTGTTTAATGGTCTGACTTGTGGCTAAAATGAACTCTGGAACAAATACCGGGTCAAAAATAACAAATGTTTTGGTTTCCTAAAGACAGGGGGAAATGGCGATCATGAATCACCACTATGTGGGTGGGAGGTTTGGCAGCCGGTTTGTAGTTAACATTGTATAAGCCTACACATTTTACACAACAACGTTAGCTCAGTGTTGTTTTTTATACGCTTTAGCTATGAACTAAGGTAATCTACTTGTTTATTTTGCTTTTTATAAGAAATAAACTACTCTAAAAGGACTTTGTTGTTATTGATTCTTAGCGGAGTTTACCGGAAGTTACGTTCCATGAAAGCCTTTATGTTGTTACTGCTGAAACCGTCTATATAAACCGTCCAGAAAAGTTTTGTCTAGAGTCTATATAAACAGAAAAATGTGTCAATGCCTGTATGTAATATGGCACACGGCATACACTCTTAAAAAAAAGGTGCTATCGAAGATTTTTTTGGCTGAACGAAGAACCTTTCCGTTTTTTCAAAAGGTTCTTTGTAGTAAAAAAATACTCTTTAGTTTATAAAAAGGTAAGAAATAAATAGTTTTTTATTTTCAGTATAGTAATCGTTTTGGATACTTATTTTTGGATTATGTTTGACTGCATTTGGAAGTTTGACTTATCATTTAAAGTTGTGTTTTTGAGTGTTAGATTGGATTTATTACTTACATATGCAGCCAGTGCTGGGGCCAAAAAGCACAGCAATAGCAGATGGTTCTTCATTTCTAGAAAGAGACCAATAACACCATTTGTTATTTACTACAAATTCATAATTTCAGTATTAATTAAAGTCCCTGTAAAGGCAATCATGAAAATTGCATCTAAAAATAGAAATGTATGCTGAAACACACAACAAGGACTGTTAACTATGTAGTACTGAATTGCAGAGTTAGGGGTCGATCACACCAAAAGAGTTTATGGCAGTTGCAGGCGCCTTTTTTGAATGATATTGTATGTGCAGGGAGCGTTTGAGAGCTGTTTATGAGCGCCGATCGCCTTGCGGTTTTTGCTTCCAGCCGCAGAACTCGATTTTGAAGGAGACTTTCAATTGTCCAATCAAATGAGGGGAGAGGCGGGCCTTATGTTGTGGTGAGGAAAGTTTACAGTTGCTTTGAAGAACCAGACTCCACTCACTCACTCTCACCTGCATGTTTGTGCACCTCTCACCCTCAAACAAGGTCAGAGCAAACTCCCTCTTTTTAAATTTTCTGCTAATATGACAGTTAACAGCAAAAGAGCGCTCGCTCTTCAACATTTGATTGACAAGACTAGGTGGTTGCTTAGCAATATAAAATATAATTTATAAAAAGCCACGTCGCACTGCTCTTTTTCTAAAAAAGGCAGTGCATCGCGCCTTGCGTTTTCAAGCGTTTTTGGTGTGATTAGCCCCTTAGAATGTTAAACAGTTTTTCACCATTTCATTCTGAGTTAGTGTTTTTTTAGGCTAAAACGGTGGTTCAATGACCCACTTGAGATCATCCTAACACAATTGCGAATTGAAATCCATTCAGGTTGTAGCTGTATTTTTGAAATATCAGAAAGACTACAACTGTCCCACGAGTGGGCGAGGTTTCAGCATAGCCAGCGGACACGCCCCCACAGATTGAGAGCAGAGAATGCTGTTGATTTTTCCAAGATTTTGATAACTTAGTTTTTCCATCATTCGAATTTGGTTGGGTGGTAAATAACACATTTTTCTGTTGTGTGACAAACTCAGAACACTACAGTCGTATGCAAAAGTTTGGGCACCCCTGACAATTTCCATGATTTTCGGATGATTTGTCCAAATTTATGCACCTGTCTAATTTCATTTTGATGCATATTGCACATTTTCTGTCAATTCAATAAACCTTATTTCACTACTGAAATATTACTGTGTCCTTCAGTTATTTGATAGATCAAAATGAAATTGCTGATCTAAACACCCAAATATTTATAATAATACTTTTGCATATGACTGTATATTTAGTATCTGAATTTACAGGGGCATTGGAGCAGCATTTTGTGTCCTGATTCAAAACATTTTGCTGTATTGCCCTCCCAGTCATTCTCACAGAGAGTTCAGAGTGGTCCATCTGTATGCTGGACATAGTCCTGCCATGACACCACAGCATAAATCGGCTGCCTCAGTTGTCGAGGCAACAGGGCCTGCGAGATGAGCTTCACTCAAAAGTCACATTCAAAGTCCGGAGGGGCAAAGCAAACATCAGAAGCTACTGGACTAGAAAAAGAGTTGACTAAGTACACAAGCTTTATACTTGCACAGAGACAATGTGCCCATGTTGATGTAGACAACGGTCAGGCATGCAGATATCACATACCGAAAGTTGATATTTATATTTGACCATAATGATTTCATTTTGTCTGTAACTTTCATGTTTATGGAGCAAATATGAAGAACTATGAAAGTTATAAAAGAGACCTTAAATCACACTGTGCATTTTCATTGCTGGTCGTTCATCATTGACACCCCTTCATAAAACATACAAATAATAAACAGATTAAATTCTCGCTGAAAACACTACTTTTCAGCAATAGATAGAAATGCAGACAAATTTGCATCCTTATTGATGACAACATGATATGCATTATGCATACTGCATGATAAATGTTACAATGTTACATAATAGTGTTGTTTCATAAGTGATGTAAACAAATGCAAAAGTCCCATTACAGTACATAAACATATGAGACCTACCTGAGCTACTGTACGATGTTTGAGATTGTACGAGAAAGCTTCAAATGGCCGGGAGTTACAAAAAGATAGTCAGTCCAAGTCCCTCTCTCTGCCTCATGCCCCTCTCAACACTGAAGTTCATCAGATGCCCTTTATGTGCAATGGGCCATACACAGAAACAACCAACTGAATCTTTAGGGAGGGTGGGAACAGAGAGGGGTTTGCTGAGTAGAACTTACAAACAGACTATGCAATTTCAACTTGTTCATACATTAATTAATATTTTATTTAAAATATACATTTCAATCATTTAAATATGTGACCCTGTCTGTGAAGTCCAGGCTAAAGTTTCATAATTTTTTTATCAGACTAGTAAGGAATATCAAAGTTTGATTTCACATTGATCAATCTTTGACATGGCCTTACTTATCAAGGATATATTTTTATTTTTGTTCTTTACATTATGTTGGACGATTTTATTTGTAGAAAACTGTAAATCAATCAATCAAACTTTATTTATATAGCACTTTACAGCCGCCACCAGGTGTCCAAAATGCTTCATATTGGGTTAAAATAACATAACATTCAAACACAACATTCAAATAAAAGTAGAAAAGAAAAAGAAAACAAAATCATAAAGCATAAAAACAACAATATACTATGTATGATTACTTAAAACCAACAAAACAAATGAGAAATGTTGCTACCACTACTTCATATTAAAAGCTATTTTAAACAAATAAGTTTTGAGTTTTGTTTTAGAAAGTACAACATCTTTTACCGTACGCATGTCAGGGGGGGGAGCTTGTTCCAGAGTTTAGGCCACCAACGCCCCACTGTTTATACCTTGACTTAGGGACCTGTAACATACGTTGATCAGAAAACCGCAACAAACAATCTTGCCCACTCAGAATTTAAAGCTCAGACAAATATTCAGGGGCTAGTCCATTTAAAGCTTTAAAAACAAACTATAAAATCTATAAATCAATCCTAAAAGAAGCCAATGCAGAGTAGCTAGGACTGAAGTAATGTGTGCTCTTCTAGGTGTACTGGTTAAAAAGCGAGCAGCAGCATTTTGTACGAGTTGCAGACAGAAAAGAGATGTTTGACTCAGGCCGACATAGAGAGCATTGCAATAATCAAGCATCGAACGAATAAAGGCATGTAAAGCTTTTCCAAATCATGCCTTTTAAGAAAAGGCTTAACTTTACTCAACAGGCAAAGTTGGAAGAAGCCCATTTTTACCACATCGCTAATCTGTTAAGCAAATTTCATGCCGCAATTGAAAATCACACCCAAATTTCTAATAGTTTGCTTGGTGAACAAAGTCAGAACTCCCAGACTTAATTTTTTTTTTTTAATTTATTGACTTGCATCTTGTATTGAAAACAATGCATTCAGTTTTGTCTTCTCTCAAAGTAAGGAAATTCAGAGCGGGCCACAACTTAATATGATAAATGCAATGTTGCAAACGGTTTAATGCAATATTGTCATTTTATTTCGTGGGCAGCTAAATCTGCAGATCATCTGCATAACAATGAAATGACAGATTATACTCGTTTATTATAGCCCCTATTGGCAACATATATAATGAAAACAAGGTTGGGCCCAAAATTGAACCTTGGGGCACATCGCAATAATAGAGGGAAGCAGACGATGAGGAGTAATCTCCCATTGTGACAAAGAAACTCCTATTTGTTAAATAGGAGCTGAACCATTTAACCCTCAAACGGTCCTTGGGGTCTATATGACGCACATGCGCGCACATACACACAGACACACACACCTACACTCAGTCAAATTTCTGTGGCATTTTGTAAAAACAGACATTTCAAAATGCATCAAAAACTATAAAAAAAAACTATAATATTTATTTGTAATGTCTAATGTTTATATAAACATAAATTCACAAAATGTATCACTAAAGTAGTGATTTGAGCAGTTGTCCATATCCAGTAAAATTAATGTGTCTCTAAGGACATTATTAATTCCTTAAACAGTAATTATTTTATGTTTTTTTTTTCTAAAAACTGATGGCTGAATTCAACACCTAGTGCCTATATCAATATCTAAACACAATTTAAATCAAATTTAGATCATAATTTATGTGAATTTTCATTAAAAAATATATATTTTTCAGGCAAGCCAATGGAATTTAGTGGTAAACAGGTACAAAAGTACTTCAAATCTCTCAAAACACAGCTTTATTGTATAGATGAGAAGTAAACAAAAAAAATATATTATTTGTATTATTGAAAATGTATATTTTTTTACAATTATGCTTTCAATTTTGGGTTCATATTGACCACAAGGGCCAGAAGTGTAAACAGAAAACGAGGAGCATTTGAGGGTTAGGAGCATATCCGTGAATGCCTACACAATGCTCAAGACGTGCAAAAAGGATTGAATGATCCACTGTATCAAATGCTGCTGTTAAATCCAGAAGCACCAATACAGGATCCCCTTAATTTACAGACAATGCTATATCATTATGGACCCTTAACAGTGCCGACTCAGTGCTATGACGTGATCTAAAGCCAGATTGAAGTTTCTCAAAAACGAGTTCTGTTTTAGAAAACTTGTAACTGATTAAAAACAAGTTTTTTCAACACCTTCGAAATAAATGACAGATGTGAAACTGGTCTAAAATTCGACAACACATTAGGATCGAGATTTGGTTTTTTATATGTTTAAAAGCATCCGGGACAGAACCAGAAGTAAGAAATTTTTTTTAAAACGTAAATAAACCTGGTCTTAGAGTGCTAAAAACCTCCTTGAGCATCCAAGCAGGAACAATATCTAAAACACTACCTACCTTTATTGACAAAGTAATATAAAAACTTCTCACACATATAGTTGAAGCCTCTGTTAAGGCTAAAGTTTGTGGGTTTAAAACAGAGCTAATAGTGTTTAAACCACACCTAAGGTTCATGAACTATGACGAGAGATAGTCCATCTTTGCCACCTTTACTGATCTCTGATACTCTACTAGACTATCCCTTAAATTCCCAGAGAAACCTGCAATTTGTCCTTCTTCCACCTCCTTTCAGCTTGTCTGCAATATTGACAATTAAATAACAAAAACAAAATACTTTAGCTGGGTTTTCACAGGAAGGGTCACATATGTGTGTTATTATCAATTTTGAACAAAACATTATTTTGAAAAAGCAAAAACACCTGGAATTTATTATGTCAGACCTTAAACCTTTGACTTGCACAAAAAGCAAGTAATAAAAACACTTCAGGTAAGTGTATATCTCAGTTTTGAATTGTTGCCAAGTGTTTGCCATTAAAAATTTTACCGTGTAAATTGTCACTTATTTTGTTTGTTCCCTTACCACCCTGATCTCACAGTAATTCGTACATATTTTATGCGTTGGTTACTTTGTATAAATTCAGTCCAAGTTAATTCGTAAAAGTATGATTATCATTAAAAAACTATAATGAAACCACACAAAAAGCTTTTTATAAAACGGGCAGTTCTGGTTCTTCATTCTGATTGGTTGAAACGGGTTCTAAGCCGTGATAAAATACCCCGGTAAACCCACGGTTCAGACCGCATTACATAAGTATCACTGCCCCCCTGTTGCTGCATACTGAATTATGAAAATAAAAACCACAGTCTTTAATCATATTTTTAATTTGTGTACAATTGCACAATTATGGCGATATCCAGATAAATGTCAATAAATATTGAGTCATCTAATCAATAAAGAGAAAACGCTCCCTGAGGAGTTTCTTACTCAAATTCATATTTTCGCTATCCACTAGGTGGCGATCTTACCCAACTTAAACACTGACGCAGTCACTCAACACTAAAAACAGCGTGTTTTGATCAGGCTCTGAATGTGATTTCCGCTTTTAGCTAAAAAATTTGAGAGGTGATAACAAATGAAGGTAGGATGACACGGTTTTGTTGTTGTTGTGGTCTGTTCTTTCATTTGATATTTTATGTTTTTTTAAAGAAGATAATTTTTCTGCAAGGAATTAAACTAAAACTGGGTGGCAAATTTTAAAAAAATGCTGACAGGAAAGATTTCAGCGTGATTCCAAGCATATTTGGTCATCACAGTTGCACGATTTAAATGTTAATGTATAAATTAGATGAATGTTGATTTATAAAATAAACACCACAGTCTTAAATCATATTTTCATTGTGTCTTTGCTGCATCTGTGTTGGTTGGGAACTGTGCTCGGTTTCAGTCACACTTGATTCTGAGGAAATAGTGTGTTTGGCGGAAGAGTAATATTTGTACTAATATAATTACAACTTATTGTGTTTTATTTTATAAAATCCCGCTAACGTTATGCATATGAAGTAACTGTTTTATAAAAGCAATAACCCCCGCGAAGCAGTGGGGTTTCAGTGCATTTTATAACAGCTTCGCGTCGTGCCTAACAACGCCCCTTAGCTGTTATAAAATGCACTGGTAACCAGTGATGGGCAGTAACGCGTTAGAAGTAACGCGTTACTGTAATCCGATTACTTTTTTCAAGTAACGAGTAAAGTAAGGGATTACAATTGCAAAACCAGTAATTAGATTACTGTTACTTTCCCATTAGCAGGCTGCGTTACTGCGTTATTTTTTAATCTTGATTTTGTTTCGTGAGACTCTCTCGTGTCGTGACGCGAGTCGAGTGACAATGACGTATGAGTGCCGCGCCGTCAGTCAGTGTATTGTTGAACGTGAGAAGACAACATGGAGCGCGGAAGAGAACAAGACTATGCAGCGTTCAATGCTTGGAAGTACCGACATTACTTTGAGTTTAACCCAGTTAACGGTGACAAAAACATCAGCGTCCGCTGTACACTCTGCGTGGGAATAAAACTTTTATCTACAGCGAAAGATTCCACCTCAAATTTAAGCAAACACCTAGCAAGCCGGCACAGGAAAGTGAAACTTACTGAAAATATCCCCGAACCCCCAGCTGACATGACCACTGCGGCTCCATCTCATACACGTTCACGCGAAATCTGATGTAACTTAAAACAACAGACTATATATCTGTATTTCATGGATTATACGCATTTGTGGACAACAGTGATGGGCAGTAACGCGTTAGAAGTAACGCGTTACTGTAATCCGATTACTTTTTTCAAGTAACGAGTAAAGTAAGGGATTACAATTGCAAAACCAGTAATTAGATTACTGTTACTTTCCCATTAGCAGGCTGCGTTACTGCGTTATTTTTTAATCTTGATTTTGTTTCGTGAGACTCTCTCGTGTCGTGACGCGAGTCGAGTGACAATGACGTATGAGTGCCGCGCCGTCAGTCAGTGTATTGTTGAACGTGAGAAGACAACATGGAGCGCGGAAGAGAACAAGACTATGCAGCGTTCAATGCTTGGAAGTACCGACATTACTTTGAGTTTAACCCAGTTAACGGTGACAAAAACATCAGCGTCCGCTGTACACTCTGCGTGGGAATAAAACTTTTATCTACAGCGAAAGATTCCACCTCAAATTTAAGCAAACACCTAGCAAGCCGGCACAGGAAAGTGAAACTTACTGAAAATATCCCCGAACCCCCAGCTGACATGACCGCTGCGGCTCCATCTCATACACGTTCACGCGAAATCTAATGTAACTTAAAACAACAGACTATATATCTGTATTTCATGGATTATACGCATTTGTGGACAAGCTGACGTGACCGCTGCGGCTCCATCTCATACACGTTCACGCGAAATCTGATGTAAACAACAGACTACTATATTTCATGGATTTGTGGCCAAAAATTGTCATTTGATGAATTTTATATTTCATGTGTTATTCATCTGAAACAGACCGGATTCGACTCGCGGTCGTTATAAGGTAAGAAGTCCCGTTTATATTTTGCATGTTGTCATCTGGACTTCTGTAACAAAATAACTTACTACATTTATGATGCTATAGCATATAACGTTAGCCTATGATATGTATCTCAAAACAGAGACCATACTCTGATGCTAAACCCGTAGACCTTTTAAACGATGTATAGTAATGTTGATATTAATATTATTAATGTTAGCAGGGTTAAAAAAACGAATTAGTGCGCATCGAGAGGTTAAAACAGAGAATGTTTCATTTGATTCAATTTCAGATGATGGATGCAGAAAGAATAGAATTAGGCAGAAAGGTCTTGGTCCGGTTGCATAAAGCACCTTAAGTTTTTCCCTTAAGTATGACACTAACCCACAGTAAGAGAATAATTTAAAGGTGTTGCTTACAGTATAATCCCTGAAATGGTTCTCTTAGGTAAGGGTAATCGTTAAATGTTTCACGACAGCGACCCAGGTTTATAAAATACTATTGTTGCCATGGAGATGCAACAGAAAAAGCTTAAGGTTTTTTGCAACACCCTTAAGTTTAAATGAAACATAATGGTGAATTTAAGGGAACATTACACTTAAGGTACCGGGCCCTGTTGCTTTATACTGTGTAGCATATTCAGGTCGTGCATCATGTTTTTGAAAAGTAATTAGTAAAGTAACTAGTAAAGTAACTAATTACTTTTGAAAATAAGTAATCAGTAAAGTAACGGGATTACTTTCATAGGGAAGTAATCAGTAATCAGTTACTAATTACTTTTTCCAAGTAACTTGACCAACACTGCTGGTAACCCACTGCTTCTTGGGGCTTATTACTTTAATATACCATTGACTATTACAGATTTGCTAATATAGGCTATCTGCTTTTTAATATCTCTGTCATTTTTTTCTCTTGCTCATCTTTCTCATAATGTAAAGGCCTTATTTATATTAGGTCATTTAAGAAGTTTTTACAAATAATACACCTTACAAAAAACAGTACAGGTGTGCAACTTAAGACAAAACAATGGCACTGATACAGTATTGTTCAAAATAATAGCAGTACAATGTGACCAACCAGAACAATCAAGGCTCTCAGCATACTTTTTATTGCTACGTGGCAAACAAGTTACCAGTAGGTTCAGTAGAGTCTCAGAAAACAAACAAGACCCAACATTCATGATATGCACGCTCTTAAGGCTGTGCAATTGGGCAATTAGTTGAAAGGGGTGTGTTCAAAAAAATAGCAGTGTCTACCTTTGACTGTACAAACTCAAAACTATTTTTTACAAACATTTTTTTTTCTGGGATTTAGCAATCCTGTGAATCACTAAACTAATATTTAGTTGTATGACCACAGTTTTTTAAAACTGCTTGACATCTGTGTGGCATGGAGTCAACCAACTTGTGGCACCTTTCAGCTGTTATTCCACTCCATGATTCTTTAACAACATTCCACAATTCATTCACATTTCTTGGTTTTGCTTAAGAAACAGCATTTTTGATATCACCCCACAAGTTCTCAATTGGATTAAGGTCTGGAGATTGGGCTGGCCACTCCATAACATTAATTTTGTTGGTTTGGAACCAAGACTTTGCCCGTTTACTAGTGTGTTTTGGGTCATTGTCTTGTTGAAACAACCATTTCAAGGGCATGTCCTCTTCAGCATAGGGCAACATGACCTCTTCAAGTATTTTAACATATGCAAACTGATCCATGATCCCTGGTATGCGATAAATAGGCCCAACACCATAGTAGGAGAAACATGCCCATATCATGATGCTTGCACCTCCATGCTTCACTGTCTTCACTGTGTACTGTGGCTTGAATTCAGAGTTTGGGGGTCGTCTCACAAACTGCCTGTGGCCCTTAGACCCAAAAAGAACAATTTTACACTCATCAGTCCACAAAATGTTCCTCCATTTCTCTTTAGGCCAGTTGATGTGTTCTTTGGCAAATTGTAACCTCTTCTGCACATGAATTTTTTTTAACAGAGGGACTTTGCGGGGGATTCTTGAAAATAGATTAGCTTCACACAGACGTCTTCTAACTGTCACAGTTCTTACAGGTAACTCCAGACTGTCTTTGATCATCCTGGAGGTGATCATTGGCTGAGCCTTTGCCATTCTGGTTATTCTTCTATCCAGTTTGATGGTTGTCTTCCGTTTTCTTCCACGTCTCTCTGGTTTTGCTCTCCATTTTAAGGCATTGGAGATCATTTTAGCTGAACAGCCTATCATTTTTTGGACCTCTTTATAGGTTTTCCCCTCTCCAATCAACTTTTTAATCAAAGTATGCTGTTCTTCTGAACAATGTCTTGAACGACCCATTTTCCTCAGCTTTCAAATGCATGTTCAACAAGTGTTGGCTTCATCCTTAAATAGGGGCCACCTGATTCACACCTGTTTCTTCAAAAAATTGATGACCTCAGTGATTGAATGCCACACTGCTATTTTTTTGAACACACCCCTTTCAAATAATTCAACTAATTGCCCAATTGCACAGCCTTAAGAGCGTGCATATCATGAATGCTGGGTCTTGTTTGTTTTCTGAGAATCTACTGAACCTACTGGTAACTTGTTTGCCACGTAGCAATAAAAAATATACTAAAAACCTTGATTATTCTGGTTGGTCACATTGTGCTGCTATTGTTTTGAACAATACTGTATATGTTAAAATTAAACAATTCAAGGTGTTTTTAAATTAAAGCAGCTCAAACATGCATTTAAGTCTGGGACTAGGATAAACCCTGTCCAGGAAACTGCCCCAAAGTGTAATAATTTCACTCACAGTGCAAGAACAAAATATGTATTCACTGTTGATTGTTTTATATTTACTCTTTTCCATTAACAGTAAACATCTTGGACATTACGTGGGTTTTGAGAACACTGTGATGATTATGAGTCTGATTATGAGGAATGTTTGTAAAAAAAGCAATATTTCACTCTCCACCACCAATACCACAAAAAACAGGAACACACCAAATATGGAGTACCAGGAAGTGATGTGTTTTCATGTTCATGTCAGCCAAAAGCCTGTGTAGTGAAAAAAGAATAAAGATTTCTAGACATATATGAACACATGTAAGAAAAAAACTAAAAAATAGCTCGTTTTCCACAAATATAATGCATCAATTACCCGTTCCACCATAAACACACACAGTTTAAACACGTACAAACTGCTTGTGTATGATAAAATTTCAATAGGAATCTGGCGTGCTCTCATTATGGACTTCCTGTCTCAGTGTGGGACGAGACAGTACCGTAACATAGTATTTAAAAACCACACACCCTATAGTTTGGCATCCTAAAATAGTCCCATACAGGAGATGAAGTCTGAGCGCACACTATAGTGTGTGTCATTGTGTTATGTAAACATACTCAGTGTGGCACTCTCATTTTCTCATGCATACTCCAGCTTCATTTCACGTGCGCCCACGGTAGTCTGAGGGTGGAAGCGCAAACAGTGTGTTGGCAAGCAGGAAGTGATGCTGTTACAGTAATCAAGACTCAGGTTGATAAATAGCTCCTGCTCCAGACACACCATTAAATCCAGCTATAAACCATAGCTTAACACGGTACTTCTGTTCACTTAGCAGATTTTGCTGATTTCTTAAACTTCGTTTTACATTAGGAAAAAGAAAGGTAAGGATTTTGAACCTACTCTATTTATTATTTATTTACAAGTTGTTTTAAGACATGCATTAAGAGTAATGCTTTTATCATTCATAACTTTTGAATCTTCAGAATGAAGCCTGTCATATTGATGTTCTGCCTGCTGGGAGCAGTCTACACAAATCCAGTGAGTACTACAGCAAATAACCCTTAAAATGCGAAATTACTAGCTCAACAGTCATTAAATGTGGAGGAGCATTGTCATACATTATAATCAGCAAGTTTTCTTATTTTGCAGCTTTTGCATACAACGGTGATGGAGATGAATTCGCATGCATCCAACTCTGTAAGTATTCTCAGGTTATAGAAACAAGGTTTGCTTAGAAGCGTTTTAAATAACAATGTTCATATGAACTTATATTCCACAGTCAGAAAGCTCCTCTGAATCCTCAGAGCAGAAAAACATCTCACAACCTTCAGAAGAGGTATGCAGTCCACATCAGAAGCAAATGCAACAACATACGTTTTTTTTTCTGACGTGCAAGTTTGAATTTATATATTTCTTTTTTAAATATAGAAATCCAAGGAAAATACATCAGAGAGCAATGTAAGTACCAATAATGCTAATGTCAACTAATCTAACAATGCACTGTAAAAAATTGACCCTACTATTATATGTTTTTGACTACTGTAAAAATTATTTGCTGTCTTAATTAATTAAATCAACTCAGATTTAGAAGTAATTTCAACTTACTATTATTTATCTTGACTAGAGATGAATTGTTATAACCACAGTTGAATTATTATAATATAGTTGAAAAAAATCTACTTCATTTTATAAGTTTAGCAACTCATCTTTGTCAAGATAAATAATAGTAAGTTGAAATGATTTAAGGCAGCAAAGATTTTTACAGTGTAGTATTTAGTTGACATAAACTATAAACAAGTTGAAATTATTTAAATTATTTTGTTAAGTTAAATAAAAACTTACACTGTAAAAAATGCTGTAATTGTGCAGCTGGTTGCCAGTACTGTAGAAGATAAAGACTGAAAATGTTTCATGTTTATTTTATTTTAAAACAAACTGTTGCCAGTAAATAACATAAATGTAAAATAAACAGTTAGTAACAGTACAGTTACAAGATTTACAGTAATACACTGTAAAAAAATTATGTATAAATTACAGTATTACTGGGTATTCCTGGCAACTAGCTGCCAGTAACTTACTGTAGATTTTACATTTATGTCATTTATTTGCAACAGTTTGTTCAAAGTTAAATGAACATGAAACATTTTCAGTCTTTATTTTCTACAGTAAGTTACTGGCAACCGGCTGCATAATTACAGCAATTTTTTACAGTGTACCCAGTAATACTGTAATTTCTACAGAAATGTTTTACAGTGTATGTTGATATGAATTTATTTTTAACAGGTACGTTTTATTAACTTTAATGTTTATTTATTCATTTTCTTAACAGAGCTCTGAATCACTTGAATCTGCCTCAGATGAATCGGTATTACTAAGCATTACATTTCAGTATTTTACAGTATTAAACTATAACGTTTATAAACATAAATAATCTAATTTTATTTTCTAAATTAAGATCTCTAAGGAGAGCCAAAGCCATTCAGTGGAAAGTCTGGTAGGTTATTTTGCCTTTATAATACACAGAAACCATGCATTCTCAAAAGAAATATGGATTTCCTTTTTGTATACAGTCTATAAAATTCTATATCCTATCATCTGTGGTTAACTAGACTGGAAAAAGTGAGACTGCGTTGACATCAGATAACACTCAAAACAGCAAGGAGAACATGCGTAGGGTAAGAAGCTTAAAAATAAATTCATCGTACACTTATGTTTGTGAAATAACTAATTATGCATATTATGATAAATGCATGCAGGGCTGGATCTACACCCTCAAATGGGTTCACGAGAACGGCAAAGTGCAAGCAACCACTGAACCAGATGAGGATGACAAAACAGCTGAGTTGAAATCCAATGACATCACAGATGACTCGACAGGGGCCACATCAAAACCAAGTGAAAGCAGCGAATCAAGCGAGAGCCAGGAGGTCGAAGTGAGCACCAATGTCACACGGCACGATGACAACAGTGCTGACACAAGCGAAAGCATTGAACAGAGTGTTGATGGGTACAGCAATAGCAACAGCAGTAGCAGCAGCAGTGAAAGCAATGAGTCCAGTAACAGTGCAGCGGACGACAGGAGTCGCTCAGTCGAGTGCGTCCCTGGTACTGATAGCAAAGAGTGTGACAGTGAGGAGGACTTTCCCCAGGACATTGGAGATGATGGTGCAACCGATCCTTTCAATGGCTTAATGATGCCCGACTATGCCCTGCCCTAGCAGAAGTTTACGGCATGAAGTAATTGTATGACTCAATGTTCTGATATATACAAATGGGAATCCCAGGAACATATTAGAGTGGGAATGTGCTTAAGGGAATATTTTTTTTATAAAAAGGGAAAATTTGGGCTGTTCCAGTATTAACATTAAATAACTATCTATGCCAGTAATAATGTTTTTTATTGGGTTACCTAAGAGTACATCTTTCTCAGCTTGAGGTTGTTGGTGAAATGATACTGTACGTTTATATTGCTTTATAATATATTCTTTATCCTGAAAAGTCTTGAGATTGCAATATTTTTCCTAATTTATCATTTATTTATACAGTCGGTGCTAACCATTTTCAAATAAAAAAAAAACAAAGTCCGATACACGAGTAGTCTCAATGTGTTGCCATATTTTTAATACGAAAACATATGAAAGCCTGTCAACATTCTTAGAATGATTAAAACCTCGTTGCCTGTAATTTAACAGATGCATGTCGAAACAAAATGTAGTTCAATTGCATAAGCTTAATTTACTGTAAAAAAAATTCCGTAGAAATTACAATGTTATTCCAGCTGGGTTTCCGGTAATTTGCTGTGGATTTGAATTTGTGGTATTTGCTGGCAGGAGTTTGTTCAAAGTTAAATACATTTTAAATATTAACAGGTCTTTGTCTTTACAGGATGGAACTATACAATAGCAGCCTCATGCAAAGCATTCTGGGAACCAGAAATCATCATCAACCTTTTTCTGTTTTTTTTGCTTCAGATTTTGTTTCCCAGAATGTTTTGCTTGATGCTGTTTTTTTAGTTTTACTCTGTAAAGACGGAGTCTTGTACATGTTTAATGTTAATTTAACTTTGAACAAAATGTTGCCAGTGAAAGACATAAATTTGGATCTGCGGTAAGTTACCGGCAACCCAGCTGCAATAACACTGTAATTTCTACGGATTTTATTTTACAGTGTAAACTTAATTTACTGTAAAAAAAATTCCGTAGAAATTACAATGTCTACGGTAATAATCTACGGTAAATTACCGGCAACCCAGCTGCAATAGCAGCTGGGTTGCCGGTAATTTACCGTAGATTTGAATGTATGTTATTTACTGGCAGGAGTTTGTTCAAAGTTAAATACATTTTAAATATTAACAGGTCTTTGTCTTTACAGGATAAAACTATACAATGGCAGCCTCATGCAAAGCATTCTGGGAACCAGAAATCATTATCAACCTTTTTCTGTTTTTTGCTTCAGATTTTGTTTCCCAGAATGTTTTGCTTGATGCTGTTTTTTTTGGTTTTGCTCTGTAAAGACGAGGACTTGTACAAGTTTAATGTTCGTTTGGCTTTGAACAAAATGTTGCCAGTGGAGGGACATAAATTTGAATCTACGGCAAGTTACCGGCAACCCAGCTGCAATTTCTATGGATTTGTTTACAGTGTATGTTTTATTGCCAGATAGATTTATACATGCAGTTAACCCATACATCAAACCCATGAAACAATGCTGATTTCATACCACAAGATGGTGGCAAACTTTAGAGAACAGTGTGGGGTTTCCCTGTGCAGAACATTATGAGCTGCACAAAGATTACAGAAGAAGAGGGACTTTTTGCTGTTTCATGTGTGCTGCTTTTGAAAGAGGGATAAAGATTCTTTACACTATAAATGAGGGTTTAGACATTGTAAGTTTGTTAATTACTGTATAATTAAACCGACTGTTTTATGCTTCAATCTTCAGATAACAGAGTAAGCGCAGTTGGCATTTATATTGTCTAGACAATTGCCATTACGTGATCCAAGATAATGGCAGGAATTATGGGGCTATTATGAAAACTGTGTGAAAGAATTAAAGGTATTTTAACAGACATCAAACAAAACAAGGAATGGACTATAAACTTAGTATATCACTTGTAAGGCCACAAATAATTTGGATCGAAAACATTTGAAAGAAACTCCAGGTTGAAAAGGGGAATCAGAATAATAAACAGATACTTGTGTTTAATCCCTATTATGTTTAATTTCCCTTTTCCATATCTTTTATCATTTACAGTAAAGCAAGCTTTTGCATGCGATCTTAAAATTACCCTACAAATAAAAAAATGTGATCACAATATAGACAACTGAAATATAACCTTTATAGGAACATATTTTTATATAAAGAGGTAAAAGTGCCTTACAATGAAGAACCATTTTTGGCTGTACGCTTCCACAAAGAGCCTTTATACAAACACTTTGTAGTAAAAAAAGGTCAGACCCTTTGACTTAAGGTTTTTTTTCTTCTTTGGTATCACTGAAGAACCTATTTATTTTTGAGACTGTATAAATATGTCTTCATTTATCTTTCGGTTAAAGTGCAACACTGCATTAAAATGCTCAACATGCAGAGGCTGAACATAGATGAGACATATAAAAGAGAGAAAAAAGGAAACATGAACAAGTATATGCACTCGGTTTATAAAGGAAGCGTGCCAGTTTGACGGTGACGCGCAACCGCCTTTACACGCGCAGGCAGCGTCAACCGCATCGAGGGGCAACCGTCCTTTAAACGTGTTAAAGGAGGACAAATATAAAAACACACATGACTCGACAATTAACGGAATGGGTGATGGTGAAAAGGGGGCTAACCAGCTTTTTTTGGACGTTTATGTGAAGTGCGAGATAAAAATGTACCCAAACTGAGACGGGGGAAGTCCCCGCGAGGAAATCCCCTCTTCATAAGATCATTTCGAAATTGAGCGTGGCTCTCACAGGCTGAACTTCTCCGAGAACAGCAGACGCCTGTTGATCCTATGATATTCAAACCTTTACGGTTTTCGTGTATATAGCGTTTTATGTGTTTTTGTTGTTTTAATATTTACCATGGATGAGATGAAGAGGGAGAACGAGGCGCTCAGAGCGAAGCTACGCAGCTGCTCGACGCTCAACACGTTTTATCACGAGACGCAGCAAGAAGTTACGAATTTAAATCAAGTCATATCATCCAAAAACGGAATTATTGCCGAATTGAGGGCAAGACTGGGAAAGTATGAGAAAAGTGTCGTCTTAGATGGAGAGGAGCCCTATATTGTCGGACCGTCGAAATCTTTGATCGAGAGTTTGTGTAAAGAAATCTGCAAATTAAAGCAAAAATGTAAAGATTCAGAAGCGGACGCAGCACAGAAAGTTGAAACCAGTAAAGATGTAAGTTGTTTGTTTTGCTAATCTTCCTGTGCTGTTACCTAGTACCACACCATCTGTCAAATTTTCACATATTAAACTAAATCCTTGTGAACTAAGTTTTGTAAAATAGATAATGTAAAGTTTACAATGCATGCAGGTATTATGAACCACGTAATGGATCAAATGTATAATGTAATATAAAGTACATTTGTGGTTCACATTCACTTGAACTTTAAAGAAATGGTCTGTCGTGTTTACACTCTTAAACATTAAGGTTCCTAAAAGGTTCTTTATCTGGCTGTATAACGTTAGTTCCCTAAAGCAGTGGTTCTCAAACTTTTTTGGTGTGCGGCCTCCACTTGTCCCCTTTATGACATAAACATTGTAAAACATAAAATTTGAATTAAACAAAACTTAGTAAGATGCTGTTTGTTAGTAGCTTTATTTTTCAGAGGTTTAATTACACAGAATTCGTGATAAATTCGTGTATTTTATAAAATGCCATAAAACTGGCCCCCCCGGCACAATCTCGGGCCCCCAGTTTAAGAACCCCTGGCCTAAAGAACCTTTAATAGGACCGTTCTGTTGTGGATTAAGGTTCCACAGATTATAAAAATGTAAGAAAGAAAGGGTATTTTGGGGAACCAAAAATAGTTGTTCTATGGTACACAAAGTTCCCCTTTGTAGCACATATGGGAGGGTCAACCCAACTTATTTTTGTTGACTCTTTGATCCAGGAGATCCAGAGGTTGCAAGAAATGTTAAAGGAGAAGGACCAAGAGCTGGAGATGATCAGACACAGGCCCGAGCAGGAAAAGGAACGGGAGATCCATCGCCTGCGCTCCACCCTGGCCGAAAAGGATCGGGCACAGGCCACCAGGGCCGTCCTTTGCAATTCACTTGCTGAAGAAGCTGAGCAGTTGAGGGCCCAACTGGGGGCCACGGTTCAGGTGTGCCAGGAGCTTTTGGGGCGTCTGGAAAATGAAAAAAGCAAGAGCACCATGCCGGATCAAAGAGCTCAGCTTAATGAGGTGTGTAGGGGACACGGTTCCACGTACCACATTTTAAATAGCGAAAGCCAGAAACATATGAAATAATCTTTAAAGTGGCTATCAACATCACACTTTAAAATCTTCTCTTTGCTGGATGACAGTTATACTTGACGTTGCTTTTTTGTATCTTTACCAGAGAACGGTTTCCTCAGATGTTTCCCATCTAAACATCATCATCAACAAGTTACAAGAAGAGAACGAGGAGCTTAAAAGAAGAGTTGCATATGTAAGTGCCACATGATGGAATTGTTGTTTGTTGTCATAAGCCGAAAATCTTGCTGTGTGTACCTTTTACGGAAACGAACAAATAGTCTTGGAAACATCTTCATATTTGTTTCCGTTCGTCTCAGGTGGAAAGTTTAAACTCAAAGTGGCAGAAATATGACTCCAGCAGAGAAGAGTATGTGAGGGGTTTGTGTCAAAAGTTGAAAGAATCGAATTGCCTGGCATCTTCGGGTCCCAACCTCACCCAAACGTCGGCGGCGGGGGGCACGGCTCTGTTTCAACAGGAGATCGCACGGCTCAATGGACTCCTGGAGGAGAAGATGGTGGAGTGCGAGAGACTCGGCAGAGAAAAGGATGACAGTGTCAGAAGAGACCAGGAGCGTATTCAGATGCTCGAACAACAGGTTATTTATTACTTCTCTGCCTTCTACCAAGATTTTGATGTACCAGCTAGCAAAACACAAACAGTGCTGTTCTGCCTCAACGATCTCAGTTCCTGTTTAAACAGGAAGTCATTGCCACCTTTGTAACAAAGGTGTGAACTAGACACATTTGGACTTCTGCCCATAACATTTTTTACTCTCTTATAGGTACTGGCCTATATTGAGGACTTTAAATCGGAGAGAGCAGACAGAGAGCGGGCTCAAGGTAAAATCCTGGACCTGCAAGACCAAGTTGGGAGACTTCAACTGCAAATACGCACACAGGCAAGTCTGCATATTCATATTCCAGCAACTTAGTGTAAATGGTGTGACACTATTTTATAAGGCTGGCTTTTGACAAACAAATATTTATGAATAATTGGGTATGATAGTAGTACCAATAGTGCTGTTCTGCAGGTATTATTCTTATTTTAAAATCTAAAGTGCAATATTTTCCTGTTTTGTCACACAGAGCGTCCAAGATGCCGCATCCTCACGCCGAACTCACATGGGATTAAAAAAGGCCTCACACCGACCGACAGACGTTGCCGAACCGTTGCTAAGGAACAGTCCGCCGGAAACAATCTCGAAAAGAACTATCGGTAACTCTGCAACGCAAGGAACCGCTGGACTGCAGTGCCCCAGATGTCTTACCACATATGACGACGAACACACGGCCGAATACCTAAACCACTGGGACGAGTGCGCCAAGCTGTGAGTCTCAAAATTGAGTGACTTTTTAAAGGGCACAACAAGCACTGAGGACAGAATCACTACAAGCACATTGACTGTGGGATGTGCGGCAGAATGAGCAGTGAATAACGCATGTTGGAACAGTATGGACTTTTCCATTCGAAATTATGATTTAGGGTTAAGGCATTCCCAGTTCAAGGGCTTACTCACGTGGCAAATGGTTTGGGTGTGAATATTGCTTTATTCAGTCCCAGACCATTCATGTTGTTTATTCGAGTTATGCCATTTATTGGTGTGATTCAAGCATGGTACGGTTTATCTAAGCAGTTGACTTATTGCTTAATACTCTGTGGTAGATCTGTGTATAATTCAGATAGATCCTAAAATTGGTATCATATACCTCAATAATATGTGTTGTCTTTATCAACTGGTTTGCACTTTTTGCTATTTTAATTATTGCCAAATACAGATGATAAAAGCACATAACTTTTATATTTAATGCATAAGCTTCTTTATTAACAGACTATAAGATATTTTTGTACACTTTTTTTGTCACGATGGTGCTAATGTACAGTTTAACGTGTAAAGTTTCTATATTTTATTTTCTTAAGTATAGTGTTGTTATTTGACGTCATTTGAATCAATTTGACCATAAAATGAGAGCAGCACACACTATAACTAATCTGATATCTGATCTCTTAATATAAACAGTATGACATTTTCATTGTGAATGTTATTAAAATTATTACGTGGTTCTGTCATAAAACGTCATTACTTATTTTAGACTTCAAGGCACCATTTGAGTGTGAGGTACTTGCCATTTGATCCCCCTCTGCAGTCGAAAACATTCTAGTTTTAAGTAAGAGAGGAAGTTCCCTACATCCTGCAAACTGACGCGAGACCTTAAATTCTCAGACGCTGTCTAACAAAATGGCCACCCGAAGGCAGTGGATTGGGTTTTAATATGTAAAATATCAATTTAACTTTGCACAAAAGGTGTCAAACTATGACTTGACATAAGAGGATTTATTTTTGTAATAAAATATTTGTTACAAAAAACCCACGGCTTTTTAAATGTGATGTTTTTGTGGTTTATAAGTGCATTTATATGTGAATTCAGCGTATGCGGTCGAATGTAATTAACCAGAGATTGAAATAATGCCAATAAGATCATGAGACATGGTGTGTCATAAGGCATTTAAACTCAAGTCCCAAGGGATTTAAAAGAGTGTGTATATGTGCGCAAGTGGTGGAAAGCCCCTTCCCAGACTAAACTGAATGGCTATAACTGCAGCAAATTCTCAGCTGTCCCGAGGCCTAGAAGTGAATAGCACAAGAGAAGCAGGCGACTAGGGTGGAGGGATATAGCAGCACTGGCTATTTAAAGGGGAGGAGGCTATGGGACCAAACAAGGCTTGTGTCTGTAACTGAAACTAAAATGTGCAGAAGCTTGTGTTTCTCTATTGAAATGGCTCTTAAGAAAACATGTCCATTTAATTCAACCGAAAATGCTTCAGGACCACCATTTTGATACAGGATATATTCTGTAACTTAAAAGTCATACTCATGTATGTATTTGGCAGATGTTTTATGACTTAGTGGATTCATCATATGTATTTTTATGTAAAATCTGTTTTGGAGTAACCTTAAAAAACCATCCCATTATCTTGATGTTGACCAACTGAGCAAGATGAAAAGCAGTGTTCAATGTTTTGAGAGCCCATTAACCTATTATACTAATCTTAGCATAAAAATCTTCATTGTTATCACTTTCGTGTTGTATATGAGAAACCTAAAATGTACAAGATCCTGTTTTCGAAAGGGTTGTCCGTCCCACGTGAAACAGCATCATGGTCCTCTGACTCAATAAACCCTCGATGGGGTCAAACACACGACCCTATAGCTGCTGCCACGGGGGCCGGAGGGAAAACTCCAGCTTGAGTTTCATGCTTTCTACTTCAGTCAAGTCACATTCTCGAAATGACGTCGCCCAAGAACAAGCATACACTTCGGATGATGCTTGTGGCCGCATTGTTTCTCAGGTTTTACATAGAGCGGTGTCAGTTTTCTACCTGAGGTCATTGAGAACAGTGCATATCTATGGTGAGATGTAACTACTTCATAAAAGCTGAAGCGATGGATGTGTGGGCCTGTTGTAGTTTTTGCTTTTCTGAAACATTTTTCCTCGGAGAAGTGAAAGGTTGGCTGGAAGGGATTCCCCACCTCCACCTCTTAGAGACGACTCAAACACACACACACACACACACACAACGTGAGGCCCACAGACCTAAAAAGCACACACACCACAAGCCACCCTCATGAAGTGGAAATAATTAGGTCATTGTATCACATGACGTTTACAGTAAATTTTTCAGCAAAGAAATTAGATGTCGTTCACACATTTGAGTCCAGTTTGAAACCAAGTCGTTTCCCTCTTGAGATGAACAATTCAGAAAATTTGCCCCTCGATGACTAAAAAAATATTCTTTGTGTGTGTGTTTGGGAAATGATGTATACAAAGAGCACTCGCACATCAAAATTATCCTCAACTTTACCTGCTGTACTTTTCCGAGTGGGAAAACCTTGCGAAACACCATGCCAAAATGTATAAATTTGGCCTTTAATCTTTAAAGCAGGGAATTCCCGAACATTGGCTCACTACATCACTTGCTTGAAAGACAAGCACCGTACTTAACACAGATTGCTGTTTTTACTGAATGTGTTTGAATGATCATGGCTTGTTGTCTCTTTTTTTTTGATAAGAGAGATCAGGGCTCAGACAGAACCCTATTGTCAATTCCTGTATGTGGAATGATGGGGTTTTCCCGATTGAGCTGTTTCTCTCCAATCTGGCCTATCCTCAATAAAAAGATCCTCACTAGTGATTACAAACAACACTATCACATCTCCAATCTTTGAATCGTCTCTAATAAGCCCAGCTCTTTCTCTCTCATTGTGCAAATCCCACTTAACTAGTAAGAGACGTTTGGGCATAGCACTTAAAATTCCTATCAAGAGAGCGTAATGAAAGACTGTTGTTGTTGTTATATATTGAACAATGTGAAACTATAAGCCGCTGTTCTATGTATTCTGTTAGGAGGAGATCACCGTTTTCTTTAAATGTCAAAATGTGTGAGAAATCCGGAAAAAGTAAAATGTCATCACATATACAATTCTCATTCAGTCAAAGCAGCTACTATGAATTTCATGTTGGAGCATGACGTAAACCTCGTCTAAACCAGAAATGTATTACTAAAAAAGATTTTACCAAAATGAGGCATCTCCAGTATTGCATCATGGGTGAGTAAAAGTGGGCAGACTCAACAAAAGCACTAGCAGAAGAGTAACAAAATCTCCCGTCAATGGCTCACTTTCCGATTAAATTAATATATGTTTAATGCTTATCAGTTAACACTTAATGTAGTAAAGTTAAATTTCTTTTGGGTTATTAACTGAAGGTGCTGTTTCTCTCTTTTATTATCACTAGTAAACAACTACTAAATTATGACAACCAAACAGATATTTGCTGGCATTGGATCTTTATTGGTCGATACATGCTTAAACATGTCATCTTAAACTGAAATAACATACTTTCTTTTTAAACAAGACCTATCAAGATAAACTGCAGTTCCTTCGACCTGTTGTATCTGCGTTTCTTTGTTACACGTTAAAATGAGGTAGGCGTTCGCCACAGCGAAAAAAGTTTTCTTGGCAGGAAGTGAAGAAAAAAAGGCCCTGCATAAAACAAAGTTTGATGATGACGGATAGTGACAAAAGTTCCCTGTCTGTGGGAGTCTTTAGTTTAGAAATAGTCTGTCAAGTGGTTTCTAAAATTATAAAATATGCCCCACCACCAATTTTTAATGTGAATCCAATTCTTTTTTTTTAAGTAATTTTACTTGCACCTGGATAATCTAGTATTTTTTAAAGATTAAATTCCTGACCATCGAGGTGTTTTTAAATTATCGTTTCAAGTGATTATTTAGCGCATCTATTCAATTCACTTCAGGTCTTCAGAATGGATTGGGCAAAGTTTACTCATTTCCAATAAACTCACATTTATCAGGTGTTTTCTCATTAGCATGTTTTAAAATTCCCAAACTAAGAGGAGGATTCAAATCGGAAAAGAGGAGGACTCTGATAAGGCTGCTTCAATTTCAAAATGATTTTCAAAACTGTGTCATAAGGGTTGTTTCACAAGTCATAATCACCTCTAAATGGCATTTTATTTTCGAAATTAGCGATATTATTACAAATTAATCAAAGCTGTGCATGTATATTTTATTTATTTTAAGAAATACAGAGTCTATGATAGAGCAACAATATTATCCTATAACGATGCTAAAACCAGCTTGAGAAAATGGCGGTCCGAGCTTTGAGCTTTTTTACAGAACCCAAACTCAAACTAATTGTGTTAATGCAATTGAAAATAATTAAATAAATTATAGTACATATACATTTTGTGTTAGACTAGACTATATATAAATATTGCTCTTAATGAGACATTTTAAATTAATTGAACACAATTTTAATTTGTCATTTTTAAGAAGGGCTTGAATCATTTTTTGAGTGTGGGTAATATCCAATTGCATTCAATAAATAACTGATAAAAAAATCTAGAACGGGACTTTTCACTGGACTGTGAAAAGTGTGTGGGAGGGGCTTAAAATAATTGACCAACAAGTTATGACATATTTTAAGAAAGTGGAGTAAGTGTTTCTTTAGAAAGGCCTGTAACGATTAGATGAGGAACACATTTAAGTTGGTCGATTTTAATTATGTGTTAATAATATGACCCTATGGGCCAAAGCAGCTAGTTTTCCACACAAACAAAGATAGCAGCACACTGTTATTAGTCTTTGCCAGGGCAACGTCAGTAAAGTTTTAGTTAGATTTAAATATGTTGTGTTAAGTTATTCAAATTATTAAAATATATATTGATATGCGTTTATTTTTAATTTAAGGTCAACTGAAACTGCACCACAGTCGAAGTGGGACTATTCCCTTTTTTTCTATACACTTTAATGATATTCTGTGACGAGTATTCTATCGTGGCATTTTAACGGTGTTTATTCAGAACACATTTATTAATTTATCTAAATTCAATAATCATCGATTTTGGATTTGTTTTTCTGGGGCCAGTTGTTAAAACAGTTTAATCTGGATCAAAATGAAATCCCAAGTACTGTAAACCATCTCACTTTTGTCTTTGGGCCAGTTGTTTAAAAAGTTTAATTGGGATCAAAATGATCCAGATTTGGAAATGCCATGTTTTGCCATCTAGGATCAAGTAAACAATTTCACTTTGTCCTGTTTTTTAAAGCAAAATTGGATTGGATCACCCTGATTAGCAAATCTGGATTAGTGCTCTAAATTGGATCACATGTCAATGTTGACTATTAGCTGTGTAAGAAACAGCAGGTAGTTTGGTCAGTATGGGGTCACTATAGTGTTTTTACTTAAAGAGACACTTTCCCTTACTTTTTTATTTTAATTCAACATTGTCTGTTTTTTCTGAACCACATAAAACAAACAAATGAAGAGTTTGGTTTCAAAACGAGACATCTCCATTTAAAAAAATCTTGATTGTGCATTCCAATTAATATCAATCAAACTGAAGTTGGTTTGTTATGATTTAAGCCTTCATAACAACAAAAATACAGCTAAGTAGCACAGTAAAACACAATAAAAACACGATAACATAATAATAAACATGTTTTGACAATTGTTTTTAAGTCATAAAGAGGCTAAATGTCCTACATTTGCAGAGATGCCGGTTGTTAAAACTACTTTTGACTGTTTGGTCTCTGATGATTGTGATTATAATCAATATACTGTAGGCTACAGTGCCAAATGACAGTTAAAGTTAAATATTACTTTTGTTCAATGTTATAATGTTATAAATATAAATATTTTTGTTTGCTATTAACTGCTTTATGAGGGATTTATAAGGCCTTTTTTCATTCTTAATTGACTAGGTTTAAATGGTAGCCCAATTTTATACCTTGGATACTATATCATTATAAGGATTGAATTTATCAAGAGCAATTTCAACAGAAAATTATACACTTATAAATATTACATGATATAAATGTTGTATTGCAGATTACCTGTGGTTTTAGCAAAAAATATAATTCCTGAAATCCGCTCTTCTGCTGGGATGAAAAATTCCAACTTTTTTGGATCAAACCACAAAGTGACCATTTGATCCAGATCAAAACCTAGATTGGATTTTGTGATCCAATCCAAATTCAATTTTTTTTAAACAACTCATTTTTTTAATTTTGACCTAATCTGATAGCCGAAACCAAATAAATTACTTTTGAACAACTGGCCCATGGTTTGGTGAAGCGGGTGCAAATATCAAGGAGAGAGGGGTGTGTGTGAGGGGCACTTATTTCAGCCATTTTAAAAATCTTAATTTTAAATTGCACATATATACTGTTACATCAGTATTTATTGTTTTGAATAATGTTTACCCTGTTTTTCTTATTCATATGGACATGATATATTCACCTACATTTAAGAAGGATTAACTGTTACATTAATAAGAAATGGTTTTCCCCAATTAATGCAAAGCCTCTTCAACTTCATGCGGCGCTGCTCATATCGCAATGAAAGCTACTCCAACGAATAATGAAAATTACCCAACGATTTACTCACCCTCAAGCCATCGTCAATGTACATAAATATACAGAGGTGTAAAAAGTACTCAAAAATGTTACTTAAGTGAAAGTACGAGTACTGAGTGTAAATTTTACTCAAAAGTATCTGGCCAGAATCATACTTGAGTAAAAGTAAAAAAGTACCACATTAATCCAAATCCGACTTTGGTGCATATCCGATAGGAATCCAATCACATTTATAATGTGCGAACGAGGAAAAACGAGATGAAATCCATTTCAGTCTGACCGGCCTGTTCGCATTTATGTAGCTTTTCAGTTACGTCATGCTGTTGCGTCACATAAAACGTAATTACGTCGCATTGAGGCAGATTGTCGTGCCAGCGCGACGTCATTGCCATAGAAACAGTGCAGATAATGTGGAAAACGGCAGAACACTACAGGACGCACAGATCGAATCCGAACAGTTGTGATGCACAATATGGACAGCAAGTCTGGACCAAAATCAGCTTTGGACTGACGGTGTGAACAAGGTCTTAGTCTTGATAGAGAGGCTACAAATAGTAGGAAACGTGTCACACGGGAACACACTTCATGTGTTGTCGGTTTCAAAGAAGCGAAAAAATCTTCATCATCAGATGAACTGTTGGCCAAGTCCTTAGTGTGGTCCAAAGGCTCCAGAATAAATAACATTTAAATTAAACTGGCCATCAGTGCAATTCAATTGGTTTGGTAAGAGCAAGAAAAAGTAGAATAAAGTGATCTCTAAAAAATTAGTGCTTTTTGACTGTAAATAAAATTGAAGGAGTAAAAAGTATGTTTTTTTTATAAAAGTATTGATTTTTAATTGTACTCAAGTAAAAATCCCCAAAAATAATATTAAAGTAATCAAGTAAAATAACTCAAGTACTATACAACTCAAAAATTAGAGCTATATTAAAAATGTCCTCCAAGCTTAAAGGAACAGTATGTAAGAAAAATATATAAATTAATCATAAAATGGCCCTGATAAGTCACTAGACAATAAGAAATCATTTTCATTTCAAATACTTATCACTGACAACAGTGGTCCGGCCAGGATATTGTCATTTAAAAAGCGGAGTTGCAGCCCTCAACTGATGTTTATGTTCTCATGTTGTGTATTGGCCACAAGTTTTGTGATTGCAGTACCTATTTTGGCGACAATCCTACATACTGTTCCTTTAATAAAGGTAATAAGTATGCAGGGACCAGGAAACAACTTCCGACTTTGAAGCCCAAAAAAGTGCATCCATCCATCACAGACGTAATCCACACGATATGAAGGGGATTTTAAAGGCCTTCTATGGGTAATCTATGTAATTTTGTAAGAAAAATATCCATATTTACAATTGTATAAATTAATTAGCGTCCGTTAGCGGCTAATGCACATTCACCAGTTTTAGTGTAGAACGCAGCGTACAACGCATAGTGACGTGGTGACAAGGAGAGACCAAAGCAATGCCAGCAAAGCAATGCCAGTCATGAAAAAGAGGTAATCTAAAGCAGTGGTTCTCAAACTGGGGTCCAGGGCCCGCAGGGGGGCCGCGAGATGGTGCCAGGGAGGCCCCAGTTTTATGACATTTTTATAAAATACATTAATTTATCATGAATTCTCTGAAATTAAACCTTAAAAATAAAATAAGGCAGCACTACTTTGTATTAATTTTATGTTTTGTTTAATTAAATTGTGTTTTAGAACCGTTTTTTGTCATAAATTTTCTTTGGGGGGGCCGTGAAGGAATGCACCATACACAAAGGGGGCCGCACGCTGAAAAGGTTTGAGAACCACTGAACTAAAGCAATAATTTTAAAGAAAATGACAGGCTTGGACTTTATTTATAAATAAATAAAAGTTTTTTAATACTTACTTTGAGTACTGGTCTTATTAAACACATTCAAAACAAAACACCCACTTCTTCCTGATGTGTATCTCTGTGCAACCACTCGATATTTAGCTCAAACCTACCACACCCTTCTAATAAGGTCACCAAAGCTAACAGTTAATGTAATGATTGCATAACTATTTAGATGCTTAACCGATTAGAAAATGTAAACATTGAATATACACGACATTGTGGTTGTTTCATCAGCATTTGCCTTTACCAGAATGACGGGGCGGTCCCACGTCATGCAAATACGGGGCGTTAGGGAGCCCCTCTCTGTCGATTTACTATTGATTTTGTACTTCCCCTTTACCGGATAAGGTTAGGTGTCTGATAAGAAACACCTAATATCAGGATACCAATCTCACAAGATACCCCCAAATATTTAAAAGAAAGACAACCCACACAAGTTTCCTGCCACTCTACTGTATTTCATCTTTCAAAAAGAAAGACAAGATTTTAATATTACTTAACAATATGTTAAAAAGTAGCCAGTCTGGCTTCAGTGTTAATACAATATACACTCTATAACAGATTGATAGCGTGAGTATTGTTCTTTTCAATATGATTCTTCTGATACAACCTTGGTACAAGTTGGGGAAAAACAAACAGGAAAGAAACTTGAACACAGTTGTTACATCGAACTGATAAACTGATGTGTATGTCGTCAAGTATAAGCCGTTCTCCCGAAAATGCCGAGCAGTCCCGATTTTCTTGACACGGAGCTGTGAGGAAGTGCAGTGCCGGGTGCGGGTGAGCAAAGCCACAATTCATTTGAATAAAATGATCTTTTTTCAATTCATCTTTTTCATTAAGCATGTCTTTTGCAGCGCTTTCATTCTCCTATACATACAGCATCTTGACAACTGTGAAGGCCACAGGAAACCCAAAACATGGTACAGACCTAAAAATGAATGGTCCACTCACTGACAAAAAGCACACGCGAAGACTTTAAAGGAAACAAAGGGAAAACTCATAGAGTAGCATTATGTGGTTGTTTTTTCTTTTTTTGACTTTGCTTTTTTAACTGCAGGATTATAAGCCGTTTTGGGTTCTTTGGGGAACCCACAACAACAAGGAAAAGGCAAGGCGGCATGGATAATGCAGACCAGAGGAGCGGTTGGAGCGTAGCAGCACTGGGGTCAGCCTGTAGAAACATGGGAGAAAGAAGAAACCGGAGGAACGCTTAATGATTCCTGCCAATGTCTGTTGAAAGGAAGACCCCCATTAGTGGGCGGCAAATGTGGCCTTCTTCAAGCTAAAATTGGACCAGTTGATGGACAACCTCTGTCTTGTTTGTCGTGCAGAGTCTAAACAGAACCTGTGGATGAAAGATGGCAAATTAAACCTCCTGAATATCAGCAGTAAAAATATCAGAGCCAAAAAAACAAAACGATACCTTTTGAAATATTCTACTTCGCGCTCCGTCTCGTCCATCTCCACGCTGTCCAAATCAATGTCTTTGGGCAGAAATACATCATCTGTTGAAGAATAAAAGAGTGCTGACTTCCTATTCAACATCAAATATTTAGCCTCAGACAAAAACAGGCATTTTTCACAACAACACTCACCTATCGAGTTGTTAAGCTTGTCTGATTTTTTCTTTTTATTCTTCTTAGGCTTGCTTTTGGGCTGAAGTGACTCGTTGTTTGGGACTTTGCCGTTCTGCTGAGGAGCTTCAAAGGCTAGAGACTCAATAACAGGAGAGTTCCTCTCATCCTTCCCTCCATTCTGCTGCTGTTTTTTACTCCTCTCGTCCCTTTTGAGCTCAGTTACCGACTCCTCTAAAGCTCTTTGCTTGGCTTTGCTGTCAGTTTGAGAGGTGGCTTTTGGAGGCTCTGGATCCTTTGGGATCTCAGCCGGCCTCTTGGTGGCCTCACCATTGTTTTTTGGGCCGTTTGTCTGCTGTTTTGGTTTGGCCTTGGTTAGGGTGGGTTCTGGTTGGGGTGAGGTGCCATTCTGGAGTACGGGAGACTCCGAAGGCCTCTCTTTGCAGATCTTTGGACTTGGCTGTTGGGATGTGCCGTTCTTGGGGGATTCGGGTTCTATACGAGGCTCTTTAGGAGTAAGACGAATTAGATTATGCAGTAGCTGAGATTTGCCATTCTGTAGGTTCTTTTCCAGAACACTCTGTGCGGTCTGCCGAAGAGGCTGAGGGTTGTTGGTTGTTGGAACGAGAGAAGGATTTTCCGACTTCGTTACCTCCTTGGCTTTATTGTCCCTTTTCTTCTTCTTGGACGCGCGCAACTGTTGGATTTCTTGTAAACGGAGCAGCTCTTGCTTTAGCGCCGCCTCTTCCTCCTGTTGCTGCCTCCTCTGTTCCTTTAAAAACTGCTGCTGTACCTCCAGTTCCCGAGCCTCTGCCTCTAGGCGAGCTTTCTCCTCCAGCTGCACCAAAACAAGCCAGGTTTAATTCCATGACTGGTGTGCTTTGTGTAACTAACAATTAAATTGAAGCACAAGCTTACCTTCTTTTGTTTGTGGCGTGCCCGTTTCGCTGCTTTAGAGCTGCTGCTGTTGGCTGGTTTGTTATCTGCACTGTTGATGAACTGCAGCAAGTCTTCCACCTTGCGATGGTCCTCCACTCCATCCCGCTCCAGCAGCAATTCTTCCTTCTTGGGCTGTTCCTCTTTGCGCTTTGTCAGCCTGAGTCGCAACTTTTCCCGCATCTCTGCATAGTTTCTGCTGGTGGGTGCAGCAGGGGGCTATGTACCGCAAGCAATATGAGCATGATTAGCTTATTTGGACACCTTATACAATTAACAGATCAGTCTGACAAGAGCTGGTTCAATGTGTACTTCACAGACAGATTTACATAAGCAGTGGAGCATGAAAAACGACAATAAAAATAGCATTCTCCTGAACTGTCAATGTCAACACTACACGCAAGTAAATGACCAGACCAATGATTTACCACTTATACCAGTACCAGTTTACCATTAAAGGTATTTAAATATATTTGTGACACTATTATTATGATAAACTGCTATTTTAACTTAATGTTAGAGTGTCAAGAAATATTTTTTTTGAGTAATGTAAAAATACAGTGAAAGAAAAATCCCAAACTTATTATTAAAGGGCACCTATTATGCAAAAAACACTTTACAAGGTGTTTGAACATAAATGTGTGTTGGCAATCAACCAGCTCCTTTTTTAATCCTCATAAAAACCAAAGCAGTTTCATTAGACATGCCATTTTGAATCTATTACCATTGTGATGTCACACTGATGAAGGCCACTACCTGACAGTCCCACATTACCATATGGCGCTTTTCCATTGCATAGTACCCCAATGTTTAGGGCTGTAACGATTTATTGTGCAAATGCGCGTTTTCTCAATGAATGAATTTGAATAAATTACGGTGAAATGCCGCCACATCCAAAAGCCAGGGGGCGCACTCTTGCAGAAACGCCACTTGTGCCACAGAAGAAGTAGCGTTACAAACCCTATTCCAGGAAATGTCTACAGGAATATGTATATTGCTGTTCTTCAAATTGTTTCAGGTATTTTCATGATAATAAAGAATATTTTGAATGATTTTGTTTAACGAGTGTTGCTTTTTTAAATGCACGTTATAAACGACTCAGACTCTGATTTTAGATTAATAACGGACTTCTTACTGACCAAAACGCCATAGTACACGCACAAGCTGCGCATGAAACACAGAATCGCGATGCAGATTCGATTTTAGACAGGTCTTTTTAATGGGACACGCAGTATATCGTTACAGCCCTACCAATGTTTGGTTTGGGTCAGGTCGGGTCAGCTCACCTCACTTTGGCTTAGTTATCTTTCCATCAAGTGTAGTATGAGGAATTATAGGCGTGTCATTATATTTGCGCTGCCTAGTGCTGTGACATCATACAAGTGAGAGCATTGTTGTACATTCCCATACATTTCTTTATTTCTCAGTCCACCATAAAATTAAATTGACCACCACAAATAGATGTTTGCATATCACGTTTATCACTTCCTCTGACTCACATGACAGTTTCTGTACAAACACCTGTGGCGTCAGTCAATGCGCTCCGCTGAGCCTTATTTAAGTTGCATTTAAGCATATATGCGATAGTGCGCGTCACAAATATGGTGCCACAAACTGCAAGTCTGGAAAAAAATGTGTATGGTCCTCCTGATTCTCAATCTGTGATGTTTTTAATCCCTAAAAGGGAGTTTGGGAACTTAAAGCAGAGCACAGATGACACCATGCTTGCTCGAGACAGCGCAAGCTAGCATGAAGGTAAAGTTATCTTTTACATTATAGCGATGACGCTGGAAGTGACGATTTTCTCAGACCAATCAGTGATCTAAAGTTTATTCGCGTCACGTTTTGGTATCAGCTCGGGTCACTTGGAACCCCGACCGAGGTGGTACTAAAAAAAGTATTGGGTACTACGTACTTCACCCAGTACGTAGCTCACAAATGTAAGGTGACCCAAACCGTGGGGTACTATGGAACGGCAAAGCGCCAATAGTTTCCGCCTTACGGCGCATTCACACGGGGCGTCAGCGTTAACGCTTCCCATTCACTTTTAATGGGTGACGTCACGCGTTGCCGAACTGAATTGTTGATCCGTCGGCGCCGCGTCAGTGCCGTTGCTCGCGGCAGAAGTTGAACATTTCTCAACTTTTCAAGCGGCAACCCGTGCGTCAGCCAATCAGATCGCCTTATGCAAATAACCTAGGTAGAGCCAGCCAATTACGTTTATGGAAGAACGTATGTGTAGCGGCCACTGTGATTGGCTGTTGGCCACGCTTCAGACAAGCCTTCCATTTAGCGTTAACGCTTACGCCCCGTGTGAATGCGCCGTTAGTGTCTTACTGTTGAGATATGGCAGACAACATAAAACTCACTGTTATCTCAGACTCTATTCACAGGAATGAGCTCTATTTTAACTGAAAACGCTCACTTCTCACTTGAATTTAAAAGGTACACACATGAAAATATAGCATGTTTTTGCTCCCACCCAGTTGGGGTCATTTTGGTAATGCTATAAAAACTGATCTGTGGGGAATTTTGAGCTGAAACTTCACAGACACATTCTGGGCAAACCTAAAATTTGTATTACATCTTGTAAAAAAGGGCATAATAGGTGCCCTTTAAATGATATACTGTTCATCTAATACACAACTATACTATGTACACCCTCCATGCCTCTTTAGTAACAATTTTCATTTTCCAGTTTGAAGTAAGAAAGTTTCCGTACCCCTCCGTGACCGAAGAATTCACAGTAGCAGCAGTCACAGTACTTCCCTTCTTTCTGATTTGTGGAGGTTGATGTGGAGGAGCTGTGTTCCGAGCTGCTATCGTCATCTTGGCTCTCCTCTCCTTCATAATGTTGGTGCTCACAGCCACCATTTCCTTCACAGCGATGACCCTCACAATCAGGATCACTATAAAAAACATATTGACTAAGTTTTTATGCAGTGTTTCAGAGAAATGTGGTAGTGGTAATACGAGAGTTGACATTTTCCACATCCAACCTCAAAGAGTTCGAATTAATCGAAGTCACATTGAAATGTAAACAAAAAATAGGCTACATTAAAGGAACATGCCAACTTTTTGGGACTTTAGCTTATTCACCATATCCCCCAGAGTTAATTAAGTCCATACATTCCCTTTTCATCTCCGTGCGTCCCGTAACTCTGCACCCACCACCAGCCTAGCTTAGCACAAAGACTGGAAGTAAAAGGCTCCAGCTAGCATACTGCACCCAATAAGTGACAAAATAACGCCAACATTTTCCTATTTATATATGATGATTTGTATAGTCACAGTGTGTACAAATAACAAGGTCATATAATAATAATAACTCCTTGAAGAACAATAGGGTCCTCGCACCTTGGTGCTCGGGCCCTAATAAAACACATCCATCTTTTAACCGTATACATACTGGGTAGGGGTGGCACGGTTCACAAAACCCTCGGTTCGGTTCGTATCACGGTTCTATGGTCACGGTTCTCGGTTCAGTACGGTTCTGGTTGTTATTTTTTCTTTTAATTTTAACACTCCAGAAATGTATTATCTTATTAATGTATTAATTATCCATAATTTAGGATACAGTATTAAAAAAAAGTTATATCATGTAATCATGCACAAACTGAATTTGACTTTAAGCACATTATTGGGACCATTCCTGAGGAAAGCCAGATAAGATTTTGATATAGCAAGAGGGAAGACATTGATGATTTCAACATGCTTTTCATTTATTTGGCAAAAAAGAGAATGTGCATTGCTATCTACATGAACTTTGTGTGCATTTTTAGCACACAAAGATAACTTGCATTTATCAAAATGCCAACTTCAGTGTAGCTCTAAGATTTATCACTGAGAGGCTGCTTAAATACTGCAGAGAGTATATGTGGACGAGAGAGAAACATAACGTTTACACCTGTAATATTTAAATCCGTCTCTTTTATCCACTTTTGACTACTTCTGTCCTGATTACTTTGAGGGGCAATTTCTGAAATAAGATCGTGCAACTTTCACACACTAGCAAAACGAAACTACGCGGAAATCAGCCGCTTTCGTTTTATCAATGAAAGGCTAAAAATAGCGCTGAATACGAAAAGACGTAAAACATTGTGTTCAGTGCTTCAGATTAGATAAATGGTCGGAGAGAAGGCGATCTCCTGTGGCTGTTCGAACACATTCAACCCATACACTGCAGTTCTATCTATTGTTTTATTTCCGCTGTAATCATAGGTAACATGAAATAAAAAAATGTTTCCACACACCAAACTTATACGACGCTGGTGCATCCTCCAACTGCGGGCAGACTTTCTTTTCTTTCCCACTTGCCATTTCTACACGTAACATAACCTGCAGTATACTCCAAACCAGTCACCTCTTCTATGGCGCGAAAGGGAAACACGCTATCTGAGGTCACATACAGGGCATGAGGCTACATTGCACATGCCATGAACTGTTGAACCGTGCGACACAGACGCGCTCCGAACCGAGACAAGCGAACCGAACGGTTCGGATTTTTTTCAGGAACCGTGCCACCCCTAATACTGGGAACTATATTCTCAGAAGGCGAAGCAAATCACTCCGCCCAAGTAGCAGTGCTTCGCGTCAGAAATAGTTATGGGACGCACGGAGATGAAAAAGCTATGTATGGACTTATCTAACTCTGGGAAATACGGTGAATAAGCTCCCAAAAAGTCACTGAGTTCCTTTAACAAGCAAAAAACAAACGAACAAAAATAAAACCAGTATTTACTGATGCATAACCACTTTTTCTAAATGCAGATACTTTATGTTAACTTAACATGCACATGTACATTCACATTCAATAGGAATACTAAAATTAAAGTTTATTTTAAAAAGTTGGCTATTGTCAACTAACACCAGCATAAACTAGCAGAATCCTGTATTCAGATCTTTAAACTCATGCTTTGATAAGATGGTCTGGACATGTGGATATGGTACACTGACCTGCACACACTATTTGGACCACTGCCTAGACCCTCCACAGGGGTGGTTTGCTGTTCACCAGATGACAAGCACTCCATAAAGCTTGGAGTCTGCGATGCAGACTTTGGGAAGGACTGGGTTCCTATACTGGGCAGATGTGTGCTGGGGAACGAGGGATGCGAGGTTCCACTGAGAGGTGGGAGAGATGCCAGACCGGTAGGGCTATTCCTAGGAGCGATAGGTGTGGTATGTCTATGGTCCTCTTTACCTAAATTATGGAAAACATCATCTAAAGAAAAAAGAAAATGTAAAATCAGAGAAAATACGAAGAATTATGCTTTACTGTGGGTTAACACCAGCCGCGTTTGAGGCGTCAAATTCATGTCTAGTAAGCCGCTTGAACATTTTGAGTTTACTCGCTTCATTCGCGCGTAAAAGCCACGCATTAAATTCTAGTCATCGAGGCATTCACGCGGAAATTCCCGTCATGGGAGGGCTCCTGCGACTCCGCTCGCTTCCTGTAATCACGTCACTACTAGAGCAAGCTCCTGATTGGTTAACACGGCGCGTTTTCCGCCCAAGTTCAAATTTTTCAACTCGTGCGTTTCATGCGGCAACGCTCAATTTCGCTGCATTTTGCGCGAACTAGACGCGCGAATGAGACGGAATCGCATCTGCCGCACTAAACGCTTCATTCGCGCTGCGAGACCTCCAGACGCGCGTCAACGTGTCTTCAAATTGACTTAACATTGAAATCACTCGCGCTTCTACCGTGGCTGGTGTGAACGCAGCATTAGGCTTTCATGTGCAAATGTAACAGTGCATCAAAGCTGCTTTGTTGATTAAATAGATGCAAAAGAGAAAATAATTTTAGGTTAAAGGTTTTTAATTGATTTAAAAATTTATTTAAAATGTAAATGTGACCATACTTGACTGGACAGTGGTGGTGGTACTGGACACAGAGGAGGCCGCAGAGGAGGTGTCCATGACCGCTTCACTGGCCTCCATGAAGGCATCTTGGTAGTTGAAGAGACACTTCTTCTTTGCGCTGTTTTTCTTCTCTTTGCCCTCTGGGACAGGGTGGGGGTTGAGAGTGGGGTCTAAACTGGGGGAGAGAAGGGGAACGTCGGGAAGGGGAGGGCCCAGCATGTCACCTTTGGGAAGAAGTTAAATTAATTACTTCAAGGACATCTCCTACTCTTAATAGTTGACAATCCATTGAAAAGTTAGAATCTGAACTGGGCCAACAGAAGTAGTTTACTACAAATGTGGTTTTATGATGTTTATGTGTAACTGACCAGGTAACGGCTCCTGCAGCAGCACAGAAGGGTTCCAGTTCTTCATCATGTGCGTGTCCCATAGGTTCTCCAGCTTGAGCGGGGGACACGGCAGAGAGCCGTCCCAGTCCCCCGTCGTGCTGAAGCAGCTCTGGTAGACATGCTCTGGTAAGGTGGGGTTAAACATTTGCTGCTTCCCACCTGTGTGACTTGACGTGGGGGTGGAAGGAAGCATCTACAGAAGTGGAGAAGGGGAGATCATTAAATTCAAGTCCATTTAAAATTATTTTAGTAGAGGTAAGGCTACCTAAAATAGACTGCTTGAGATAAGGTATCAGTGTGGGGGAATTGGCTCTATCAGTGGTGTGAAAAGGGACGTGCCCGGTTGAAAGTGAAATTAGTGCACCTGCCCCCTAGTAAGATTTTGATACAAAATCCCCCTTGTGGCTGAAAACTAAAACAACTGTTACCAAGCACCTTATACTCATTTATGACACGAAGGGCTGTTTTTTGCCCATGTGTGTGTCTAACCTTGCTGTGTGTGAGCGGAGGGGTGGAGTACAGGGTGGGCAGCAGCGGTCTGGGCAGGTGGGAGAGGTTGTGTAAAGGGAGATGACCATGGATGTGGGGGTAGAGGTGAAAGGCAGGGTGGGCTGCCGTCTTGTCTGAAAAAAACTGGTGACCCCCGGTGTGCAGCCTGCTGGTTGGGAGACAGGTGGAGCCTAAGCCAGACGGGCTACCATCTCCAGTGCCCTGGTTACACATGTGACACTCGCATTGATGTACCTGCTCCATCTAATAAAGGAAACATATTGATATTTTGTAAGAGATTATTTTCTGTAATACCTAAAACATAAAATGTGAAAAAAAAACCCGGTTTGGCAATATAAATGTGAAAATAAAAACAGTACAAATGTCACAGTTTTAATAAACTTATTTAATCGGAGGCTGCCATTTTGTTTTTCATCACTACACAATGTCAAATGGTTGCAATAAAACACATTCTATTAAAGCTACAGTGAGGTAAACAAGATAAACAAGTCTTCAATCAGTAAATCATAAAATTATGTGAAAGAGAAAATGAAAGTTATAAATGCACACAGACAGCAGGTAGCAGTGTTTTGTCCACATTTGATTAAAAACACAACATCAGAGCTGCATCTAAAACCGCTCCATTGTTCACTAATCCCTATATAGTAAATGACAATTGAGTCCATGAAGTGAACGAAAATGAGTAATTTCGGACACTGACGTAAATACCATGCGTATGAGAGCTGTCGCAGAGATTCGTCATAAACCCTTACACCTGTATGTCTTTATTGATTGTACTGTGAAATGGTAAAGTCTTCTTTCTTATTGTTTGTCGCATTTGTCATGTTCATTGTATTAGTTGATAATAAAGAGAACAAAACAACTGCTTTTCATATTTACTGTTGTTTATTTATTGGTTAATAAAAAAATTGTAGTACATATTAAATAAAATATATCGCAATTATTTTTATCTGTTTATTTTTTAAAAGTAGAAAATAACTGACAACAAGAATAAAAAAAAATGTGTATAATGAAAATTTTGGTGTTTACTGTCAGTATCCTTTAGCTGATCCGAGTGAGCGAGTGTACATCGAATGTACCCTCAAAATCAGAGTGCATTGTGGGTAAAACGTAGTGAATGAATGTAGGGAATGAAGATGTTCACTCAGGTTTCGGACACCACTACAAAATGTCCGACACTCGATATAGTGCACTATATAGTGGATAGGAAGCGGTTTCGGACATAGCTCCTGTCTTCAGAGTGTAACATAAATGCAGAGTAAGACAAAAACATACTAATGAAAGAAATACACGCCAGGTGAGAGCTAAGAGTGTGAGTGGAAAAAAAAATCTATAGAAGGTACCATAGTATTTACTATAGTAGAACTTCAATAATATTACACAACAACCATTACATGTCATCAATTTCAAAATGCAAAACATAATGGCGGCCTCCATAGGCTGAAATGAGTATTACAGGTTTTTTTGAAGTAATGAAAATATTCATGTGTTTCTATCAGTGAATTTAAGTAGTTGAAGGCAAATCTAAAGTAATAAAGCATAGAAGTCTTAATAGCTGACTTTTAAGCGATTGGAATGTAACTAATACAAAATAATCAATTATAATAATAGCACATAATTATCTATCGTGTACGATATACAGTACTTAAACTGCTGTGCTTAATGTTCTTATGACGTATTCCAGCTAACTCTATTTTTTTACTAGGGCTGCACGGTATTGGTGGGATATGCGATGTGCGATAACGTGCTAAAGATGTCCGATATACTACTTTAAGTTGAAAAATGCATTTAAATGATATTAAAACATATTTTAAAAAATGTAAATTATATAATATAGTAATATGATTTTTGAGAAAATAAACTTTGACTTTACAAAACTTTTGAAAGTATTAACATCATTAAGTTATTGCAAACCATCACAGTATGCACATTGCAGTATTTACTATATTTCAATATATCTTGTAGCCCTGATCTGATATGAAAGATTTTAAGAATTGTTGGTAAATCATCAAATGCCTACATGTTCATAGTGTTTAATTTTTCAGCCAGCTAACTAGTTATAATGTTGCTTCTTTGACATGTTGAGTGAGTCATGGCACCCTGTCGTGTAATTCTGAAATACTCTGACCTACGACTTTAAAACGCAGCATTAAATCATAGTAATCCCCTTTACCTGTGTATGAGGATATGATGGAGGAGGACAGTCACTCTTTCCTCTAGAAAGTGCCTCATTCTGGCCTGAGGGTTCCCCACCGCTTTCCCCCTCCTCCTCATCACCTTCTGAAGAACTGCTACTGCTGCTGCTACCACGTGGCGACTGGGAGAACAAGAGCAAAGGAGGTCAAGTTTCATATTTACATTTGTTTACATGTTCAGTTCATTGTACACTCTAAGCAGCAACAAAATAGTCGAATGATCAGCAGCAACATGTGACTTTATGTGTTGCCACCTACTTTATCTTTGAGGGTAATGCTTTCGTCCCCTCCACCAAGTTGTCTGTGAATGCCATTAATGCTTGCCACCAACGCAGGGTCCTCGTACCCACTCAAAGGATAGATGGCAGACAACGGAGGCACTTCATCGTCACTATTAAAGGGCAGAAGAAAGCAAACGAAAACTAATGACTCAGCCATTCCTGGTTATTGACACAGCGTTATTGAAAAACAGAAACTGAATGAGCTCAGCAGGAAAGTACAGGATGTAGTCATTAAAATCATAACAGAAATGACTACAATAATAATTGGTACTTGACTATTTTGACCCATAATGGAGTCTTGCTAGTGTACTGCAATACCGGCAAGTGCCATATTACTATTACGCAAGTACTTTATTACTACATGCAATAATAACGTCCTAATCTTATGTTGCAACATAGTCCATGTGAAAAACCCTGACAGCTTATAAAACGTTTCTCGTAATAGGGCGTCAGACAGGAACATAAAAAAAAATATATAAAAAGATCTGACCCTAGACCTAGTAGGTGACATGCACATTTCAAATCAAACCATTTACTAAACTGTATTAATTAAATAGTTTTTTTCTCCCTGGAAACGTGTCATTTCTCAAGTTTGATAAATGTGTGAAAATATGAATGCACTCCTCCTATAACACCAACTAGAAAATATCAGTAATCCCAGACAACATTAAAATTATTTATTTTGGCCAGATTTTATATATAATACACAAGCAAACTTTGGTACATACTGTGCAGATGGGAACTGTCTCAACACAAGGGCTAACTTCATATTAAAAATGTTTCTAACTCAAATGTGGTGGCGCCATCCTGTGGCAGGATAAGGCGTGGGTGCTGCTGAATGGTGATGGGGGAGCCTGGGGCTGAGCCAGACCCCGAGCTGCCCGATGACATGCTGGGGGGGTGGACTTCTGACAAGTAGTCCCGGACAGGCTCTGCTTGCAGAGGCAGCTTTAAGTGCAGGTCCTCTGACATGGGAGAATCCATGATGCCACAGGTGAGGATGTGAGATAGGCTGCAATCGTCACAGGTACACCTGGAAGGTCAAAAATACATCAATTACAACTATACAGGCAAATATACAGTAGTTTATGATATTCTGAATGAATCACTTTTTAAATTTCATGTTTGAACCGTCAGTGAACAAAACAATATTCAGAAATGTACCTCCGTCGATAGTTGCAGTTGGGACAGTCTGGGATGCTCAGCCTGGAGGACAACATCTGTTTCACTGTATTTGTGAATTTACTGTCGCCACCCAGAGACGTTTTACTGCTCGATAAGAACTGCAATTGTAGTATTAAACATTCATTGTGGTGTTTAATGGATCAGAAATTTATTATTAGTATTATTATTATCTGGACATTTTCCTTTTGTGTTTTCAAAAATAAACTGTTGTTTAAAAGTTTGGAGATAAAATGGGCCACAAAATTCTTCTTGTGGATAAGAAAAGCATTAAATATTATTTTTAATAGTTTAATAAATTAACTGTTTAATAAATAGTTTAATAAATAATTGTTGAATGTATATTGGAAGGCAATTAAAGCAACACTAAAGAGTTTTTGCTCTTTGCTCCCCCTACAGGTTAGAAGCGGAATTGTTTATTACCACTGTCGTAAATACTGCAGCATTGCTGGCTCTGATTGGATTGTAGTTCTGCCGTAAAGCAAGTTTTTGTAGTTTTCACTTGAACTACAAGACCGCGACCCAATGGTTGGAAACTTCTTTAGTGCAGTTTTGGCCAATAGAGGGCTGCAAAGCGAATGTGAAAGTGCCGTTCACCCTGTTTCGAGTGGATGTACGACTGAAACTTTTTTGGAAACGTTATTTTAAGGTAAAAAAAAGTCTTTGGTGTTGCTTTAACTACTGTAACTGTTAAGACCACAGGGTGAATCAGTCAAATTTTGGTGGAAATATTACCGGCTCTTCAAAAAATCTTTTCTGTTTGAAGATCTCTGCGTCTTCTTTTAGCATTCGCTGCTTAGTTTTTAAAGACATCTGGAAAAGCAAAGAAATAAATTAAGTTTCATTCAGCAAATGCCTACATGACCAAACCATGGATATAAATGATACAATAATACAAATGCGCCGTGACTTACATTTCTATTAATTAAAGATTTATGCGGTTCTGTCCTTTGATTTGTGAGATTTTGACCTTCAACCTTAAATAGCAACTGCAAACAAGCAATACAGCTATTAGATGCAACCTCCAGAGATCTACAATAAAGGGGCGTGCACACCAAAGCTTTTACATGGGCGGCCGGCATATGTTTTGAATTATTTCCAATGGAAGCACAGCGTTTTTCAAAAAAGTTGGCTTTTTTGAAAAACGCTGTGCTTCCATTGGAAATAATTCAATTATTTAAAAATAGCTGGCTTTTTTCAACACTAAAAGCTGGCACTTGATGGTTTATCTGCGCCCAGCGCTGAGCGCCGAGAGTTGAAAAATATTCAACTTGGAGTGAAAAGCTCAGCTCGTCAATGTCGTTTCTCACACGGATGTCTAATCACAGTGGTGAAGAGGTGGGACAAATATCACAACCACCAACCAGCGCATCATACGACAACTGATAAACAAAGCATAAGTATTACAGCAACCAAAGCGCTCAACTTAAGAAAGCTGGCAGTCGACTGTAATAATGCTGTCTGCCGGCCGTTTCAGCCGCGTAACAAAGCTTTGGTGTGCATGCCCCCTAAGGCTAGGTTTATATTACAGGCCTACAGAGCTCAGTTCCCATCTTGCTGTGGTTCACATTTATAAAATGTTACAATGACATTGCAAACCACTGAGAATTTATTATAAATACTAATATAATTGAGAACTGCTTGTTGTATTCTACTAATTGAGACGTTTCAATAATATACGTTTCTATCTGAAATATGTACTACCTTTTATTTTTTATGAATGAATGTGATGATGATTATGATCAAATTTAGTAAATTATTATTAACACTTATTTTGTCAGCACACTGAAAATTAGTGCCATTTTGTTTTCAAAACTACACACATTGTGTGTAATGCAGGGGCTTTCATACTTTTTATTTTGCGACCCACTCAACTTTTGTGAAAATCATAAAAATGCTGGCGCTGGCTGAAAAAAAAATGCTGGCAGGGAAAAAGTTAAATGGTTATAATCTATTCAGGGACCCACCACCATGTTTAAAATTCTCTTATTTCTCTAATAAAAATAGTTTTTATTTTATTTGACTTAAATGCAAGATTAATTTGCATATCAAAATTACCTAAGGCATATTGTATTAAAATGTTTTTGTGTCATTCACAGCAACAGCCAAACAACTTTACACAACCCACTATGCGACCCACAAGTGGGTCCTGACCCAATTTGAAAGCCCCTGTCATAACGAATTCACTTAAAAGCTTGTCATACCAAAAATTTTCACGTATTTGTATAGTCACAACAAGCTGTCAAAAATTGGATCCATAACGATATTAAACACATTAATACAAATCTGATACTGTATTTTTCGAACTATAAGCCGTTTTTTTTTTCATTACTTGGCTGGTGCTGCGTTTTATAGTCAGGTGCGCCTTGTAAGTCAGAATGAATTAATTTTGACATTTATGAGGTGAGAGACATCATTACCGTCTACCCGCGAGAGTCCGCTATATGCTGCTTCTGTATTTATGTAATTCAGTGGATTCAGTAATGTGGAATGACGAGTCTGCTAACTTCACGCTTGTTGGCTTGTTCAGTTAATTTAGACTATTCAACCTTCCAGGTAAGTTCTGTATGCTATGATTTATCGTTTAAATAACTGATAATATTACTTTAACGTACAGACATCTATTCAGCCTGCTGTTCTGTCTGATATTGTTTAGTTGAATAACTCTTTACCTTTCCAGATTAAATGTCTGTTCTTGGCTTGAATTTGGTGAAATAATTTTCTAAATAAACGTGACGTATAGTACACTGCGACCTATATCTGTTTTTTCGTCTTAATGACGCATTTTTGAATGATGCTGCTTATAGTTCGGAAAATACGGTACTTGGTTTTCGGCTGGTTAAGTTTGATTCAAATGGTTTAAACTTCCCAAGATTAAGCCTCTGAGTAGGAAATGTACAAAAACAAGGCAAGTTATTCAATGGTTTTCTAAAGAAAACATGCCTGCTCATCAACATAGTCATCAATCCTTTTCTCGCACTCCAACCATTCTAGTGCCACTGTGCTCATCTCCTGGTCCAGGTGGTGGTACCTCTCCAGTAGAGTACGGTACATATCCTCACTATATGAATCATGGGATGTTGTGCCCTGCCTATTACAAAAAAAACGAATTATTGACATGCTGCATTTAATATGGTTTAAGTGTCTATTTGTATAAAGAGCTGAAAAAGATCATACCTGAGCTGGGCCACTAAGGCAGGTAGACTGTTGTGCAGGATGGGTTCAGAGAACACCAGGTTCTCAAAAAGGTGCTTATTGTGGAGCTCCCATGTGACTTGGAACTTCTGCAAATGCTCATTCTCCTGCAAGGGAACAACAACAAAAGTCAGACACTTAAAGATGATGAGGGGTGTGAATGTTATAAGTAAAGAACTGAAATCAGTTGATCAAGCAAAGATTTGGTTTCCATCTCATAAGCTTGACATCAGATAAATACACACACAGAAAGGCTTTCTAATTCAAGTCAATCGAGTCTGGTCTTGTATGACTTGGCTGCGGAGAGCAATGACTTTCCATAAAGAAACTTGGCAAACATGCACTAATGTTAAACACTGTGTAAACACTGCTACAAATGAACCCCAGGATAGCACAAAAGCTTCCAGTGAGACCATGGACACACCAAGGTGAGCAGGAAGCTGCTGATGGTGCGGGCAGCCTGGCAGAGGGCGTTGTACTCTTCTAGCAGCAGCGAGATGAACTGGTGGGCCTGCGGAGGTCCCTGAGCCACGGCCATGGTCGCCTTGGAGCCGGCAGACAGGTGCTTAAGTAACCGCACCTTCGTTTCTAACACGTATTCCCTCGCCTGCTGCTCCAGACGCTGGTACAGCTGGTAGGGATCCTTCTCGCAAAGCCTGAATAAAGTCAAAGCACAGCTAATTAGTTTAACTGTTTAAGAAACCTGCCGGCTTCATGTAATCATTATACAAAGTATAAATTTAAAGACTAAACTTTAGTCTTAAATAGTTCTAAAAGCCTATAACATGTAATGTCTACATTAATATTTGCTTGTTAAAATGTTAAGAGTTTTCTTTAATAAACTTCCACTTCTATTTTTTAGTCTTTGGAAAATAGGTACTAGCTCCATAAAACCCATGGCATTCCCTAAGCTAGTGGTTGACCAATTTAAAAGTGCTATGGTTTTCATACTCTTATAACCTTACTTCCGGTTTCGTTTTTTTAATGCTCTGACTACTTGCTAAACTGATCTCTTGAACAAATGCCTCGTCGAAATATTCCTAGGTCATCTATGTGTTGTTTTTTTGCTTGTTATATAAATAAACTATGTTTAAAGAACTTTGTTGTTATTAATTCTTAGCGGAGTAAATAATATATATATATCTCTCTGCGTCTCTCTGCAATACCTGTCAACAAGCTCCTTCATGCTCTCTTTGTCCCGGTCGAGAGGCTGATCCTGATCATCAGCCAGTGACGTTCCCGTCTGACGGTAAATGCACCTGACCAGGTATCGAACCTCAGACCAGTGATTCTGCAGCTGCTGTGACTCCCGCTCGGACTCGGCCGTGATCTCCCTGACCAATTAAATCACAATCGCACCATTTCAGATCAAGAAACAAACAAGATAAAAAAATGTATACATTCATTGGGGCTGAATGCGAACTCACCTCCGCTCATAGCAGGCCTCACAGCTGCACACTGTGTCTGCGCTAAGTGGAGTGCTGAGATCTGGTGCAGGTAGTGTAGGAGCTCCAACAGCAAGTCTCCCGCCGGTCCCTATGGGCTCCTGGGACAAACTACCATTACCCACCGGCATGTGCAATAAAAAGTCCTGATTCTGAGAAACAGAATAATATCAGTAATCGTTAATTCCTTAAATGAAAATCAACGCATACACCACAACTGAAACGGGTAAATTGGTTTGATCTATTTGAACTATAGTTGATCAACTACTTTTGTTGGGGCAGTTGTTGCCTAGAGTCACTGGTTTGAGTCTCATATGGCCGGCAGGATGCGACTAAAGGGCTTGTTATAGTTGTGCGTAGGTCCCAAACCGGTTTTCATTTATACGTTTGCGTCGTCATCCGCATAGACATGCACAAACACACGCGCAGACCGCTAATTGGCAGTATCCACGTGTAATTGGCAGTATCCACGCGTGATTTCAACTATCCTCGATGCTCACAACGTCCTAGACGCGCCACTGCTCGCCGCCGGCTCTCATTGAAAATGAATGACTTCCGGCCACTTTGACGCTATTGCCAGTGACGGTGTAAACGCATTGAGTTATACACAACTGATGACCTTACGTCCCGAATGTAGTCGCTCTGCGCATCCTCAAACAAGCATGTGTATGATGAAGAAAAGGAAAAGGCAGATGACATCAAAGTAGTGCGAAAGCGATTCGAAAGCAGCCTCTTCATGATTTTCTTGAATCACTCTCGTGGTACTTTGATGTCACCTGCCTCTCGGTTCCTGCAGCGCCACATAAAGTCGAACAATCCTAATGTCTGGGAAACATGTTGGATGACGGCGAAGTGCGCATCTACAAACAACCAGCGCATACCTCCCCACCATCCCAAAACTAAAAATCGTGATTTATGTGATTTGTTTATCCCACTGAGGTCCGAAAATACGGAAATCCATACGTATACGGAAAAATCAAATCGCTGGTGTTGAATGATGAAATTACACATGGTTTGTCTTAAAGCAAATTAAACACACCACATAAACTTAGAGTTATCCTCTTATTAACACGATAAAACCACCATTCATAGGTCCGAACGTGAGCAGTAGTTATGGCAGAACCTGTGGATCTTTTACAATCACTTCTTTCTTTAGTGAGGCACCAATGAGGATTTAAAATACTTTTTAACTCCAAAACAGTGACTGGTGTCAAACTTTGTTTTTCTTTATAGTTTGTTAAGCTACCTTATGAGCTGCAGGAACTTTCTTGTCTCTTTATCACTACAAGAAAGCAGTAGATGAAAAATTTTGTAAACACCTGTTTACAAAACCTGGCAATATTATTCTTAGGCAGTCGTTACATCACAACTTAACAACAGGTTTGTCAAGTAAAAGGTGTGAAAATTCAAGAATAGAAAAACAAGAATAGCGCACTGCATCTGCAATCCATGTGGTGTGAAAAACTTAAACTATTTCTAAGCCAATATAACAGAAGTTGCCAGTGGCATCACAGTTTTCTTCATCACAGATGCAGAGGCTACAGAATTAGAGATGTTCCGATACCATTTTTCTCTTCCCGATACCGATTCCGATACCTGGGCTCAGGGTATCGGCCGATACCGAGTACCGATCCGATACCTGGGTGTATATCTGTAAAATATACAGCTATACATACTACTAGTCCTGTATGAATGGATATAACGGTTTTATGGTGTGCTTCAGACTTATTCCTGTATAAAACATGAACAAATACATACAGTGAACTAGGGTATTTTTATTATCTGAAAGACATTTGACAGTAATATTTACTGTCTAACACTATACACTGAAAGGGTATTTTAGTTTTAGAATAATTTGAAAAATCTGTGGAATTCTGTGGGATGATTTTAAATGTTTTTAGAAGAAATTAGAGAATTTAAGCTATTAAATATAACAAAATTGCATCTAAAATAATTACTTTTTAAAGGCTTACAATTAAAATGAATACACCAAACCAATGAGTCCTCTGAATTAAACTGGACCAACATGAACCAGATAATGTGCATGTCAAGATAGAATTATAATTTGTAGCCTATATAAATGACATATATTATTGTTAATATATATTATAGCAAAATAAAAGCTTGTGTTACTACGTTCTTATTATGAATTAAGCACGTATGGAGATAATTTCATAATTTTTACAACGCAATCTAAACTTTATATTAAACATAACAAGAGCATTCGTCTTGTAAACGGATTTAAAATTATGGATGTGCTGTGCTGACTGTCGCGTCACATAGACGACAGAGACAAGTAAGATCTGCGGTAAAACTCAGTGGTAAGTTTTATTTCATCTCAAATATCAAACGGTTCATGCTCTTATCATTAAAAACAATCACAGCAAACAGCACACGCAGGGTTTATGTACTTAGCCTCGCGCGTTTGTGAGCAGCATTGATATGTATGTGTACTTGTTGTCAATGACAGTACTGGTCACTCACAAACGCGCTCAAGCGCGGGGTATGTGTGCTTGTCAATCACGGGCATTAACTCCGTTGAGTACTCCGCCAAAATCTGCGGGAGCGGATTCCGTTGAGACATATCGATGTTTTGTTTTATTAGTCTGAAATACTAACAAACAGCGGACATACGGCTGCATGCTTTCATTTCTTTGCCGCTCTAAGTAAACAGGGGTTGCGTCACGCATGAGGTAACTTCCTGGTGTTTGCATTCAGAGCAGCGAAGAAGAAATGAGTTTCGCTTTGCAGCGTTAGCTATAACGGGCATAACTAGGTTTAGTAAGAAAATGGTATCGGATCGGAACATGGATTCAAGTACTCGCCGATTCCGATGCCAGAATTTTTTGCGGTATCGGCCGCATTTCCGATACTGGTATCGGAATCGGAACAACTCTATACAGAATCTGTATAATTTTGTGATTGGTACAGCTGGGATTAAAACATAACCCATGAAAAATCTCATATGTAGAAGAAGTATGAGAAATGCATGACAATAGCTACAAACCTATTAAATTCCAAAAATAACACGTAAAAAAATAACAATTCAGATTTAAATGGCATCCCACAATCATTATTTGTCCGATTATATTTATATTACCTGAGAAAAGGTGCAGCATTTAAATTTTGAAGGGACGTACCAACAGGGACTGGTCAAAGGGTGGCTGGCGATCGTCCTTCTCCACGGTTCTCTTGCAGTCGGAGCAGACATAAAGAGGCAGCTGAAGGGCGCTGGAAGATTTGGGCGACTGGGTCGTTCCATTCTGTGATCCTCCGACGTCCTGGGAGACGATGTCCTTGCGTTCGCTACGACATAGCAGGCACCGGTCCCCTGTGGTATACGGGGCCCTCTGGTTCACCCCGAAAGTGAACGGGGTCTAAAAATAGGAGAGACAAAAAAAAGCTCTAAAATTAGAAGAAAGACCCTTTTCGCTCTGCTTTATAGGTAAAATGCTTGTGGACAATTTACTCAAATTGCATTAATGGATATTTCAATATGGGATATAAATGAAGCAACACTTTAGAAGACACAGGGTAAACACTAAAGGCTTTTACACACTGCCAGTGATGCGATAAAGTGAGGCGAATCACCAGTAAACCGTGCATTCACATCATGGACAAAATAATTCTTTAGCTATTTTACGGCTGAAAGATAGGTGGCGCTGATGGACAATAAACTTTACTCATGCACAATTGCACACATGGGCGTAACTTTAATTTAACATTGGGGGAACAATAAAACAAGGGGGACACAAATAATATAGCAAAATTGTACTTGTATATATAAATGTGTGTGCACTGAAAAAACTAATATTTTTCTTCAAAACCAATTATTTATTGCAATGTTTTTGAAGTTGTTTACAATCAAGCCACATATAATATTTTAACTTTATTTGTAAACTTTAAAAGTAATGACTGTTAGCTAGGTAACATTAAAATCACTAACATAGTGGACTCATAGCGGAAAAATACATCAGTTATTGTCATTTTTGCATTATTATTTAATAATGACTTTGGATCATCAGTAATAAAGAGAAAATAATTTAGGTAATAATAGATGTAATAATATAAAGTAATAATAGACCATGGAAATGTAAAAAAAACCATCTCTGGATAATTTTTGACTTGGAAGCTACATTCCTTCTATGTAGATATCAGATTAGGGTTGTGCAGATAGACGATAGTATCGTGTATCGACGATCGTCAGCCATATCGCCAATAGCAGGCTTTCATGACGATAGTTGCCGATGGACATTATTATTATCATCATAGTTTCACATTAACATGCGCATTGCGTGTTTTTCCTCACATGAGAGGGTGTGTGGGTTTCACTTTGCGCGAGAGAGCTGCTTATAACGCGCACGGATTCCTTCTCGCACGTACCTGGACTTAATGCGCGCGTCTTAGACTTTTGCACAGACCTGAATGCGCATGGCATGTACTACTTCTGTAATGCGCATAATTTGGACTCTTCCTCGCACATAAGCTTGTAATATGTGCAGCTCTGACATTTCCTTGTACTAGAGAGGTTGTAAGGCACGCAGAGGGTTAAAACTAGCGGGTGTTTTGTTCCTGCTCCCTGGCACATAGGAAATTTTACAGCGCCTGGGCTTTTCCGTGCTCTGATTAATGGCATCAGTTTTAAGAAGGTTGCGGTCATGACAATGTTGGCCTTGTCCATCAATCAAGTGACTTAAATGTGTCATAAATTTGTAAAAAATAAACAAATAAATAAATAAATAAATGAGTAAACTACTGTCCCACCTAGGACTGGGCCGGTTTGTATTTTTTTTAACCGCGGTCGGTAATCAACAAATTCCCGCGGTTTTGCGGTTTATTGGCAAGACAACGAGTTAAATAACATGCATGATTTATTTATCTTCAATACAAAACACGTGCAAATTTCTTAAGGAACATGTAAAGTAAATATTATTTCCTTCCACATTTCTTTAATTTCAACATTCAACAACTTGAACAATTAATATTATCAGTTAAAAAAATGTTAACGCATTGTGCGTGTCCACACGTGCCGACAGACATTTCGCCACTTTTCTATCCTAATTGTGAATAGCCTGTAAATGACGCAAATTATTGCTGCCCTGACGATCTGGTAAAATAACCATTCGTATGAGAAATCACTTGTACTGCATATGTGTCCGTGCTTGAGTATAGCTGGGAAGCTGCATGGAGACGCGTGTGGGCGTGCAAGATGACGCGGTCCGTTTGTCTCGCGCGCACCCAGGCAGTCCGCGTCTGTCGCGCGCGCACCCGGGCAGTCCGCGTCTGTCGCGCGCGCACCCGGGCAGTCCGCGTCTGTCGCGCGCGCACCCGGGCAGTCCGCGTCTGTCGCGCGCGCGCCAGGGCAGTCCGCGTCTGTCTCGCGTGCTCGGACAGACCACTTCTTTCTTCGACCCTTACCATAAACATCTATCTTTTTCCACAAACAGAGAAAGAAGACGCAAAAGCAAAACTTTTTGAAATGTGTCCTGCTTTAGAAATGGCCACTGTTGTAGGCTAGAAGAAAAGAGACAATCTAATCTCTTTGGATATTAATCCTCGGACTGATCGCGTGCTCTTTATGTTGCGTGAAAATTTGATAATGTATGAAACCTGATTGATTCTGTTGTTGATCTGTTGCGGCTGTTTGCACGTTCAAATTAGATAAAATGTTTGTATTACTTTAAACGAGTGACAGACAACGTCACCTGTATTTCTACTCAATGACAATTTAATATTAAAATCATATCACTTAATATTCAGTTAACAAGTTGCGGTTGTTAACAAGCTGCGTGTAAAACATCCCCACAAGTGCAGGCCAATGTTTCAAGATTTTTTTTTTTCGCGGTTATGACGGTGAGGAGTTTAGAGCCGCGGCATGGGTCACGTGACCGCGGTATGGCGGTAATCCGGTTACCGCCCCAGGCCTAGTCCCACCCCAATATGATTGTGTATCTGCGATCTCAAACGCTGATGATAGGATGATCTCAAAATGGGGCATATCGCCCAACACTAGCATGCGCATGTGATTTAAAGGTCAAATCTATGGAACGCCGTGTTTCCTCACAGTGCGACAAGGGAAAAATATGACACCCTGGTTGAAAAAATGAAATGTATTATGTACGAGGAGTGATAAACAAAAGCTGCTGCTTCTGTTGTGAATTTACTGGCCAAGTTGCCTATTTTGGCTCTTGCACTGCTAATGCAGGCTACACGCATGGATACTGCCTACTAGCAGTCTGCATGTGTAATTGAATGTTGACGTGGACAACGACACAGAAGTATGAATAAAACGGATGGTGTAGAACTATAATAAGCCATTAAAGCATCAAAACAGACTCGACTTGCAGCGAAGCAGTTGTTCAGGAAGTCACAGCTGTGCTGCAATACAGAGGAAATGCAAATGTCTCAGAGCACTGTAGAGGTGATTTGCCTGTTTACCTGAAGGACTCCTGAGAAATCAGCGTTAACTGGCCCTTCTGAAAACTGTGGTGCTCCATTCAATGGAACCTGAAGGGAAAAACACCCATAAATCAATTTGTCCTGCTGTAAAGTAGATTACAAACAGAATGTTGTTAACCTCTTCAGCTCAAATACAAAGACACTTAACTGGCTGTCTATTCTAAGGAAATGTGCCATGCAGAAACATATAGCACTGAGTTTACTGAGGCTGACCTAGAACGAACCCTTGACAGTAGAAAACCTTTGGCTGGGCAGTCAAATGACCTAAATCATCTTATGATGGCCACCACTGTATCTACGAAATCATCATTATGCTCTACTATAGAATAGAGTCATCATAAAAAGGGTTTGGTCATTTTCCTTTCTGGTCACCTCAAAGTCCAGACCTCAACCCCATCAAGCTAATTTGGGGCGTGTTGGTATGGTACATTCAAAGGAAAGCCTTGATTACATTATTGATGAAGTTCTAAGGAAATATATTGACACTATGCCAGAGAGATGTAATGCTGTGATTGTTGCAAAAGGTAGACATACCGATTATTAAAATAAGTGGAAAAAATAGTATGACTCAATTTCATATTTGTTGTGCTCAGAGCAACCATCATTATGAAATGACATCATGTTTTAAAGGCACAAAAAAAGGTAAATATTTTCAGATCTATGTGGTGTTATTAATTTTGGCCACCATTGCAAAAGTTTAAAGAGCCCCTATTTTCCTTTTCATGATTTTACATTTATTTTGGTGTGTAAGGTTGTTTTCACATATGTTGGTGCGCACCGTGGTGCGGCCTCAGAGCGCACCAAAATACATTGTATCATTTTTCAGTTAGTGCGGTCCGTGTTCACATATATATATTTTTTACTTTACTCGAAATGCCGCACCGTACACCATGTGACAACGGTCAGTGCTGTCATTGGTCTCTGACAGCTCTTACCGTCTCATGACCACCCCCACGTTTCCACGACAACCAGCCTGACAGGGATCAAGATGTGGAGATAAACAATGCACGTCTTTGCGAAGTTTCTTTGCTTTAACGCGAAATTGCGTAGCTGTTCTATTAAAGCCTTTCTCACGGAGCCGTTTGCTAAAAAGGCCGTAATGTCACACTTTGTGTGTGGAGGACAGCTATGCATTTATAAAATCATCAGCTCAAACGTAAAGGAGACAGCGAATCTCTCTGCAACGGACCAGGATTGGCTTGTTTGTTGTTAACCCACAATATAACACCCGGCTCACATCACAACGGAAGCCCAGTGGCTCAAACATGTGGAGAACTTCCTGTATTTGGTTCGGCCCGAGGTCCGGCAGTGTTCACACCACAGGTGGGTCGCCCCAGAGTTCGGCAACAGCCGCTCCGAGACCACCTGTTTAGAGCGGTCTCGGAGCGGCCGTTTAGTGCGCACCCGAGTGCGGCTGTTGTGTTCACACTGACCCAAACGCACCGTACTCGGAGCGACACGTCATTTGGGCCGACCTAAACAGTGTATATGTGAAAACACCCTAAGTGTGTGTTAGTACGTTAACGATCTGCAAAGACAAATGTTATCGTCTCCAACTGAAATATTTTTTCTTGGACTACAACGAACGCAAGAATTGTAGGCAACAGTTTACTTCCACAGCAAGTTAACAAAGACACAATGCATATTATCATAATTCCCATCTGGCTTCTGACTCATCTTGTAAGTAGCCTGTGTTTTCATATTTAAAGATGCTCTAAGCGAATTCATGCGTTTTAGACCATAAACATTTTTTTGTTACATACAGCAAACATCTCCTCACTATCTGCTTGCTGCCTGACCGCTGATCAAACTGTAAAAAACGCGACCTCTGTAGACAGCCCAGGCTCCACAAACTGCAATAAAAACACAGTGGTCAAACCTACCACCACAAAACATAAAGTGTTCCAGCCAATAAACGACAAGAAGGATTTGGGGGTGGGGGTTGGGCACGTTCATGAAAGCACGTAAGGGAGGGGGAGGAGTTAGCTACACTCCGTTTGTTTGAAAACAGCTCAAACATCAACAAAAAGTGACGCCACACAGATTCACTTAGAGCGCCTTTAATGAATTTACTACTAACTATTCAAACCACGAGTCAAACATGTGTTTTGAGTAGTTATCGACTGATACTGATTTTATATAACCAATACAGATACAATGTTTCCCACAGATTTTTTTTTTTTTTGATAATGTGGCACTGATAACGTCACATGCTAATTAGCATATTTGTGACGTCATCACGTCGTGTTTGCGGCTGGTCTAGTGTTGGTACTTAAAAATGACTCGATCGGTACTCGCTAAATTTTACGATCTCGTAAACCGAATTTTCTGTTACTTTTGTCATTATATGGATCCTAAATGCAGTTGCAATTAGAGACAATTTTTTACGTAGTGCGAGCATTTTCAAAACCCGTTGGTCATGCAGCGACATGCAGATTTGGATTTCTCTCTCTCTGCTTTTACAGAGATATGTGTATTTTCTAGGGCTGTCAATAGATTAAAAAAATTAATCTAGATTAATCGCATGATTTCATGAGTTAACTCGCGATTAATCGCAAATTAATCGCACATTTTTATCTGTTCTAAATTTACCTAAATGTAACACTTTTCAAGTTTTTAGTGCTCTAATCAACATGGATTTGGACAAATATATATGCTATATGCAAATGTATGTCTACAACAGCCTGTTTACATTTTCAACAGAACCATCAACCATAGTTTTTTATATGATTTTCCCTTTAGAAGACTTTGTTCTTTCTCCATTTCTGTTTGCTGCTGATCATTTGTGACCTGTGCTGGAAAATTGAGTTGGGATGAGCAAATTTTCAAAAATGAGTCATTTACAGTATATTTTAACATTCTCTATTAAAAAACTTTAAAACAATTGGAACAATTGTTGGAATCTGACAAAGCATGACAGAACTACACCTGTTTACGCAGAGCAAAATTAATATCAATATATGTTAAATATGTTTTTCATTTATTGTTTAATTTTGACATTGAGTCAGACCACTTTAAGATATTGTAGGCTAATGCAAGGGTTTAATATAATTATACACAAAAGATACTTTAGTTTTACTCAACAGTTAATCCAAACATTCACTTCAGATATAACAGATGATAGGTCATACCTGCATGAATTCTTGTCAAAACAGATATTTTTAAAACTGTAATTTTGTGTTAGATGTCTACATATATCGGGGTCGCGCACTCGCGCGTTTGTATGCATGCGTTTCAGACGTCTGCTTCAGACATCGCTTTTGAGTCTTGTCACTCTTAATAACTCTTTTAACATCAATCAGGACCCGAACTTTATCTCTCTTAATAATTATTTTAACATCAAGCAATTCCTGCAGTATATTTTCTATCATTTCTGAAAACGAAACCAAAAAGTGAATGATAACGCATCTTTGCTTTAGATTATGGATTTGGGACGGTACACCTCTCAGGAAACGTGGAGATAAAGATCATTTTAGATATTTAATGACCATTTACAGCATTGGATTCGCTAGATGAGAGCTTAATGTTCTTATTTTTATGAAAACCTCCGACTCATCTAGACAGCGCGGGTCACTTGCTGCGCCTCAATTCATCCAGCTGTGGGACAAACAGAAATTATGTGTTGCGTTGATCGTGCGTTAATAAAATTAGTGCCGTTAAAATGAATTTGCGTTAACGCGTTATTAACACGTTAATTTTGACAGCCCTAGTACTTTCTATGAGGACGTGCTCCGGTCAACAGCACGACGCGTCTTCACATTCACATCAAACAGCGCATTCAACACATATCCATCGCGGACAATTGCATCCTCATGCCAAAAGTTAATTATTTGCATGCGTTTTAAAGTTTTGACCGTTTAAACTTTATTTTTCCTCACAGCTGCTCTTGTCTGCGTACACCCGACGCGTGTGCCCACACACAGAAAGCCTGTCATCAGTGCACGTGAACAGAGCGATCTCTCCCTCACATCTTAAAGCTGCAGTATCCTAATTAATCTCTCAATAAAATAACTCTCTGCTCTTGACTGAAGAACTGTTGTACTTCATACGAATGCGTGTATATTTATAAATATACATACACAAATATAAATACACAAATATAAACTTAATACTGGTGGTAATGTCGTACATTTGTCCTACCTGTTGCAAAACTCCCTACTTTGCCTTCTACTATTAAATAGTATTTTGAAATCCTTACAGAAGCTCACTTAAGGGGCCAGTCACACCAAAAGCGCATTAAACGCTTGCAAACGCAAGGCGCGACGCACTGCCTTTTTTAAAAAAAGAGCAGTGCGGCGCGGCTTTTCATATTGCTAAGCAACCACCGAGTCAGCTGTCTTGTCAATCAAATATTGAAGCGTGAGCGCTCTTTTGCTGTTAACTGTCATATTAGCAGAAACTTTAAAAAGAGGACGCTTGCTCTGGCCTTGTTTGAGGGTGAGAGGTGCACAAACACGCAGGAGAGAGTGAGCGAGTGGAGTCCGGTTCATCAAAGCAGCTGTAAACTTCCCTCACCACAACGTAAGGCCCGCCTCTCCCCTCATTCGATTGGACAATGGAAGACGCGAATGACGTCAGGCACTTCTCCGCTCTCAGCGCTCCTTCAAAAACGCGTGCGCGGCAGGCGGCAGAAAACCGCAAGGCGCTCGGAGCGCATAAACAGCGCGCAAACGCGCCCTGCCTATAGAATATCATTCAAAAAAGGCGCCTGCAACTGCCATAAACGCTTTTGGTGTGACTGAGCCCTTAGTCTGGTTTTTACAGGCAGTATCACATATTTTAAAACTACACACATTTCCATACAGGTTGCCAAGCACCTCACACAACTCTTCCCCAGAGAATCTACAATATGAATTGATGATTGTTTTTTTTAACTGGAAGACAGCCAGAGCAGCCATACTGAGCATTGGATTGTCCCCTATTCATAGTAATAGCAGTGCCACATATTGTTATGTCCAATTTTGTGATTAAAATCAATAGCCTTATTCACAAACTCTCCTAACCGCTTAAGATCTGCTACCAACTTAAATGTAGAGAAAAGTTATATATAAAAATTTTAAATGAATTTCCCCAAAACTAGAAGCTGTGTACTCTCGGCTGACATCAAAACTGTAGGGCTACCAGGTCTGAACACTCCAACCTGGCAGTTTGGGGATCTGTTCGCTGGGCTAATGACAAATGGGGGGAGTGTTTGGTAAGCCTGTTCAAAAATAAACATCATTTTGCTAATTTATTTGGAGGAACAAAAATTAAACCTTCAGCTTTAAGTAGGGCTGACGATATTGACCTAAATATATATCTCTGTAATTCTAGGAAGAATGCTGATATAAATGTTTACATGCAAGTCAAAGCCTTATGTGAGAAATCAAATCACTTTTATTAAAACAACGTACAATGAAAATAAAATTCAAAGGGTATTCAATTCATTGAAATGGGTGTTCACTTGTGAAAATTTACAGCAGCACAACATCGCACGTATGACCTCAGTGTACCTTTCTGGCAGAGCTTCCGTTGCAAAGAATATACCAATATAGGCAGGCGGCATTATCTCATCCCATTTCCTGCTGTGGAAAAAAGTCGATACACTACCAAAACTTGATACACACCCAGCCCTAGCTCTAAGTAAGTTTGAGGCCGTTTACACTTGGCATTAACATGCGTTTTCATCGATCGGATCACAAGTGGATGACGTTAATACCAGGTGTAAACGGTGTTCAAAACGTTTTGATCTCGTCCACTTTTGACCACTTTCAACTACATTCAGAGGTAGTCAAAACCCCTTTCGATCGGATTGCTTTTGTAGCGTAAACGCACATGTGGTTGAATTTGTTCGAACAGCCACACGCGACCGCCTTCTCTCCGCCCATTTATCTAATCTGAGGTACTGAACACAATCTTTTACGTCTTTTTGACTTCTGGCATGAACACGCAGTGTACAGCGCTATTTTAGCCTTTCATTGATAAAACTAAAGCGGCTGATCTCCGCGGTTTCATTTTGCAAGTGTGTGAAAGTTGTGCGATCCTATTTCATCAATTGAGCTGAAAATTCTGAAAAAGCTTTAACATATACACGTACAAAACACTATGCCGCATGTTTACTAACTACAAAAGCAGCATACTCTGACATAATATTAGTTTGCGTCCATATAAACTCATCATTACTCCCGCTCACGTTTTAATGACAGCAGAGAGACTCACTCACCGTCTTAACAGACCACCCCCTCAAAGTTTTCAGGACAGAAGCGGTCGAAAGTGGACAAAAGAGACGATTAAAATACCAGCTGTAAATGTGATGTGTTTGTGATCCAATCGATGAAAACACATCTTAAAGGTGCAATTTTTAAAATATTTTCAGTAAAATATCCAAAAACCACTAGGCCAGTGTTATATATTTTGTCCAACTGATTACTATCAATATCTCTAATGTTTTCAACTACATGTAAACCGTGAGAAAATTGCCATTCTAAACAGTGAGACGGGGCAGTGCAGTCTCCTTTCAATGACATTAATATCCACGTGACCCTTTGTTACCGCCTTTACTGACGTAAAAAGCACATGACAACAGTGTCGTGGACAAATGCGGAAGTATGCAGTACGAGTCAACCAAACTACCCAAGAAGGGTTTGGAACAAGATGAGAGAAAGAATGAGGATCAATATCGATGTTGCATTATCTGGATGGAGAGTTTCGCAACAACATTTAACTAGACAGTTTTTTTGTGTTTTACGTTACAGGTGAGTTGTTTTGATTCGTAACCCTTCAAAAATCGTATGCTATTATAGCGATCACAAGATTAGTGTGTAGACTGTAATCAGTGCATCTTTCCGCGGACAATATAATGCACATCAAGAGGTATTGTACAGCAATATAAATGGTCATTTTAAGACACTTACTAATAGAGTAGTTTGGTAATTTACAGTCTATCATAATGTTACATTATAACCTCACAATAAGATTTGTACTGTCAATACATTATGTGAAAAATCATTGTAGATTGTAAGTTTGAACACTTAATTATGTGCTCTGTTAACACACCATCGAATTTGGACTAATACTGTAACATCTATGACTAACAATTTGAACATTAAATATAACCTTACACCATGAAATAAAACGATGTCATCAAACGCAACATTTATAAGACTCGATTACCTTATCCGTCAACGTGATTTCTCGTTCGCGTCTGTTTAATGGCCATCAGCGGTTGAGTTAAAGACTACAAATCCCATAATTCCACGCTGCTTTAGAGCGTCATTAATCTACAACATTTGTTTTTATTGCCGTTTTGGCATCATCTAGTGGCGAATTATACATATTCCACCTTTAATACCAAGTGTAAACAGCCCCTTTGACACTTTTCTCGGGAATGTGATGTCTAGAGCAGAGGTTCCCAACTCCAGTCCACAGGCCCCCCTCCCAGAATGTATAAGATGTCTCCATAAATAACACTTGATTCAGTTCATCAGCTTGTTAGTGTGTTAATTAAGGAAACGTTTCAAACATTCCGGAGGAGCCTGATGAGTCGAATCAGGTGTTTCATATAAGGAGACATCTAAGGGCGCACTCACCCTATCCAAACCAAACCGCGCCTGGGTGCGTTTGACCCCCAAAGCCTGGTTCGTTTGACTAATGTGATCGTTCTGTACCGCGTTTTTTACCGGTTTGGTTAACTGCGCCCTGGCCGGCTTGCAGAGGTGGGCTCGAGCGCGGTTTACTTGGGCTCAGAACCCGCAGTGTGATCGGAAATCTCGCCACAACTTAGTTCAAAAGGAGACGCCAATTGCGCAACCACCCACCTTCATCTGCCTTCATCAATTCCAGTCAAGTCAACATCCAAGAACTAACAGGGGTGAAGTTGTTCCTGTACTCAGTGTTGTTTGCAAAGCTACACATGTATCACAAAATAACCATAATTCAGACTCATGAGAGAACATGTCATTCAGCTTTGAATTGAACTACACAACGTCTATCTATGTGCATGATATTGTGTATTCTCTAAAAATACATTAATCAGCCTTAAGGGTTAATGCCATAGTTCAGGCCAGTCATGAACCAGTCTCCTCTGCTTATGTCAACACAGACTGATACTCTTGTTAAGCGACAGATGTGGTCTCCTTGGAAACAGAGGCAGACCAACATAAAGAATAAGTATCTCACAAAGCCCTTAACGCTGGACCCTGTGCTGTTAGTGGCCTATTCATTCTCTGACACTTCAGTGCTTCAACAGATCAACGGCAGGACAACGTGAATAGACAACTGTACTACAGAGTAAAACTAAACACAGCTAATGTGTTCCTGTAGCTCTATTAGTGTTACATTAGCTTTCAAAGGTTGTAGGTTCGATGCCCAGTAAGTGTTTACTTTATGCATAAATTTGATCAAATCAGTCAAGTGTATTTTTGTGAATGTGTATGGCAATGCTTTGGTAGACTTTATGTCCAAAGCACAAATTTTGATCAACAAGTTAACTTTTGCAGCACTGTGATTTATTAAAACGGTTTGTTGACATTCATAGCTACTTCCTGTATTTTGCACTTGACAACATTACTAGAGTTCAGTAGGGCAAACATGACACCAAATTGCACTTAATAACGCAATAAACCCTTTTCGAATAGGTAGAAGGTTGCTTGTAAGTGTTACGTTAATAGTTTATCTAATCATCAGAGCTGTAGAGGGACTAGTGTTAAATAACAAAACACACAGGGTCGACTGTTAGCATTGGGTCGATCTATCAGCATGTTAACATCTCTGTCAATTGTGTATAATAAAAAACGAAATCAATTAGCTAAAACCTATGTTTAGCGTAAAATGTTTCGGCTCATTCACCTAGGGATGATCTAATTGTGGTATAACTACTTAATTCCATGTGTAAAAACATTAGCTAATGCTAGATTTTATTTGACATGTTAGCTTGACATCTGACTGACACAACCACACTAACTTCCGAAACTATTGACTGTCATTAGAGATGAAATCACTCTGGATATGCTTTTCGCGTCGTTTCCTTCCCTATGTTTCTGTGATCAAATAAAGATTTATTTATAAATAAACCTATAAGCTTTACATCAAAAAATGCTCCGCTAAGCTTCGGTGTAAACGAGAGATCAACTACAAGAGCCATTCTAGGCCTCAAATATCATTGGATCCTGACTAAACTGCACCATATTCGAGCACCAATGTACCCTGAATAGCCCAGCATGCCCCCGCAGGTGCTCACCTCTCCGTTCATGCTGGGGATGGTGTTGGGGTCTCCGTGAGCGACTCCGGTGGAGGGTGTTGGCGGAGCTCCGGCCTTCCCTGCGCCGCCGCCCCGCTTATTCTTCCTGCGTTTCGCTCCGCGTTTAGCGTCCGTGGGACTCATTTTAACTCCGCGAAATACACAGACAACGTCCCGATCAGAAAAAGCGGGCTCTCGGGTGCAATGCCAGGCTCTGGCGCTGCGGTTACAGGCGAAATTCAGCTGAATTTTAGATATAATCTAAGAGGCTGCCTACTTGCTCACTGTATAGCAGACTTGAAATTCCAATATGGCCGACTCGACACGAATTGGCCAATGGGGTTTACGTCATGACGCAATAGTGTACGTTACGCTATGGGTTTATGGGAAATTGAGTTTTACAATAAACCATCCACGTAGTTAGTTTATCTAAACGTCATTCCAGCATCTATGGCTACTATTGTAAATCTATATCATTCATTGTATCACAAGTTGATCCATACACACGTTGGTAGGGCCATGTTGGCATCTCCAATTCACATAGACTGCATGTTTTGGCCTGTGGGAGGAAATCGGAGTGCAAACTACACACAGAAATTCAGGGCTTCTGTGGGCTCGAACCAGGTACCTTCGTGAGGCAACAGTGCTACCCACTGAGGCGCATCTACTACATGTACGTAGTCCATTACTTATTTAAAGATAAATCTCAATCAAAATATATTTTTTTGCGATTGGAACACCAATGTAGCTTGTGGTAGCTAGCTGTAACTTAATGAAGTGAACTAAACGGGAATTTTAAATAATGTTGAGTAGCCACATACACATTTTTAATGGTGTCTGTGTTATGCTATATGTTTTTTTTGTAATTGGTTAGATTGGAATTTATGCCACTGTAGTATCGCTCTTTTGCCATCAGATGGCGACATCACATCGCAGCTTTTTGATCTAACAAAAACAAGCTATTTGTTCAGTTCATATAGCGTTTACTTAAAGGGCACATACCATGAAAATTTGACTTTTTCTATGTTTAATTGCTATTATTGGTTCCCCAGTGCTTTTATCAACTTAGAAAATGTGAATAAGACACAGTAACTTAGTTGTGGTAAACAATTCTCCACAAGCATGTGAAAATGCGTCAAATAGAGCCGCCATCTTGAAACAGGGGAGCCCCGCATCAGCGTCATTGTAGGCAATGGTGTAACGGAAATAAAATTACCATAAATTGTCATGAATGCGATTTTCTTGGTTTTCTTTTGGTTTGTTTCAAGAGTCAGATATGTATTTAGCATTGAGTCCAGAAAAAAATTGAAGTTTTGATATTATGAAAACTTTTTTAACTATAATGCATAGTGCTAGTAGGCCTAACATCCATACACAGCACAAAAGTCCGGCATCGTCCATGAATTCGGAGTACAGGCGGAGATAGTAGTATTACCTAGCTACTTCTATGACAAGACCCCTGTTCTAAGATGGCAGCGGTTTTGACGCATGCTTAGATCCGCAAGGTGACATCTAGTGGTGAAAAAATAGGTAATTTAAATTTGGCTCTCCTGGTGTTGTCAGAAGTGGATAATACCGCCTCTTAATCTGCACTATCCAATCACGCCACTGCCATTTAGTGCAAAGATCAGCTCATTTGCATGTTAAAGGACACACCCAAAATGGCACATTTTTGCACACACCTACAAAGTGACAATTTTAACATGCTATAATAAATTATCTATATGATATTTTAAGCTAAACTTCACATATGTACTCTGGGGACACCATAGATTTATTCAAGATCTTAAAAAAAGTCTTGTGAAATGTCCCCTTTAAAATATTTTTGTAATGTAGAAGAAGCCTGAGAAAACAATAAGACAATGTTAAACAACAAGACAAGTTTATTGCATTTCCTTTTGATTATTGTAATGGTAAAGAACACTAGAAAATCACATTAAAACATGAAATGTAGCCTGTCAGAAACATCACTATAGATATCCACATTGACACGGCGCAAAAATAGTCAATACATGTCAAAACCTTTGCAGATCAGTGCATTTACCTCTTTGTAGGTGGATTGTTTTGTATGCATTACATATTTTGGGAAACTGGAGAGTATTGAGATTACAGAATACAGAACTACATGAAGCAATTGGTGACTATGCAAAACAGATTGTAATCAAATACAGTCACTAATGTGTCTGCTGGCTCTATAATGACAGAGAAAATACGATTTCTAATCTTATTTCTAATCTGTACAAATAAATTAGCCAAAAAAAAAAAAAACCCTAACAATACCTACAAAATTCTTGCTTTGCTGGCTCTTATAAAGGCAACTCTACTGCAAATTACTCCAAAACACAGTAGTGTGGGCACACCCTCTAGAAAACACACAAGTAGCCCTACACCCAATAAAAGAGGGTTGCTTTTCTTCTGTGTCGAGTAAAAAAGTCAAGCAGTCTATTATCAAACATACACTCAAAGAAATGAGAACAAACTTCAAGTTTCAGCAGGACAAGTTTCAAAAACTTTGTACAGTAGCATCTTTAAATCCAGCAGTGACCACCCGAACTCATTAGATATTTATAACTGAAACATGAGCTGCTTACAGATGTGAGGGACTACAAAGCTGAATGAGCATTTCAATGCACCTACTGTTTATACAATCAATCACAAAGATTTGGGTACTGAGATCAGATGCCACGGATAAGGGTGCCAAACAGCAAGCAGAAAGCATAAACATTACAGAGTCTGAAGGAGGAGACAAGTAGTTACCACTATACTAAACAGTTATGACCATACTATTTTAAGTAGTTGCAATGTTGTCATTCATTGATTCATTTAGTTATGTATACATTATGTGTAAATTGGGATGTGTTGCCTTCCTAATATTTGTTACATTGTTATATGAATGTGTCAGTATGTTATTCTTCCTTTGGAAAGCCCTTGCTGGTTTCTGCTTCAGCGTTGCACTGGTTGGAAGAGGGAGAAGGGGAGGTGATGGGAGATGGGGGTAGAGGTGGGGCAGAGGAAGGGAACGGCAGAGATTGAACTGATGGTGCAGATGGTGCATTAGGGGTTGTTGAGGCTAAAGGCTCTACGGGAGCAGCACTTATCGAGTCCTCCGATTGGCCAGACGACCCTTCCTTGTAGGACCATATTCTCTCTGGGTGGGCGGAGGAGGGGCTCTTTCCTGTAGGGGAAGTGCGGCCAGGACGTCTGCGAGTAAGCTGGATAGTTTCCTTATCTAGAGCTGTGTTCTAAAGGAGAGAGACATTTTTGTGTCAATGTTTACGTGTTCACTGATGTGCAACAGCACACAAGATGGAAAGGAAAATGAGAAGTGATTGAGATCAAATTAAAAGGAACGGTTCACTCAAAACTGAAATGCCATCATATACTCATCCTCATGTTGTTCCTAAATAAATAAATTATATATATATATATATCAACCCATTCTCACCAAAAAGCGTACAAATGACACGCAGTGTGATTATCGTGCAATAGATACGCCAAATTCCGATTGTGCGTGCATATGATACGCCAGTCCTTCCCATTCACTTATATGGCGAATTGTTTCGTGTCGTTTTATTTATTGTTTTCTCATTTGTTTTCTGTTTTTTACCATTTTCGCTTGGGTTTAGGGTTAGAACAACTTTTTGTTATATAAAAATGACATCCTAACCCAAAACACCCCAACTCCAAGCAATATAGACAAAAACATAGAGAAACCTGTAGCCTATATTAAATAACCTGCTTAAACAAATCTGAAATCTAAACCTAAACCCAAGCGAAAATGGTTTAAAAAACAGAAAACAAATGAGAAAACAATAAATAAAACGACACGAAACGATTCGCCATACAAGTGAATGGGAAGGACTGGCACATCACATGCACGCAAAATCGGAATCTAGCGCATCCACTGCACGACAATCACACTGCGCGTCATTTGTATGCATCCTGGTGAAAACGGGTATATATATTATATATATTAATAATCTTATAGCTCAAAAGCTCCGTTGTTCAACAACTTTAATTTTCATTAAAAATGTGCCATAATATTCCTCAAAAGTTCACATTTACTGTCACATAGAAAAACAAACGTTAGTTTAAAACAACATGAAAACGAATAATTAATGACAGAATTGTTATGTCAGTTTGTGTGAACTACCCCTTTAAAATCAGAGAGGTGGAAAGAGATAAATTCAGCCTTTAGTTTTAAAGATTCAATAATGCAGCATTCCGGTTTTTCCCATTGGTGTATGAAAATGTGCTCATACTAAGCTGATACAAAACAGTAGGCTATGTATGACCTGATTTGACTGAAAAGCCAATAGTATTGATCACCTTCAAGGTAGAAAAACACCACAGCAGTTAAAGAGACACTTTTACGGACACAGAAAAAGGTAGAAAGTGAGAGGAACACCACTAAAGAATAAAAGAAAGGCAAGACTTCAGTTTGAGTTCAAATTCATTTGATAGTGTGGTTTTCTCTTTGGGTCAGATTAGTGTCTTCTGTGGTATTGTTGTCACTTTCTTCCGCTTCTGCTGAAAGAGTGTATGTGTGTAGAGACAGAGGCGGGGAGGGAGTAGCATAGCAGTTAGTGTTAGTACATACCATTGCCTTGGAGCTAGTCAGAGGATAGCAATGCCACGGGAAGAGCAGAAGCAGAGGACAGAGACTAGTCTTACTCACAGAGGACATACAGCACAAATTTATACACAACGATCTAACATAAGAACGTCTAATAATCGAGCTAAAGGACATTTTACAGACTACATAAATACCAGGATCCGGTCCTAAATCAGGACACTTTTGATGTAAGAAGGAAATATTATGTCATTATATACTCCTCCTTGTGTTATTCCAAACCCATATTCAGTTTTTATTTTTGTCTTTAGAGAAGTCAAGCTGAATGAAAAGCACCATAAGAGTAGCCCATGTGACTCATATGCTATTACAGTCTTTTAAAGCCACACTATATGTGTGAAAATTACTAAAAGTAGTTTTTACTGTAATTTAAACCTTTAGGGGGGTTAAATGTGTCTCCTTTTTAATCTTACAGAATTGTTAAAGCAACACTATGTAGTTTCCATGTAAAAATGACTTACAGCTCCCCCATGTGGTTGAAAAGCGCAACAGTGCCTGGTATCAGACACTCTTCTGCAGGCAGGGGGAGGGGCGGGGCTGTGTTTCCTACCCTCCACCGCCACTTTCAGAGTGTGCTTGTAGCAGCTAGGAGGCTGCTCAGGTTGCAGCAGCAGTACAATTTGTCCAGTTAAAAGTTGTTCTATCACTGAAATAATTTTAGAGACATTATTTAAAGGTAAAAAAACTACATAGTGTTGCTTAAACTGTGGGCAAGGATTTCAGCACAAAATCTTTTTCACTGTTCTACTAAAGAGAAGATAGCCCATGGGTGAGTTAAATATGACAAAGGTTATTTTTCTGGTGAACTAACCCTTTAACATTCAATGCAGTTCCCCAGTAAAATATTGTGACTATGGCATTTCACATCATAATGCTTGATTATTAGAAACAAGAATTAAGGATGTTATCTTATTGATGTGCCATCAGTGTCATAATTCACTGAAAACCCTAATAAGTTGACTGAACTCATTGTAATGAGTAAACTCGTTGCCTCAATTAAATTAAGTAATGGGTCTCCCAAAAACTTATTTATTTATTTAAGTTCACTTAACTTGGTGGATAGGCTGAACTTAAAATTTTAAGTTCACCAAACTTTTAGCACTGAAAACCCTAATAAGTTGACAAATTACAAAGTGTAAAACTCTAAGAAATGTTATTATCAACTGGTTTACATGTCCTATTAGTTGTTATTCTTGGACCAAAGATAAATCATTCAAAATTTTCATGCGCAAGGCCTTATGGGTATTCCTCACAGCATTTTGAATTGAAATCTAAAGTGAATTGCACTTGATTTTTTAAGTTTATGGTTTATGTAATCTAATAACAAAGATAGTTAAAGGTATAGCGGAAGATTTTCCCGATTTTTTGAAAAGAACCACCCCTCCACTTTAAAAAAAAAAATTCACATGCGCAACACTCAACCTGCTCCAGAGAGGGAACGCCTAAACAAGAGAGAGAGCATGCAGGAGCCTAGTTCTTCTTTTTGCTCTGTTCACCGTGACTGCGCGGTTCGTGACTTATGCCAGGGCAACGCTAATCATAGCTTAAATCAACTTTTACTAGCAGTGATTTTAAATGGATTTCTCCAAATAGCATGGCAAACTTTACCTGTCGAGTAGCAACTTTGCGTGGAAAGCCCAACCTGTGCTTTTAGCGCACGCCAGCGTGTGAAATAGTCTCCCAAAAACACTCTGATCTTGTTTCTTTCTTCAGAGGCTTTTCTCTTCTTGTCATACAATTCGTAGACACTTTTTCTCTTGCGAACCTCAGACATTTTGAAAAAACACGCTGAGAATGCGAGCTTCAATGAATGGTTGAAATCGTAGCCCACCACACATATACACCTGAAAGTGCGCTAGTGCAGAAAGTGAACCTATCGACGAGCACGTCCGACGGCCTTACGTCAACATATCATCAGAATGATTGACAACTGGGATGACCAATAGTCTAGATGATCCACCCGGAAAAAGAGAATCTTTCGCTATACCTTTAAGTTAGGGATCCAAACTGCAAAATGTAAGTCATGATTGCTTGTCTTTTAGTACAAACAGCATTAGGGCTTTCAGTGTTCATTTGAATGTAAAAAAGTGATTTTTTATTACCAAACTTTTTTGTCAGCTGAACCCCCTTGATCGAAATTGCAATACATGTTTACATTCATTTTGTATCCATTTTAAATTTTCTTTCACTAGTATTTTACATAAGTTAGTGTTATTATTACCTGTTACTTCTGGTAGTTTTCTTTTATGAAAAGTATTTGTCCATTTTGTTCTCATTTTGTATATATTGTAATGTTGTGTAATGGTCACATGAACAAATATTTTTTTTAAATATAAATAATTTAAATAATTTTCTTTTACATTTTATATTTTTATATTTACATTTTATATTTAAATTAACTGTTTTATTCAACTCACAAACCCCATGTAATTCCCCCACAAACCACCAGGGGTTGCAAACCGCAATTTAAATCCTGCTTTATGCCTTTTTATTGCTTGACAGCTACCATGGTCACTATAGGCTAAAAGCATACACGCTTGCTTAAAAATCACAGAATTTTGATTTTGGGTGAGCTAGCCCTTAAATTATGATCTATAGTCTTAAATCGGTGAAGCAAAGGGAGTTGGCAAAAATGACTAAAAACCATCAAGACCAGTGGCGGCCAGTGACTTCCTTTTCAAGGGTGCCAGTGCGAAGCTCATCACTACATGTATGTAGCCCGTCATGTGTGTGATCGACATTTTAAAATATGTTTTTGGCGCGTCATGTAAACTACGAACCTGCTGCAGACACTTCGAAGGGGTTCATGATAAAAGTGATGCACACGTTTGCCTGATACTCGTTTAATCTCATGTGTAATCAAAGTTTAGTGTTAAATTAGTGTATTGCAAGTATTTTGTGAACGTTAACGCCTCTCCTATCATAAACCCTTTCGAAGCGTGTGCAGCGCACATTTTTGACCAGACACATGATGCATATGGTTTATGATGCACCAACCACATATTTTGAATTTGCGCCCCTCGGAAGAGAAGTCACTGGCCGCCACTGATCAAGACCTTATTAGATACAAATACTGGCAGCAAAAACAAATACATAAAAAACTAAAATGTCTTTTTAAATCCTTATGTATTTCATCCAAGGCAATTTTTGTGCACAATTACGCATCTCTCTATCTCTGTCATTTAGGCCTGGTTTCGCAGACAATGCTTAGCTAAAATCAGGACTAGGCCTTAGTTAAATTAAGATGTTAAAATCTTTTATAAACATGCCTTAGAAAAAGACATTACTGGTGTGTACAGTATCTTGATCCAAATCAATGGCAAATTTTAAGATCTGTCAGTATAAATTATCTTCAGTTGAGAAAGCTTAAAGATGTGTATTAGTCTAAAGACTAGCCTTAAGCCTTGTCTGTGTAACCAGGGGTTGGCGTTCATTCCAATTGAGTTGTCAATGGTCACAGTTTTTAAGGACACTGGCAGTACTATCTCTGGATTACATGACAGAAAAAGAGAGAGGCCATCACATTGCAGTGTTATTATCGGTCAGTAATGCATGCACGCCAATACAAACCTTTCAGCTAGAGCACAAACAGAAACGATATACAATGCAGTGCAACGAAATCAATGCACATATTAATAAAGTATCTGAAAGAGCCACTGTGAACATGTGGAATGTAAAGATGTGAGGATAGACTGGAATTAGAAAGCAAGTCCTGAAATGATTAATTAAAACAAGCCCTGTGAGGATCTACAGACTGTCTGATTAAGACCAGATTTCAGTCAGACTAAAGTGTTTTAGTATAGAGTCATACAGAAGTGCAGCCTTATTAAAAATAGCTTTAGATTTGGAGTCAAATACCCAATATCCAGTGGCAGACATCACTTCGGGTCTCGGGAGAGCAAGGAAGGGGTGTACTGTAGATACAGCCCTGCCTTTACAGTTCAAACTGTCAAATGAGATTAGCATCAATACACATTCAGGCAGAGTCCCCACTGCTGCTTTTTCAAATTTTTCAAAATTACTTTAATAAAAGTCTTTTGTTAAGAAATCATAATGTGCTTTAAGGGAAAGTGAGGAGGCACAAGTAAGGCCCAATCCCATTTCTATTTTATGTTCCTTCGCCTACACCTTCGTTTAACCCTTCCCCTTAAAACAGTATGGCGAGGAGGGGGTGATAATATTCCCCTAAGAAATCAGAAACCACCACACCAAACGTGCGTTACAAGCAAATTCCCTGCCACTGGACTTTTAATTTCTATGCTGTGAGATTTGGAAAACATGTCGTGGGACATATTAGGAATTGCAATCGGTTAATTTTGTAACGTTAGCAAACGTACTTATTTTTGCATGCAAAATGACCATAAATATGAACACAAGATTAATATGACATAAAAACAATAATTTTGGTGCATTAAAATCGTATTTACAGGTCTCCTTGTTGGCTTGTGCAGCCATGTTGTCGCTGTAGCTGATGAATGCAGGGATTCATTTCTGAAGTGAGGTCCTGAAAAATTATGACTCAACTTGTATACTTAAATGTTCTGATTTCTTTGTATGAATTCAATATTTGGTTTGATGGCTACATCTGGTGAAACTTTTGTGTCAATAGCCCACTTAAAAATCCCCTTACTGATAAAAATGCTGATGTGTCAAATACTTATTTTCGCCGCTGTATATATTATTACGAAGAGTTCTACCTTAGTCAGGCGCTGTTCCACAGCCAATGAAACGGCCAATGTGCACTTTTCTTTAAGGTCCTTTCTAATTTCATAGATCTGGCATGTTTTGTGCTGTGCTTGCTTACAATACAATAATCCCTAATGCTCTCTATGAGATTTGCCAGTTATGTAAGTCTTGAGTGCAAGGGGCACAAACTGATTGATTTTCACTTCATTTTAGCAGCTGTCTATTTCAGTGACTATTATGCGTCACTGCTGCTATGCGCAGAATTGTGTGTAATCCAAGTAATAATCAGTATGGACCAAGAGGATGATGATGGTCATTTTTTTAAGCATAGTTGTAGTTGTGTGTGTGTGTGTGTGTGTGTGTGTGTGTGTGTGTGTGTGTGTGTGTGTGTGTGTGTGTGTGTGCATGCTCACCATAATCACAGAGACTCCAGGTGTCGTGTTGCTCTGTTTCTGCACAGAGTTAAAGTGCGTTTTGAGTTTACCTGCCACCTCCAACTTCATATTGTTTTCCATTGCAGCATCCTCCTGTTGGTTATTATTACAGTGCATTAGGATATGCTAATCCATTGGGGAGTAATACAACTGTACGCCCACCAGGGAGGGAAGAATAAATTGTGGGTTTCGTTTCGAAATATAATTTCAATTCTAAGGAAGATTTGAAACTTACATATATATTCAGATACAATAATGTTTTACAATTGATTAAAATAATTGTGAAATTATTGGTAATAGAAAATATTACCTAAAATACAGTTTAATATGAGATTTTAATGAATATAATTTCTACACTGTAGTGTAGAATTTGAATGACTTCATGTATGTTTCACACGTACAACAGTAAACTCAAACACATACACACACACGTTTGTACATCGTTGTGAGGACATTCATAGATGTAATGCAATCCCCTAACCCCAATCATCATAACTAAACACCTAACCCCAACCCTAAACCTGCGTCTTAATCGAGGGGCAACCTTCCGATCTGTCTGATGAAGCCAATATGGAAGTGATTTAAACTGCAATTCATTGACTGGCCACTAGAGGTTGGCTCCAAAAGGGAGTAAATTCCCATAGACCACCATGTTAAAATGCCCAACTTTACAGTAGAAAATAATATGTTTACAGCCTGGTACAAAAAGTGTTTTTGGTCAATATAGCTAATTTTGCCCTTCATGACAACTGTGAGGGGGGTGAATTTTTATATTTTTATATTAAGCTTTAAAGATCTGCATAATTAGGGCGTGGTCACTTGATTGATGGGTGAACTGCCACTGCTTTCACTAGAATCGAGCAAGGTGGGCGTGGTTTCAGCAACCAGCCACCTCAACTTCACCCACATACCGCCTCTTTTTACCCATTTTCGAATATCCGCTAGTAACACGTGGCCAACATTACGATGGCAGGCACCGCCTACTTTAAGCTTCAAAAAAGCTCTCTACAAACCTATGGGTGACGTCACGGACAATACGTCCATATTTGTTTACAGTCTATGGTCTTAACCCTCGAACAGCCCTTTAAAGGGATGCCGAAAAGTGAGGACCTGTCAAAATGTCCTCACTTCACTCTATTTGTCCTCATTCCAATAGTCTTACAAAATATTAGTTCTCACAAAGATAGCTGTAAAACTACACACACACACACAAACAAACGTATTACCGTGACCCAAGGATGACAGAGAACATCTTCAGCTGTGTATCTGGCCTCCACATTCACCCGTAGCATAAAACCAATAAGCTCCTGTAGGAACACAGAATCATTAGATGTTTCAAGTGTACACTTAAAGCATGTACAGAAAAGAACATGGGGAAAATAAAACAACTGGAGGTTAATAGATTTACAATAATTAATGCATGTTAATATGTAAAAAAGTGCAATGTAATTTGGTACCATTTTTTATTATTAAGTATGGTAAAATATTTTTATATTAAAAGGGACATTTCATAATTTTTTTTAAGATGTCAAATAAATCTTTGGTGTCCCTAGAGTACGTATGTGAAGTTCTAGCTCAAAATACCATATAGATCATTTATTATAGCATGTTAAAATTGCCACTTTGTAGTTGGAGCAAAAATGTGCAATTATGCAAATGAGCTGATCTCTGCACTAAATGGCAGTGCCATGGTTGGATAGTGCAGATTAAGGGGCGGTATTATCCCCTTCTTACATCACAAGGGGAGCCAAATTTCAATGACCTATTTTTTACAGGCTTGCAGAGAATGGTTTACCAAAACTAAGTTACTGGGTTGATCTTTTTCAAATTTTCTAGGTTGATAGAAGCAATGAGGACCCAATTATAGCACTTAAACATGAAAAAGACAGATTTTCATGATATGTCCCCTTTAAATGTGACACAAAGTCACATTAATTTCAATTCATACATTTTTTTAAACAACACACAGATGACCATATGGAAAATGTGTAGGGAAACTTGATCCAATTTCGCGACAATCTGGCAAGATTTATATAAGTGCCAAATTTGTCTTTTAATATCATAAGTTTGCAGAATATTCTCTGGTCTTTATTATTTTGCGAGGCAGCACTGAGAAAGATTTTGGAAACCACACACGCAGATCCAGACACACTGGATGTGATGGCGTATGAGAGGGGGAGGATGTGAATAAGATGATGGAGTGAGTAGGATGAAAGAGTGTAGGATGCAGTCAGTAAGAGAGAAACAAAGGATGGGGAGATAAATGAGTGAGCGAAAGGGTGTCCATCTGCTTACAGATGACTTTTGTGTGCGTGGATGATGTGTGTTGACTACCCACTTTAGCGGAATCAGTGATATTGTCCCAGAAGGGTGAAGGGAACTCTAAACGCCCCAACAGGATCTGATCAAAGAGGTCCTCCTGAAGATTATTCTCACTAGAAAATCAAACACAGTACATAGAGATGGTAGCACACATTCAGTATATGCATCACAAAAGCTGCCATGATACAAACATTAGAGACTGAGCAGGTTTTATCGTGTGGTACCTGCGGAAAGGTGGGAAGCCACACAGTAGGATGTAGGTAATCACACCAGCTGCCCAGATGTCCACCTTTAACCCATAGCTGGAGCAATGGACGAACAGACACAACAGTTATTCTCGCATAATTTCTGTGTGTGTATCTTTTTTGTTTTGGTCTGAAAAAACAATTTTCTTACCCTGACTCTGATATGATTTCTGGGGCGACGTAAGTGGGTGTTCCACAAACAGTGTACAGTGGTCCTTCTACCACAGTGGCCAAGCCAAAATCACCCAACTTTAGAGACTTTGTACCATCTGGGTACTCGCACACCTTAAAAAGAAGAGGGAGTATTCAGCAAGCTTCTCATTTTCCCTGACTTGCGTAATTTTTTTAAAAGTACGAAGTACAACATGTTATCGATATCTGATATATATCAACTGGTACGACAGTGTGTGTTGGTGTGTACACACTAGTTTATATATAAAGCAGGGTTTCCCGCAGAAAATGTGTTAGTTAAAGGTAGGGTAACACATTTTGAAAAATGCTAACGGTAGCCGCCTATCAATGAAATCCCGATCCCACCCTCAAGTCAAACCGCCATCCAAAGTCACGCCTCTTCCAAAACACATGAACACGCACAGATCAGACGGTCACATCTCATGTCTGATTCAGCAGTGAGAAAACTTTGCAGTACAAAGTCGAATAACACTGCCAAAATAACCAAACAACTGGTTTACATCAGAATTAGTTTAAGCACACGTTTGGTTGTGTAGACGTAGTAACTATATCGTTACGCTAATCCGTAAACGAACACAAATTTCATAAGCAACACAATGTTTCATCAAAGTAGAATATCTGAATCCATCTCAATACAAACATATCGCGTACCTACCCTACCAAAATAAACTGTGCAACGACTCTTTCAGACCCTTTGCGTCCTGCAGCTGTTTGCATCTCGTGGTAAAGCAGTAAAGTTACTGATGTTCATTTGGGGTTTTGCTCTTGCTGATCCAGTTAGTTTTTGCTGTTGTTGTTATAAAAGATGCCTTTAGTTTTGTGCCTCCTGTGTAGGTTGTCAATTTAGCAGAAAAGTTTGCTGTTCTCACTGTTTACAGGCAGGAGGTGAGCGCACGTGAACGCGCCGATGACGTATGGTGTCTGCGTGGACTCGCTGCGCGGTGGGCATTCAAATTATGCTTACGTATGAGGGACAAAAATGGAAACGTCCGTTCCGACCGAAATCTATGATTTGCTGAACATTTTTTGGTCCTACGCCTTTCACAGATGACATAAATTTCTACAAATACATTTAAACAACTTAACACAGTGATTGCTATCAGGATGTAAGGAGACTTTTAACCAGCATAACAAAAAATGTTTAAGGATCAAATCTGTTACCCTACCTTTAAGGTGGTAGGGTTGGCCTGATGACCGGGGCCGTGGCAATAAAAGGGGCGGGGCGTATGCATCATGATGAAAATTGAAAAATATTTTTATTTAAAACACTCAAATAAAACTTAATTTTGAAGAAACTATGACAAAAAACGAACACATACTAGATTATTAATGAATTAAACGTTTTTACCTCTAACGGGAATAGCTGCGTGGTGAAGTGAAACTAAAGGGTTAATAAACACAAACTAAAGCAGATGTTGTAGAACGTCTGGCGAACGATGATAGATAGCGCAAAAATGTTAAAAACTGATTATGTTCCACTATTAATTACATTATCTTAAAATAGTGTAACTATAATGCACATAAATAAAATGAGCAAGAGCGCTCAACAATTATATTGAATCAAAAGGCACGTGAAACCCTAGCAGGTTGCTCAAACAACAAATTCACCAGTTAACTTACTTTAAAACTGCAAGAACTGTAGACTTATACAATAACAGGCTTAAATAAACCCAAAACATAAGTCTACTTACAGTTGTCACGGACACGCGTTTTATCATCTGGCTATACTCCAGACATGATGCACCACACATCTTATCTCATTTCGGCCGTGTGGCACGCGTGCATGCTTGAGATTTTAAGTGCGTCCATGCTATTTTCCGAGATGTTTATCAACTGGCTAGTTATCCTCCAGACAGTCACGGTCTGGACCACGTCTTTCTCATTTCGGCCGCGTGGCACGCCCCCGCTCGCCGTGTGATGAGCGGGCTATTCTCCGAGATGCACTTGATGGCCTTTTGTGCAGCGTTTTTTTTTTTTTTTTTTTTTTGGACAACCTAGTTAAGGCGGTAGGGTTTTCAAGCTTAGGCGGGCCGCCTTAACTGACATGTGCTGAGGGAAACCCTGATATACAGCACCTACACGTTAAAAGCCTTACAATAGGTGTGTGTGGATGTGTTCTGTATTTGAGGTTTCGTGCCTCCTATACTGCTTTAGGTGTGTATGTGTGTACCTTGTAATCACTACAATGTGAGAACCAAATGTTCCCACAACAATAGTAATTGGTCATTTTTTTACCTTATGGGGGCATTTTGTGGTCCCCATGAGGGAAACAAGCTTTGGTACAGGTTTGGCAAATAAACATGGTTTGACCTTTGACAAGATCTAAATCGGTCATTGCTTTTGGAAAGGCTCATAAATGACCCAAACTATGTATTGCTTTAAATGATAATGTCAGTATGTCACTATTGCATCTATGGCAGGTCTTCACTAAAGCAACGTAAAAGGTTTGTGCGTGTGCGATTTGCGTACCAGCAGATTTTCAGGTTTGATGTCCCGATGGACGATGCTCATTCTATGTAGATATTTGAGAGCCGCGGCCAGGTTGTATACCATCGCACTCGCATCTCTTTCAGTGTATTTGGTGGAGGAGGTGATTGCATCAAACAGATCTCCACCCTAGTAACAAAAAACAGATTACAATATTAATACCAAAAAATGAACACAACAAGCTTACTGTATGAGAAACAAGGCTTATATGGATAGTTTGATTAGTATTTAAAGGGGCATTTAGTACAATGTAGCTTAGGTGGAACAGAATTTTGGTGTGAATTAATGTAGAATGGATCGGATTTTATCCCTTGGGAATCATTAAAAGACTTGCATATGATATTAGTAGTTCAATTTGTGTTTTGGTTATGTTAGAAGAAGCAAAGTTGCTTTGGAGGCAGAAGAAATTATTAAATTTTGATTAAGAATTATGCAATAACAATATAATTTTCTTAAAAATAACTTAACAGTGACAAATTGTGCACAGCTGGACCAGGAACATTTTTAAAAAAAAGTAAAAATAGTTTTTGCAATACACTGTGGTCTATGAGTGTTCATGAGGTGATAAACCGAATGATACCTTCACAAGTTCCATGACCAGATAGAGCTCAGTGGGTGTATCCACCTCCTCAATCAGCATAATTATATTAGGATGCTTCACACGCCTCAACACCGCCACCTCATTCTCGATCAGGTGCTCCTAAGTGTTCAAAGCATGCATCAGTAAAAATTCCCAACCGTACCGTATCTCTCAGCAGTCTTTTGTCTTTAGCTGCTGAGGCAAACATTTACATGAACTACTGAGATTTGCTTTTGCAGGAAACAAGGCAAACAGGAAACTAATTTCCTCAGTTAAAAACAGGCTGAAACTACATTATAAGTCATTGACCTCTTACACAGATATAACTGCTGTTTACTACTAAAACAATAAGTCATTGCACTGATTTAACCACATGTTTTTTTTGTGTAGACAGCAACAACAGCAAAATGAAAACAAACCAGTTTATTCATAATTATTACAGTATTAACTGTAGGCGAGTCTTGGCACTACTAGTGTTGACATTTGGTTTTGACAAAGCTCAGAACTTAGAGCCAGGCCTAAATGTCTCAATAATACTGAGATTAATCATAAGCATACATTGAAAAGCATTCAGAATCAACTACTGGCTGCATTTAGACATTTGTGACCCTGTTTTGAGATCCAAGCTAAAGTCTCATCATATACAGTAATTTTGAAAGCAGCAAAGTTTGATTTTACTCATTGATTTCATTTTATTTTTAATTAAACTCTGTCAATATTAACTCTTTCCCCGCCATTGATGAGTTATCTCGTCAATTAAGAGAAAACGCTTCCACGCCAATGACGCTTTGCTGACGAGTTTTTACGGTAATCTGTAATTCCGCTTTGATCCACTACGTGACACTCTTTCCCCATTTAAAAAAAAAACATAGAATACTTTGTGTATGTTTTGATCATTGTTCTGAATCTGATCTTTAAGAAAAGTAATCTACATAAATGCAATTGCTATAGGATGAAAAAGGTTTTTCAGATGTTTTGTTTGTTTGTTTGAAAGCAGAGTGTCTGTTCTTTCATTTGATATATAGTATGTTCATATATTTATAGAAGAACATTTTCTGGAAGGCATTTTGTAAAAGTTTTATGAAAAACTTTTTTTTAAAAATTCTGTCGGGAAAAGAGTTAAAGATGTCAAGTTTATATTTGTTGTTATATTTGTTATTAAATGTTCTAAGAATGTTCTTTACATTATGTAGGATGATTTTATGTAAAAAACATAAATCACAAAAGTAACACAGGGAGTTCACAGGCAGGGTCACAATTTTGTATCAGATTTGTCTTATTGTCTGCAAAAACTTGAACGAAAGCAGAAGGATGAATATTTGACTATTAACTAATAAATATAGGCCTATGTTTCGTTTACAGTTTTTCTATAGCGTTGAAGCATTTCTCAGATCAGAAATTAATTTTCAAATTATTCAACCTCCACATTATCAAATCACTTGGGCACAACATAAAATCTAATTATCATTGTTTTGGATAAATTGCAAATGCTCTAGTACAATCATGCAGATTGTTTGCTACATTTTCAATTGCTTATGCAAGTTTCATCAAAAAACATTATACTGTTTTTTATCGGATAGTTTTACACCTCAAAACATTTAGGAATTAGTTTATCATACAATGCAATATTGTTGACCTTTGTGTCATAATCTGTCAATGTTTTACACAGGGTTTTTTTGTATAATTTTTTTAATGTGAACTGAATTGATAAATTGCTGTCAAGTTGATCTTGAAATTTTTAGTTTTTGACATTTCTTACAGTGCATATTGAATACTAGGTGGAATTTTGAACAAATGTAAAACGACTTCAGTATAATTTCACTTTGAACATAAGTAGCGCATTGTTACAGCTGGGACAGAAGTAGGTAACACACGTGGGTCAAAAGTAACACAACAGAACGAGATAAATGTTTGCGTAACACGTATTTTTGGTAAATATACATGACTATGACCTTGTTAATATGTAACTGCAAACATATTTTGTTTTTATCTTCGCAAAAAATAATGAAATTACATTTTCATTTTAAATGTCAGTTTTATCAAATGTTTCAAAAGCAACCTGACTGTACAAACTTGAATTGTTTCAAATATGAAATAAAATATTTTTCAACTGTATGAACACTATGAAAATGTTATTATATAAAACTATAAATAATATAAATTATCAACATAATTCAACAGTATTAGAAGCAGGACAAAATTATCAAGTGTTACTTTTGTCTCGACAGGAACTCCTGACATTTAAACATAAATTAACTTTTATTTTGAAAAACTCTGAGAAGGCAAACTTCAGGATGTGTTACAGCACACAACAACTTGTCATTATGATGGCATTGTCATTTTGATGTTCACTGATGTAAAAATTTACCTTTGATAAATGAAATAAGAATTTAACAGGCTTTTGAAGGACATGATGTTCTGAAGTTTGTACGAATTGTTCTGAGAAATTCACTTTTTAAAACGAAAATTTTGAGAAATGCTCCAAAACGACTGATTAAAAACTGTAATTGTACACAATTTTCCCCTTTGAGGGACAATATACAGGTGCTGGTCATATAATTAGAAAATCATCAAAAAGTTGAATTATTTCACAAATTTCATTCAAAAAGTGAACTTGTATATTATATTCATTCAATACACAAATGCTGATATATTTCAAATGTTTATTTCTTTTAATTTTGATGATTATTACTGACAACTAAGGAAAATCCCAAATTGAGTATCTCGGAAAATTACTTGAGACCAATACAAAGAAAGGATTTTTAGAAATCTGGGCCAACTTAAAAGTATAAACATGGAAAGTATGAGCATGTACAGCACTCAATACTTAGTTGGGGCTCCTTTTGCCTGAATTACTGCAGCAATGCAGCAAAATTAAATATGCATCTCCATAAAGTTGGTCAGCAGCAGGAAGCATGAAGTGCTCTGAAACTTCCTGGTATATGACTGCATTGACCTTGGACCTCAGAAAACACCAGGAGATGACATGGCACCCCAAACCATCACTGACTGTGAAAACTTTACACTGGACCTTAAGCAATGTGGATTGTGTGCCTCTCTTCCTCCAGACTCTGGGACCTTGATTTCCAAAGGAAATGTAAAATTTACTTTCATCAGAGAAGATAACTTTGGACCACTCAGCAGCAGTCCAGTCCTTTTTGTTTTTAGCTCAGGCGAGACGCTGTCTGTTGTTCAAGAGTGGTTTGACACAAGGAATGCGACAGCTGAAACCCAGGTCTTGCATACGTCTGTGTTCTTGAAGCATTGACTTCAGCTGCAGTCCACTCTTTTTTTGAATCTCCCCCACATTTTTGAATGGTTTTTGTTTCACAATCCTCTCCAGGGTGCGGTTATCCCTATTGCTTGTACACTATTTTCGACCACATCTTTTCCTTCCCTTCGCCTCTCTATTAATGTGCTTGGACACAGAGCTGTGTGAACAGCCAGTCTCTTTTGCAATTAACTGTTGTGTCTTGCCCTCCTTGTGCAAGGTGTCAATGGTCGTCTTTTGGACAACTGTCAAGTCAGCAGTCACAATATTCTAACTTTCTGAGATACTGAATTTGGGATTTTCCTTATATGTCAGTTATTATCATCAAAATTAAAAGAAATAAACATTTAAAATATATCAGTCTGTGTGTAATGAATGAATATAATATACAAGTTTCACTTTTTGAATTATTATCTTATTCAGACAGATAAAATGGACCAAAACACCAGGCGCAACAAAAATAATTCACATCTCAACATCTCATGCTTACACCCACTACGAGAACCCATAAGGTTAGCGTGACTCACTTTGCCGCGGCATTTGTTTTTATCAATGATTTTCAGTGCAAACTCCTTTCCGGTGGATCTGTGGAAAAAAGATAAAACTGAACAATGCCCTTTGTTTCAGGAATGTTTATAATGATCTGTTCTAAATGAGCCTTAAGGACCATTTGATAAGGTTGATTTCCTTTCAGTACATAAAAGATGAGCTGTAAACCTTTTATCTTAAAGATCTGAACCTTAAACTGCAGGTGGTGATTCTATTGTATATTTGAAGAGAGGAAAACACATCTTGCAATACAATAGTTCAATTTTCCCCCCAAGGGGCAATTAGACTTTGTTTACGCAGCGACACTATGAGTTTTTGTGCATTCATATCCAACCCAAAACACATACAAGAGAATGTCACTTATAGGATATTGATGACAATGAATTAACAAACTGGTTGTTTTCTTACCGTTCAACACACTCCTTAACAAAAGCAAAGTTTCCATCACCTATAACTTTGCCAATTTTGTACTTGTCCAAAATAGCAGAGGCAGCCAGGTTCCGATTGCCATTAACTAAGAGACAACACAATGTCAACAACACAAGTTAAACATCCTTAAGAGACAGCATGCTAAGGATATCTTTAGACAGACAGACTAGTAGATGTAATAATGACGTTACAAACACTCCCTCCACCATCTATTGTTGGTTAGAAAAACAGGCAGCTCGGATGTTATGTCAGCAGTTTGGTTTCTCCAAACAAAAGACTGTAATTTTGTTTGGTGACACTTTTAGGGCATGCGCTTGTTTTCTAGTGCATTACACAGATAAAAAAACTCAAGGTCAATCTGACTCATGCACTGCTGGGCAGTAATGTTTCCCAATACCCTGCCACCAGTGTTTGAGAGTGTGTGTGGTGTAGTGCCTGTGCAAATGTGGCAAAGAGTACCATGTGTGTCAGCACTTTCCCCAGCACAGCCTGTCGTGCCCTTGAAATGCCCTTTTGGGGATTTCTGAGCTTGAAACGCACAGCGAGATGCAAGGTGAGTGAGTGCATAATAGTGGAGAGACCATTGTACCTTCAGGGCTCACACTGTTGGTATTTTGCTGCGGATGCTCGAAGGAGCCGTTCACATTGGTTATAGAGGAGTGGTGTGTTGGAATCTACAAATAGAAGAAGTTCAAATAAATCACCTTAAAAAAATTACTTAAAAGAACGACAGGCGTTTTAGTCTATGTAAGTCTATTTAAACTAGTTAAAAATGTATAATAATTTGTACACAAAAAAATCTGCTATCTTTCATATCCGTAAATAATTTATGATAATACAGCAGGAATTAAACTAACAAAGCAACTGCCTGTAAGATAACATGAGTGACTGACATAACAAAAATGAACCTTAAAGAATTTAAAATGGTGTGCCAATCTACATGGTTAAAAAAGCCTGGGTGTTACCTTGATTAGGCAGCAAAATAAGAATTAAACTCATGTGACATTGGCGTGAGAAAAGACTAAAGGTGTGTTCGAGATCATCCGGCGCTGCGCAGACCAATCGGCGAGGTTTGCCGCTTGCAGTCGAGGGAGGAACTGAAGGCGGAGCCGTCAAGCCGGGCGCCTGCTGCTTGCCGTGGTGACGTGTGCGCCGTGTTTCCTTGTTTTTAATCTTAGGTGAAGTGACTTGGATGCTGAATTTGATAAAAACAAACCTTTTAATAAAAAGTTACCAGAAACATTTTATATTGAATATTTTAATTGCTGCTTATACTGTATACCCGAAAATAACTGGAAACAAGCCTATATTATTAAAATACCAATAGAGTGTTATTTTCATTTTTATTACACGACACAATATAACATATTTTAGCACATTAAAGTGTTTTTTTCCTGTTTTAAAACATGAATTTATAATGTTTATTAGTGGAACTAAAGGTTGGATTAAACTTGAAACGCACGTGATCGTTGTCATCAGTGAGGCGACCAATCACGTAAAGCTGTTACGTCATCACAACTCCGTGCAGCCGCTCTGGAGAAGCTGGACCGGCGGAGCTAGCCGGCTACTCTCGAAACGCTCGCGCGGTACTTGAAAAACCATATGACACAGTCACGTGCCCGCAGCGCCAGCTGAAGTCGGACAAAATGACTAATCGGAATGCACTGCTTCAAGTCAGCCGCCGATCGGTCTGCGCAGCGCCGCATGAAGTCGAACACACCTTTAAACTAAGTAAGCCAATGAAGACAAATGCCAATTTGCTTAAAGCTGGTTTAATAGACGCTGAAGGATTCCTCTAGGTACACAGATAGCAGTTGGATATTACAAGGTGTCAATTTTTTTAATACAAATCTGAATTAAAGGATTAGTCCACTTTCGTAAGAAAATCCAGATAATTTACTCAACATCATGTCATCCAAAATGTTGATGTCTTTCTTTGTTCAGTCAAAAAGAAATTATGATTTTTGAGGAAAACATTCCATGATTTTTCTAATTTTAATGGACACCAACACGTATTTGTTTTAATGCAGTTTAAAATTGCAGTTTCAACAGAGTTTCAAAGGACTCTAAAAGATCCCAAACGAGGCATAAGGGTCTTATCTAGTGAAACGATTGTCATTGTTGATAAGACAAATAAAAAATACGCACTTTTACCACAACTTCTCGTCTATCTCCGGTCCTATGACGCGCCAGCCCGACCTCACGTAATTGCGTAATGCCGTGGAAAGGTCACGTGTTACATACATGAAACGCACATTTACTGACCATTTTAAACAATAAACTGACACAAAGACATTTATTAGTATCATTCGACATACAACAACGTCGGAACTGTCCTCTTTCTCCACATTTGTAAACACTGGGGCGTAGTTTCGCATATGTCATCCGTGACCTCTTGACGTGATGACGTATTACATAGGTCGCGCTGGAGGAAGAGGAGAAGTTGTGGTTTAAAAGTGCATATTTTTTATTTTTCTTGTCAAAAATGACAATCGTTTTGCTAGATAAGATCCTTATGCATCGTTTGGGTTCGTTTAGAGTCCTTTGAAACTGCATTAAAACTGTTACCTGTTGGGGTCCATTAAAGTCCATTAAAATGAGAACAATTCTGGAATGTTTTCCTCAAAAACAGAATTTCTTCTTGACTGAACAAAGACAGACATCAACATTTTGGATGACATGGTGGTGGAAATTGTTGTTAGATCCCAACTGAAGGCATGAATACCTAGAGGGAACTTCAACGAGTTAGAAATGCTGCTACAGATGGCAGAGTTTCATAATACCTGTGGAGTCAGACGGAGGGGTACTCCCATCCGCTTGTTGCAACTAAACTAAAGGCAAGTGGGAAGATATTTATGTAAATTCACCATTGATTCATAGGGTCTACAATAAGCCTAAATTCAGGAGCAACATATAAAGAACGTAGCTGCTGAGCAGCTTTAAACTTAACAACATCTTAAGTATGAGAAAGAAAATAAAGGTTGAAAACTGAAGTAATTCATCAAGACATGTTTGAAAAAACAATATTTGTTAACAGAACTATTTGTTCCATATAAGTGAGTGGTCAAATTGCGATTTTATGAAAATTTATCTAACTGCAAACTGAATTATTGATTTTATTCATAATTGTTTTATTATTGATATCACCAAGCCTTGTCACTTTGTTAAGTTTATTGCTTAGATATTGCTCTTTCAAAATCTTGGAAAACTCCTATTTATCTTTCATTAAGGTAGCATTCTCTCAAAAGTTTCTCCACAAATTCTGTTAAAGAATTTTAAATATGAACAATTTAAAAAAAGTTTTCAAATTCTTTGACTTTTGATTGATTTCCTAAGAATCTATGTGATATTGTTAAGATATCTTCTGAAACTCTGGAGAGGACCAAAGCGATATTTTTTTCTAACTAAAATGTGAGAAACTAGGTACTCACTCTCCATTTAACCTATTTGCTGTCAAGTAATACAATTGAGATCTCTTATTTTTCTCCCATTGGATTGACTCTGTGAGGGTGTTTCAAATAACCCCCTTCAAAAATCATTTCTAAGGAGTCATTATATGTACTAGATTTCTTCAATGCATGAAAAGTCTCTCCTCTTCAACAGTTTCTCCTTGACACAACAAGAAGCTTAGAGTATCTATGTGACAGGCAGGTGAGTTAAGGAGATTAACTCTAGGAGCTCTCAAGCCTTTGATTGTACTTGACTTTGACCTTTGGTTTAACTACAGTTTGCTGCAAAAACATCTCAACATTAATGGCTTGACTCACAGTATGTTGTCAAAGTGGATTTTTCATTACAATTTATGTATATTTGTGACCCTGGACCACAAAACCAGCACAAGTAGCATGGGTATATTTGCAGCAATAGCCAAAAATAGATTGTATTGGTTAAAATTATTGTTTTAATGCCAAAAACCATTAGGGTATTAAATAAAGATGAATGCTCTTATAAAGTTATAAGATTAAATATATATTATTACTAAATGTGATTTAAGTAAACTTTTGAACTTTATATCAGTAACAGGGGTGGAGTGGGACCAAAAAAATCTACCGGGAAATTTCGTAGACCACCGGCCCTCTGTGGTAAAAAATAAAAAATAAATTACTAAGGTCTCATATTTGTAGTAAAACTAGGGTAATACAAATCATAATCAATCTGCCAAAAAAACAAAAACATAAAATCATGGCTAATTTTCCTAAATGAGTAACTATACAAAATGATACCTGTTTGAAAGACAGGAATGCCCACCCATTTAGCTATTACATAACAGAGCGAGGCCAGAGACAAACGTTCTCAAACAGGAAATAATACATGGAATAATGTGTGCATCTGTGAATAACTGTAAGAAGCATTTTCTTTAAATATAATTTTTGTTAAATAAAGTTTTAAGAGATAATAATGTTTTTCCACTGTTATTGCTTATTTAGACTTGTTAGTGCGGTTAACAATGTGATTGGTGCATTTACTTTATTTCAGTAATATTGCTGTTTTTCCCGTAATAATAATACAATTTACATGTCAATCCTGCTTCTTTGTTTATTCATTTCATTATGCTGTTATGTTAAGTTATATGTGGATATTTATTGCCATATGAGATGTTCATTGCTGGCATGAATACTCTCGTCTAATATTCAAATCATACTGTATGCGGAATAATGTGTGCATCTTTGAATAACTGTAAGAATACAGTTCCTTTGAAAATAATAATGAAATAATAATGTTGTGAGGATATTTATTGCCATATTGCCGTTGAATAATCTCGTCTATACTATGGAAATCACATAGTTGGAAATATATAATGTGGTATACTGCAAAGTTACCCTGCCTGCTAATTTTATATGATATATATGTGGAGATAAATAAACCTTTGCAAATCTACTGATTTGATCCATTCATGTCCTGACCACCAGGCTAGAGATTTTAAACATCCTTAATCCACACTTACTAATAGTCTATCAAATAGTCTATCCGCTTGACGGATCCGACCGCATACGTACTGCAATAAACAGGCGTTTGGCGGCTTTTTTACATCAAAAGCAGACGGGCTATGCCATTTGGAGAGGGGCCGCTCACTGATCCCCCTATATTTTTGAAAATCCTGGACATTGGACCTGTATAACTACAGTAACTACATTATTATCAGACCGGCCCTCGCGGCCTCAAAACACTACCGGCCCACCGGGAAAAGTCCAGACTCTCCCAATCGCCACTCCGCCCCTGATCAGTAAGGACATAATGGATATATAAATTATATTGTTGCTATTTGCTGCAATAAAGTGTGACCTATAAAGCACTTTATCTTGGGGTACCTTTGTGTATTATAACTTTAAAATTATTCCTACACCTGACATTTTGGAATTCTTCCAGCTATTTTGGGATAGGAAGAACCAATAAATATAAAACATGAAGCCGTGTAATTGTCCATGTTTGTGTACAACAGGTTCCAGTTTCACAGAATTAAGTATTATGGTGCAAACAACAAAAAATATGATGACCACGTATGTGCAAACTCCAGGTTTTAGGAGGTTAAATTAGAAAAAAGTTGCCTAAATATATGACGGAGAGATTCTCTGTTAACTTAAGCTAAACTCTTTAGATCAAGACAGTCGGCATACAGATGCCTGAAATTATTTTTGACAAAAAATAATCTATTCTGAAACTTGGGATGTTTTTCCTGTGAAGTGATTAGGAGCAAAGATGAAGCTTGTTGCTATGCCAAAAGGTTTACCTTGAAGTTGCGCATGCTGCGGGGGCTGGTCGGGGAGGAGCTAGAGGATTTGGTGGATTTGGGGGTTGTGATTTGGCTGTTGGGTGCTCCATTTACTGAAGAGAAAGACAAGAAGAGGGAGGGAAAAGAGAGAAAGTTCTTATTTTTATAGTCATCATATCGATGCGGACGTTGGCATCAGATATCTCCAGCAGTGATTTAGATTTGAAGTCATTTTTTATTTAAATAACTGGTCAGTGTGAGATAATGAGAGTGAAAAATAAGAACGCAAAGGATTTTGTTAATTGATGCCAGTGCAAAAATATGTGCAACCATGATTTGAAAGCAATCCAATGTTTTTAGTGTATGGGCATGTGCACCTCTTGCAAATACAGCAGAAATTGTATAAGTCCCTATTGAAATCGAACACAATTATTAGTGAATGAGGTCCAATAAACAGAAATGTCACATTATATACTGCACCTTTGAGTTTCGATAAGCTCTCCTCTTCTTGTTTGGGTTTAGTTAAAGTCAAGAGGGCAAGAATACAAAGATCATCTGTATCCTGCACCACAGTGACTCTCAACACACACTCAAACCGCTTCAAATTAGTCACATTAATCAGAAAAAGACCAAGAGAGAAAATGCCTGTTTTACTGCACCGAGCAAAATTCCATTTACCGAATGTCTCATCCACGTATTTTGTGTCAGTACAACTCAGCAACACAAAAACAGCACTTTATGGACTGCATCCCAACTACGTCAGTCTCCGCAGGGTGCACAGCTTTGTAGAAAAGCTGTTCTTATGTTTCCCGCTGACTCTTTTGGAGGTGGCATGCACAGATTTCTCCTTAGACATGTGATAGGGCCCTTGCAGTTGTGTGCGTGTGTGAGAAAGAGAGAGAGCACTGCAACAGCTGGTCTAAGCAAAAGGCAAATGAGGATGCTTGAATTTAGCATCCAACAGTCTGCCCAGATTAAAGTGTGTAGGTGTCAGGGTTCGGTTCTGTGGCCAGTGAGGGAGTTTTAAATAGCTCTGTATAGTAGCTGATGGATTTGGAAGGCCGTGGAGGAGAGCTATTAACATGATTGAATGCTTCACTGGAGAGCAGGAGGTCACACACTGCTAATTCCTCAGATGAATGTCCTTCAGATCAGTTTAACATCAAGCTGGGAAATTCCTCTCAATATACTCATGAACTTTATAAGGTGCCGGTTCTTTTATTAAAGATGCTCTAAGCGAATCTGTGAGACATCACTTTTTGTTGATGTTTGAATTGTTTTCAAACAAACGGAGCGTAGCTAACTCCTCCCACTCCCTTCCGTGCTTTCATGAACGCGCCCAGCCCCCACCCTCAAATCCTTCTTGTCGTTTATTGGCTGGAACACTTTGTTTTGTTTCGTGGTGCTAGGTTTGGCCACTGTGTTTTTATTGCGGTTTGCGAAGCCTGCTGTCTACAGAGATTGCGTTTTTTACAGTTTGATCAGCGGACAGGCAGCAAGCAGATAGTGAGGAGATGTTTGCTGTATGTAACAAAAAAATGTTTTATGGTCTAAAACGCGTGAATTCGCTTAGAGCGCCTTTAAATGTCTGAACCATTACTATGGCTTTGGAGGTTTATAATGCAAATTCCCAATTAAAAATACCTTAACAACACACTAATATTATGCATTTTTGAACTTTTCTTTTTTTGAATTTAATTTAGCCCACATCTGTTTTAAAGTAAAAAAAAAAACTTTTTAGAAATGGCCGAAAATGCAGATCAACAAAACACATTAACCACATTTGAAACTATTATTTGTATACATATCATAATCATGCATACTATTAAGAATTTATAGGGGCAGTTTACTGGACAGGGTTTAGATTAATCCAGGACTAGGCCTTAGTTATATTAGGACATTAAAGTAGTTTTCTACAAACATACCTACTGGTGTGCATCTTGAGACGAACAATGGCACTTATACATTCACCTAAAGGATTATTAGGAGCACCATACTAAAACTGTAGTTGACCCGTCTTTCGCCTTCAGAACTTTCTTAATTCTACGTGGCATTGATTCAACAAGGTGCTGAAAGCATTCATTAGAAATGTTGGCCCATATTGATAGGAGAGTATCTTGCATTTGATGGAGATTTGTGGGATGCACATCCAGGGCACAAAGCTCCCGTTCCACCACATCCCAAAGATGCTCTATTGGGTTGAGATCTGGTGACTGTGGGGGCCTTTTTTGTACCGTGAACTCATTGTCATGTTCAAGAAACCAATTTGAAATGATTCGAGCTTTGTGACATGGTGCATTATCCTGCTGGAAGTATCCATCAGATGGGTACATGGTGGTCATAAAGGATGGACTTGGTCAGAAACAATGCTCAGGTAGGCCGTGGCATTTAAACGATGCCCAATTGGCACTAAGGGGCCTAAAGTATGCCAAGAAAACATCCCCCACACCATTACACCACCACCACCAGCCTACACAGTGGTAACAATGGCATAATGGATCCATGTTCTCATTCTGTTTACACCAAATTCTGACTCTACAATCTGAATGTCTCAACAGAAATGGAGACTAATCAGACCAGGCAACATTTTTCCTGTCTTCAACTGTCCAATTTTGGTGAGCTCGTGCAAATTGTTGGCCTGGTCCAACCAGACTCTCGTACATTCATTTCATTTCTACAGGGAGTCTGGCCACGCTCCATTGCAAAGCGTTACTTCCGTTAAGGAGAGTCCTCTGTTAAAGTTTAAAACTATTGGATCTGCCCAGAGTCACTCAGGACCTGCCATAGGCGATCGCTAACGTGTGGTTGTGACGTATATCATGCACCGAAACCAGCCGGAAACAACAAGTCCGAATGATCAGACTAACAAAACTTAGCAAACATTGTTCTTGCTCCGGCTTAAACTTCTGTATATTCGGCAGTTTTGCAACAACGTTTTTCTCACGCTTATAGCTTTTCTCACGTCTTTCTCCGCTGCCATTACTGAACTACAACTCAAACTGACGCACAACCTCAACATCACCGTTCTTAGCCACCACCCTCTGTTCGCTGATTGGACCTGCAGATTTTTGCAAGAGAAAACGAAACTCTACACTAGTGATAGACCGATATATCGGCCAGCCGATATATCGGGCCGATATTTGCGAGTTTTATGTGTATCGGCATCGGCCGATACGTGGCTGCCATGTTCGCCGATTTTTTTCTGCCATTATTTACAGACAGAGTGCTGGAACCCGCAAGCGATTGCAGGTCATGTGACTAAAACAATTAACCTTTCCACGACAACATCGAAAGCTCGGCCTAACAGCTGATCATAGCTGAACAAAGCTGGTTTTTATTTCTCATCTCTATGGGGCGGTTTCCCGGACAGGGATTAGACTAGTCCTAGACTAAAATGAATGTAAGAACTGTCCAAACTAATAACATCTCTTTTTAACAAAATGCCATTTTTTTACATAATTTTTATGATGTAAATTGAGTGAGCAAAAGCAGTATCGGCTTCAAATATCGGCTCAAGAAAATCGGCAGCCTGTATCGGTCATCGGCTAAGGCTGATGAAACAAAAATCGGTATCGGCATCGGCACTGAAAAATCCACACCGGTCGATCCCTACTCTACACAGCAGTCCCAGACATAGTACTGAAGCGAAATGAAAATAAAGTGGAAGCACGTAGGAGGGCAGAGCCAGGCTAGCAAACTGTAGCCTCTTTTTTTCCTATTTGTAGTGGAGATGAGTGGTACCCGGTGGGGTCTTCTGCAGTTGTAGCCCATCTGTCTCAACGTTGTGCATGTTGTGGCTTCACAAATGCTTTGCTGCATACCTTGGTTGTAACAAGTGGTTATTTCAGTCTAAGTTGCTCTTCTATCAGCTTGAATCAGTCGGCCCATTTTCCTCTGACCTCTAGCATCAACAAGGATTTTCGCCCACAGGACTCCAGCATACTGGATGTTTTTCCCTTTTCACACCATTCTTTGTAAACCCTAGAAATGCTTGTGAGTGAAAATCCCAGTAACTGAGCAGATACTCAGACCGGCCCGTCTGGCACCAACAACCATGCCACGCTCAAAATTGCTTAAATCAACTTTCTTTCCCATTCTGACATTCAGTTTGGAGTTCAGGAGGTTGTCTTGACCAGGACCACACCCTCAAATGCATTAAAGCAACTGCCATGTGATGGTTGATTAGATAATTGCATTGATGAGAAATTGAACAGGTGTTCCTAATAATCTTT